>NC_080798.1:32095184-32395684 GCF_028018385.1 Neofelis nebulosa | reverse complement strand
CTTCTGCATCAAGTGTGGCAAGAACGTATTTATTGGGCTCCGGAGAGAGACAGAGAAAGAGAGAGAGAAGGGGAGGAGTAGAATTACAACGCAGACTTATGCAAGGCAAAGCCCCGAGACGCTTCGGATAGCTTTATTTTATTCACAGACTCTATCTGAGGCTTCTCTTAATCAAACATGCCAACCTGTCTTTGGGGAGTGTTATTTTATAAAGTGTTTGTCTTAATTCTCATCCATTTGGATAGTTTCCGATAGAGAGGGAGAATGTTCTCAGCAAGGGGAACGGTGTCGGCAGTATTGTTCCTGAAAAGGAACTTAATAGCAACAGCTAAGCTCTCAATTAGAGCCAAGTTATGAGGATTTGCCGCTAATCTAAAACGGAGGCCAAGCTCGTTGGTAAAAACCCGCCTGGCATTTGTGGATCTTGCATTCTGTGTACTGCAAGAATGTGCTTCCTTCCCGGATTTAGATATTGGAAATGCCACGTGATTAGATTAAGACAATCATTTTTAGATCTATCTCCGTGATTGTTTTCTCTCTGCCAAATCCTCAGAAGCGCTGAACTCCACGCGGAGCTGGCAAATGGAGCTTCTGATTGATTGAAATGTACAGGACGTTGCCAGAGGGCCGCATAGTTAAAATAAAATATACATACGGGATACAAGAGACGGCTGCCATCAGCCACCGTTCAGCTAAGCAGGGCTTGTCATATGGAATTTCAAAATCAGAGCTTCATTGGATTATGTAATAATCTGCTGCTAAGTGTGTAGTTGGAGGGCTTCTTCCCAGCCCGTGCCTGACTTCTGCAAAGCCATCCTCAAGTTTCTAGAAGGAACAGAGAGCGAGGCTGCGTGCACACCTGATTCTGCCCTTACCAGCATTCTCTTTTGTTGGAAGCCGGTGATTTAATTAGCACGGCTTTGAGTCAAGGTGTTCCTTCTTTACCTGAAACAGGGCCTTTACCTGCAACGACTATCACCTGATCTTTGCGTGAAGCCAGAGGCGGCTCTGGGCTTCCCGGAACTTTGCAAACCTGTCAGGGGGGCTCCCGTACGACTTCGCGGTGCTCTTTATATGAAGTGATGAGACGTTATCAGATCCGAGCTGTTCTTTTGCAGCAGCGAGATAATTTCTGGAGGCGAGACACCTGGCTGGCCTCGAGCGGCGATTAATTTTATGTGTTTAGGGTGCAGTCATCACTCAGAAAGGAGGTGGAGGGTCGGGATGATAGATGACGGGCAAGGAAGGAGATGGCCCGTGGAACTGTTCTACATCGTCAGTTCCCTAGATCGCTGGCCGAAGTTCAGAGAGAACTTCCTTGCGTCTGCCCAGAATAGACAAAGCTACCGTCCACCTCGCAGGGTTCCATTCTGGAGGGAGTTTGAGGACCGCAACGTCTGAGCGTCTGCAGCGGAAAAGGTTTCCGTTGACTTTTCAGATGTGTCTTCAACAGGCACGTGCGTCCATCCGTCGTTCGCATCTGAAGGAGGTTTGGGGATATATGGGGAGCAGCGGATGCTGCGGGGTGCTACCTGGGCGCCCCTTCAGGCTGCAGGGGCTCGATCCCTGCCCCCGTCAGCCCCAGCCCACCCTGGAGTGAGGCTTGCTAACTGCTCACAACTGCTTCCCTCTCTGGGCATTTAGGAGAGCCACCTCACCCAAGGTTACACCCCCTCCTTGGCAACTCGTATCCAAAGACTGGTCAGCGCTGGGCCCCCAAAGCCCACCCAGCCTCTTGGTCTCAGTTTGGAACATCTCTGAGGGACCGTCCCAGACATTATGCTCCGCGCTGCATCGGCTGTGGTCTCTGCAATGCCCCCCTCCCCAAACCCCTCGCTTGCCTCACTCCCTGGCAGGTGGTGTTTCCGAGGACACGTCCTGCACTCAAGTCTCCATCTCCGAGTCTATTTCCGGAAAACCTGACCTAAGAAAATACTCCGTGAGAAAGCCTACAGGACGGCGGTGGAGGGCTGGGTGGAGTTTTGGCCCCCAAACCGACACCCATATTTTGAAACATCCAGCCAGTGCGACAGATAGGCAGTGGTGTTTAGGTAACGTGTATCCGTTTCCGCAACTTTGATGACAAACTGAACTCAGGTTAAAGCTTGCCCCGTGAGCGAGGACATTACTGAACAGCTACTAATCAGGAAAAATGATGTATGGATTAAAGTAAACACTCCAAAAGCATTTTTGCTCAATCAAAGAGATTTAAGGGAAGGGGGGCTTACACCAACCAAAAGAGAGAGAAAAAAAATATCCCTTTTGTACTTCAATTAGCAAACAATAATTTGGATAATTGAGAACAAATGTTTCTTCCTTTATCACATGAATTCCACAGTTCTTTACCCAATGCTGTCCCCTGCAGGGTAGAAGAAATCAAATCAGAAGACTCCGAACCATTCACAGGCCAAGAATCCCCGAGATTACTGCCGAGGAAGGGGAAGGTTGTGTCCCCTGAGGTCGGTCCTTCCTATCTAGAAGGGCTTCCTCCCAGGAAGATGCCACCATTTCCTGGACTAGCCTTTCTTAGCATACCCTCGGGAAATCATTTCTGAACACACACAGCCAGCTTCCCGGATGTCTTGGTTAAAAGTGGGAGTGTAGACCGTTTGCTTCTCTAGGGGCTGGCGGGGTTTTGAGAACTCAAGCTGGATGCCTGGACGCCAGATGCCCACTCTGCTGGGAAAGGGACATGCCCTTTTGAAGACGTGGGCAGCAAAAGACCTGAGGAAACGCTCTCAGCTCAGGTAAGGACAGAACACCAGAAACCCTGTGCTATTGTTCCAGAAGGCAACAATTCTGAAGGGACGGGCGGGGCCTTGGCTAGTAGAAGACCGGGAAAGACTGGGAAGTCTCACTCTGTGTTCCCCGAGGATCTAAACTACAGCCTGGGGCAATGCTGTCCCTCCCGAGGGGTCCTCCCCAACCCCCGGCCTCGCTTTGCCACCACTGACTTTCCAGGAGCCCAAGAGGCACCTCCTGGGAAGAAATGTGCCGTCTACGTGCCCAGGACAGAGAGATTGGCTTCATGAGTTTTCTGCGTCCCGGGTACAAAACCCAAACCCCATATCTGCCCACATCTTCGTGCTTCGGTTTCTCTCAGCATCCTGCCAGCTTTCAGCGGACTGTCGGCCCCGCCTCTCTAGCCTCAGATGAGAATAAGGATGAGAATAGGAACGCCAATACTTTACCAAAAACGGGGCCTTAAGTCCGCGCGGCAAGCTCGCAAGGAATTATTATCATCCCATTGCACAGACGAGAACACTGAGACTCAGAGAAGCCACTCAACCGACGTCACGCCGGCCGTAAGGATGGAGCCAGGCAGAGAAATCCCGCTTCAATGACGCCTTCCTCACCCGCATAGCAGAGCGACGGACGCGGGAGAGATGTGGCTGTTGGCACTCCACTGTGAAGACCGTGAACCCCGTTAGAAGCCAGGAAGCCGACCCTGGGGGGCCGTCGCTGCTATGAGCACTTCTTTCTCAGATCCTGGCAGAGAGGGGAGAACGCCGGTGAGATCCAGCCGTGCATTCGTTGGCTCATTCATTCGACCCTTCCGTAGGACCTACTTTGTATCCGTCCCGGGCTGGGGACACAAAGTTACTTATGGCCCCCGCTTTAGAGGCACTCACGGTTGTGGCTGGGAGAGAGAGGCCTATCGTCTTGGGGTCCTGCCTCCCTCCACAGCCCCTGCCGCTCAGGACCCAGGAGCCGGTCGTCCTGTTTCCTAAAGGGAGATCGTTTCACCCCCTGCTCTCCAGAGGATTGGCAACTCTGGCCACCCAGTGCTGTCATTGGACCCCAGGGGGCTGGGGACACAGCAGTGGGGTGGGAGCTCCCATTTCCACTGGTCCCAGACTCTCTTGACTAGCATCCCCCCTGGGTCCCAACTCGGCGTAGAGGAAGTGTCAGAAAGCCCACAAGGAACTTACAGGTTAGTGGTCTGAAAGACACAAGGCGTGGAAACACGGGCCACGGGTGGAAGGTGGGGGGAGAGCGGGATGAAGGGCGATGTCCTGTCACGTGCCAGGCCATCCGGGGAATTGAATGTTCTCCCTTTGACAAAGGCTTGGGGGCCGAGAAGACGGAATCCTGGCTAACGTCGGAGTCTTCATCCATTTATTGGATCGCACATTTATTCATTCTGGAACAATTCATCGAGCTCCTTCCACAATCTGGCCCTGTGTTAGACATGGGTCCCGCCCTCATGGAGCTTAGAGTCCAGTGGGGAAGACAGGCGTTAAGCAAATAGTAAGACAAATAAATGGCAGCCTCAAGGTTCTCACCCTCAGCCGAGCACCTGTGCCTTTCCTCCCTTGCCCAGAGAGGGCGGGTGGTCTCTGTGGGGGGCAGCAGCCTGGGGTGGGTTCTCCTGGCCTTACCGTCTACCATGCTAGCTCCTCATCAAGCAGAATGCCTCAGTTCCTGTCAAGTTCACCACCCATGCCTCCCCAGCCCTGACTCCTGTAAGACTCCCGAGTCACTATTCACAAATTCGGTTGTCGCGATTTGTCCAGTTTTGCCCTCAGCTAATACGCACGGGGGTAGTTACAACAAATAGCATTGTTCAACTGCTAACGAAGCGTGGGGACGTTTCACTTCCTAGTAAGAGCCGCCTGGACTTACAGACTTGATCCCATAGCATAGATGCCCACGGAGCTTGTAGCTTTCAGGAGGAAGGCTAGGGCCTCCTACCAAGCAGATATAACACCCTGCTTTACACACGTTTTATTTTTGCTACCGGGATAAGCTATCATTTCGATCGCATTGTCCCACGAACTGCATCCAAGATCGTTAAGAACTTTCTGGAGTTAGACTGATGTTGGCAACATTGATCTCCTTCACTGGAAGCTTTCCACATCCCAGCTGTTAGACGCTTTGACCTTTTCCTTAACACCCTTAAAAGATAAAAAGTTAATCTCCTGAAAAAACGATGCACGGCCTTTCACAAGAGGAGGGGTGCGGCCTCCCACCACTGACGCAGTTTACATTCACGAGTCAGGCTGTGCGGGTGAACCCGAGCAGGATAATCGTGGAGAATAATATCACGGCACCACCAGGAAGGTCTGTCCCGTCTAAAGTCTCCGAAATTCGGCAAAATGAACTTTGGGGATGTTCATCAACAGGATGAGGTTACCCTGGCAGGCCACTGCTCACGTTCATGACCCATCGCCTTCATTCGTGAACACAGATGTTGGCCTGGAACGTGGCGTTTGCTAACAAGAAACCGTTGACCATGGTAGTAGCCCTTAAGTAGGATCCAATAAACCAGACTCCACTCACTCGTTCACTAATTCGACAATTATTCGTTGAGCACCTGTTGTCTGCTAGACACTTACCTGGGCACTGGGGACACAGCAATGAAAAAAGTCAAAAGGTCCTGCCTTCTCGTGGAGAAGAGAGACAATCAATAAGACACAATGAAATATCGTCAGTATAGAAGATGAGTGGGAAGCTGAAATTTTAAACAGGAGACCAGAGAAGGAGTATTGGAATTTTTTTTTTTTTAATTCTCTTTTCTGAGAAAGGCAGAAAAAAAGACAAACTCGTGGCCAGGTCAGCCCATGGCGATGCACGTCAGCCAGTCTCTGCTCTTTATAGCTAGAGGTCTTTACGATACAGATCCCGTTTGGGAGGAAGAACTTACTAAGTCTTCCGAGATCAAGGAAATAATCTTTCTTTAAAAACATTTTTTTCATGTTGTTATTTATTTTTGAGACAGAGAGAGACAGAGCATGAGCAGGGGAGGGGCAGAGAGGGAGACACAGAATCCGAAGCCGGCTCCAGGCCCTGAGCTGTCAGCACAGAGCCCGACGTGGGGCTCGAACTCACGGACCGTGAGATCATGATCTGAGCTGAAGTCGGATGCTCAACTGACTGAGCCACCCGGGCGTCCCTAATCTTTCTTTAGCAAGTGAAGAAAACAAATGGAGGTACAGGTTGTACAGGGATTTATATGGCAATAGTTGACGCAGGTGAGTCAGAAGTAGCCTGCAAGCATGTATTTTTTAATGTTTAATTATCTATTTTGAGAGAGAGAGAGAGAGAGAGAGAGTATGCATAGGGCAGGGGCAGGGAGAGAGGGATACAGACAATCCCAAGGAGGCTCTGCACTGTCAGCACAGAGCCAGACGCGGGGCTCGATCTCACGAAATGTGAGATCATGACCTGAGCGGAGATCAAGAGTCAGAGGCTCAAATGACTGAGCTCCCCAGGTGCCCGAGCCTGAATACATTTAAAAACCAAATAGACTTTAAAAACTTAGCATATAGGATCTCAACATGCCATGCCTCGTGCCAAGGTAGAAAAGTTTTATCAAGTTAGCGAGGACCTGATGTGTGGGTCACCACACTTCAGCCTGTGAACTGCCGCATCCGTGGCAGGACAGCTGCCCTATAGGAGCTGAGTCAGGCTAAAGGCATAGCCACGGAGAGGCCACCTGAAGCAGGGAGCCAGGGAGAGAGACTGTGGCTTCTCTCTTCCTGCTGCTGTCCACCCCAGTGGCTCCCACTGGCCAACGTTACTGGAAACTACCCAACAGCCTGGCACAAGTCGGCCTCTGCCAAACAGCACAGAGCAGAGTGAGAATGCGGAATGGATGTGACAGTTCTTCCCCCCCAAACAGGATCTGTGTTGTAAAGACCTCTGGCTATAAAGAGAAGAGACTGGCTGACGTGCAAGAGAGTCAAAAAGAAAATCCCAGTACTCTTTCTCTGATCTCCCGTTTAAAAGTTCAGCTTCCCACCATTCAGAACATGATGGGAAACAGTATGAGGTTTCCTCAAAAAAAATTAAAAATGGAGCTACCGTACGATCCAGAAATTCTACTACTGGGAATATATCTGAAGGAACCAAACTCATAAATCTCAAAGAGATACTTGCACCTCCGTTTTCACTGAAGCGTTATTTACAACAGCCAAGACAGGGAAACAAGCGAAGTCCATGAATGGGTGGACTGATCGTGAAAATGTGGTATGTATACACAGTGGAATATGGTTCAGCAATCAAAAGGAAATCCTGCCATTTGTAGCAACAAAGATAGATCCTGAGGGCATTATCCCAAGTGAAATAAGTCAGACAGAAAGACAAATACGGTATTATTTCACTTATATGTGGAATCAAGAAAGAAAGAAAGAAAGAAAGAAAGAAAGAAAGAAAGGAGAAAGAAAGAAAAGGAAGGGAGAAAGAAAAAAAGAAAGCACGTGAGAAAGAAAAAGAAAGAGATAGAAAGAAAGAGAAGAAAGAAAGAAAGAAAGAAAGAAGAAAGAAAGAAAGAAAGAAAAAAGGGAGAAAGAAAGAAAAAAGAAAGAGTGAGAGAGAAAGAAAGAGAAAGACAGAGATGAAAGAAAGAAGAAAGAAAGAAAAGAGGGAGGGAGAAAAAGAAAGAAGAAAGAGAAAGAAAGAAAGAAAGAAAGAAAGAAAGAAAGAAAGAAAAGGAAGGGAGAAAGAAAGAAAAAAATAAAGCAAGTGAGAAAGAAAAAGAAAGAGATAGAAAGAAAGAAAGAAAGAAAAAAGGGAGAAAGAAAGAAAAGGAAGGGAGAAAGAAAGAAAGAAAGAAAGAAAGAAAGAAAGTGAGAAAGAAAAAGAGATAGAAAGAAAGAGAAGAAAGAAAGAAAGAAAGAAAGAAGAAAGAAAGAAAGAAGAAAGAAAAGAGGGAGGGAGAAAAAGAAAGAAGAAAGAGAAAGAAAGAAAGAAAGAAAGAAGGAAGAAAGAAAGAAAGAAAGAAAAAAGGGAGAAAGAAAGAAAAAAGAAAGAGTGAGAGAGAAAGACAGAGATGAAAGAAAGAAAGAAGAAAGAAAGAAAAGAGGGAGGGAGAAAAAGAAAGAAGAAAGAGAAAGAAAGAAGAAAGAAAGAAAGAAAGAAAGAAGAAAGAAAGAAAAGGAAGGGAGAAAGAAAGAAAAAAAGAAAGCAAGTGAGAAAGAAAAAGAAAGAGATAGAAAGAAAGAAAAGAAAGAAAGAAAGAAAGAAAGAAGAAAGAAAAGAGGGAGGGAGAAAAAGAAAGAAGAAAGAAAGAAAGAAAGAAAGAAAGAAAGAAGGAAGGAAGGAAGGAAGGAAGGAAGGAAGGAAGGAAGGAAGGAAGAAAAACGCATTCACAGAGAACAGATTGGTAGCTGCCACGGTGGGGCAGGGGTTGTGAGGGTGATTGGAAGCAAAATGAGTGAAGGTGGTCAAAAGGTACAAATATTCAGGTATAAGAGCCCAAGGCAGGGGTCCAACTCACAAACCGGAAGATGTTGACCTGAGCTGAGATCAAGAGTCGGACGCTTAACCAGCTGAGCTACCCAGGCACCCCACTAAGAATAGATCTTAGAAGTTCTCATCACAAGAAAAAATAATTTATAACTATGTGCAGTAAGGGATGTTAATTAACATATATAATGATATATATATGTATATATACATATATATTTTTTAATTATTATGTTATAGAACTAGAATGAATACAACATTTTATGCTTATTCTATCTAAATTAAAAGAAAACTTCCCTGACCGAACTTCCTGATATGAGTTCTATTTCTCTGATTAGACCCTCCTGTGAAGGCAGACTGTCTTCAATAGTACCAGTGCTGAACAGTAAGAGATCTAAGCGTAAAATCTCTGAGCCTCCTCGCAAACCAGAAAAACCAAAACAAGAAAAAAAACTAAAAACACAAATCTACCACAGGGCATTCCTGTGAATTAATGTTCTCTTAGCCCGGTTTACCCGCCATCAACATTCTTCACTGAAGGGCTCATCTTTGCTTCCCAAGTACTGGACACGCATTAGGCTACTTATCTTCCCTTTCTAAAGACAGTCCACCCCTTGACTCCTCGGTCCCAAGCTCTTGGGCCAATGCCCTTGGTTCATCCTTCAAGGTACTCCCTCTCAGATCCATACATAGAGGCCAAGGGTCCCGTTGTTTCCAAAACCTCTCCCATCCTCCTTTGGATGTCATCAACTTCTTTAGCAGCATCTCTTGGAGCTTCCAGAAATTTGTACCTGTCAAGGAGTCGGGCGGCAGTAATTTTTATGACTTGGGTGTTTGGTGATGCAAAAGATACCAGTGCCCAATCTGGCTCTCTGGACAGTGGCTCTAGCTGACGTCATTTCTGTTTTTGGAAGGGTAAGCATTAGCTGAAGTATACATGCCTTTTTTTCAGCACAAGAAAAGCTCCGAGTTTTCCACTGCCACCTTTCTCCAGCTATAGTCTGAGGATCAGCCAGATTGAATGCACTCAGCTTATTAAAAATGAAGATTCCTGGGCCCCACATCAGACCTATCAAAGCAAAACCCTCTAGGGTTGCGGCCTGAGAGCCCAGATCTTAACCCCTTCCCTGGGAATTGTTATGCCTCCTGAAAGTTGAGAGTTTGTGTGCCCCAAGGTTTCAAAACCCCAGACGAGGGCCATGGACACCTAATTGTTTTCTGGGCCCAATTATGCCTCCATTGCCTTTGGGAAATGGGCCCCTTACCACATGGAAAAACCATGACCTTGCCCCTCATAGTTGTTAGGTCCAGAAGTGGGCACTTGACTGAAACTAGGCCCATCCTCCTCGAGATTTTAAAGTTGAGAGCAGGAAAGATAGACAGATTGTCCCCGAAGATGGCATATATATAGAGAGAGAAAGAATGGACACACCAATCAGAATTTAAGACGTGAGTAAGTCCTGGGGGCCAGATGTGTTTCTGCCCCTTGCTCAGTCTGCCTAGGCTTCACTGACTTCTTTGGATTCTGGGAACAAGTAAAATCCTCCTTCTCCCTAAGCCACTTTGAATGGAGTGGCGTTTTCAACAGATGGATTTCACGCCATTTTCCACGAGAACAAGCGAGTGGTCTCGAACCCTTCTTCTCTCCTTTACTTTGCACCTCTCCAAATCGGATCTGGAAGAAAGCTCCAAAGTCATCTGTCCTGGGGGGATGCCACCTACGGCTGTTGAGTCCTAGACTTCTCTGGACATTCTGAGGAATGAGCAGGCCTCCTAGTGTGGGGGTCTCAGCTCTACTCCCAGAGCTTCACCTTTTCATTTGTTTCGATATTGGGTTTCCGGATATCGAAACGAGAGCTCTGTTTCAAGGAAGACAAACAGATAAACAAACAAACAAACAAACACATCGACCTACCCGTTGTACATTTCGGGAAACTAGTGGGCGATCGCCTGTTCTAGGTCAAATAGCCATCCTTACGCTAAAACCCTTGTGGAAACAAGCCATCTGATTAAAATACGGGCCAAAGATCTTAAAGGATACCTGAGCCAAGAAAATGTACGGAGAGTAAATAAACATACGAAAAGATGCTCCACATCGTAGGTCATCAGGGAAACGTAAATGGACACAATAGTGAGGTACTACACCCGCGTTGATGAGAATGACCAAAGTCTGGAACACTGACAACTCCAAAGGCTGGTGCAGCAACGGGAACTCTCACTCACTGCTGGTGGGAATAAAGACGGGACAGCCACTTCGGAAGATAATTTGGCAGCCTCTTAAGCAAACGAAATATGCTCCTCCCGCGTGATCTAGCAACGGCGCTTCTTGGTATTTACCCAAAGTACTTGAAAACTTATGTCCACGCAAAACCTGCAGACGGGTGGTTATACGTTTGTCCAAACCGTGGATGGTGCAACACAGAGAGTGAGCGCTCATGGAAACTATGAACTCTGGGTGATAACGATGTGCCAGGGTAGGTTCATCAAGTGTAACAAATGTCCCACTCTGGCGGGGGATGTTGATCACGCGTGAGGCTGCGTATGTGTCGTGGCAGGAGGTATATGGAAATTCTCTGTACCTTCCCCTCAATTTGACTGTGAACCAAAACGGGTCCAAAAAAGTAAAGTCTTGATTAGGAAAAAAAAAACAAAAACAGAGGCGCTTGGGTGGTTCAGTAGGTTGAGCATCTGACTCTTGATTTCAGGTCGGGTCATGAGCCCTGGGTTGTGGGATCGAGCCCCCTGTCGGACTCTGCACTGAGCACGGAGCCTGCTTAAGATTCTCTCCCCCTCTCTGCCCCTCTTCCCCTCTTGTGCACTCTCTTTCTCTCTGTAAAATAAAATAAATAACTTCAAAAGAAATTAAAAAAAAATAAATTGACAAACAGACAAACCAAAAACCTTCTGGAAACCCACCGCATACCTTCTAGATGTGGTTATCTGAAAACTATTCTTTTCATATACCTTGAAAGGTATAAGTTGTTTTTTTTTTTAAATGTTTATTTATTTATTTTTTAATTAAAAAAAATTTTTTTTAACGTTTATTTGTTATTGAGAGACAGAGGGGAACAGAGCACGATCAGGGGAGGGACAGAGCGAGAGGGAGACACAGAATCCGAAGGAGGCTCCAGGCTCCGAGCTGTCAGCACAGAGCCTGACACGAGGCTCGAACCCACAGACCGCGAGATCGTGACCTGAGCAGAAGTCGGTCGCCTCACTGACTGAGCCACTCAGGCGCCCCTAAATGTTTATTTATTTTTGAGAGTGGAGGGGGGCAGAGAGAGAGGGAGGCACAGACTCTGAAGCAGGCTCCAGCCCCTGAGCTGTCAGCATAGAGCCCGACGCGGGGCTTGAACCCACGGACCGTGAGATGGTGACCTGAGCCAAAGTTGGACGCTTAACCGCCCGAGCCACCCGGGCGCCCCACGAGAGGTACAAGTTTTCTAAAACAAATAAACGTCAGCATGAGTTTCACTTGGGAACCTGTCATCCGGAACAACGGCTCTTTTTAAGCAGGCTTGCGTCCTGTCCCAGCCACCCATCGTACGGCGAGGCCACACACGCCCAAGCAGACTTCCCGCCCCACCAAACTGTGCCTTCGTGTGACCCCAACGGGGAGTCTCTTGGCCCACGGTAGGCCCTCAATAAGCATTTGCTGAAGCGAGAGATAGAAATCTCCCTTTTGGCACAACACGTATCCCCTGAGTTAAAATGTGTTCCAACAGCCACGACGCAAAAACGCGGCCCCTTGGCTGGGGGTGGGGGGTGGGGGGTGGGAGGCGGGGTGCTGATTTCAGGTTTCAGCTGCCACTCGAAGGGCACAGTTGGCTGCCTTCAGTGCCAATCGCAAGAGTGAGAGCAGATGTGAAAATCAAACACAGGATTTCAGAACTATAAACTGTTTATCTGTGTGCTGAGGAAACCCATTCATCGCCCAAGCCGGCTACCCTTTCCAGAGTTCCTTCCTTCCTAAAGGGCGTCGGACCGTTATTTTTTCCTCGGTGGCAGTGTGAGTCCTCGCTGGGCGGGAGGGCGTTGACTGGGCTGTGTGGTGACTGCCCAGGAGACGAGGCCAGCCAGGGCGGTGTGACGGCCAGCCGCCGTTGAGAGCGGAGGGTTAGGGCTGCAGTCTGTGCCAGAGCAGGCCCAAAAGCGATGCCGAGCAAAATGCCGCCATTCTGGAATGGACCGTGTGCGTGTGCTGGGGAAGAGGGGCAGAGCAGGGACGGTAGGCATCCGGGGTGGCTGGGGCACCGCCAGGGCGATGACAGGGGGCGAATGTAAAGAAGGGCCGCGAGCGGCCCAGAGCTGGGCTGGAACCCTGGCCCCATGGCTCCCTTGCTGTGTGACTGGGGGCCACTCTGGCCTTCTGGATTCTCCTCTGTCAAATGGGACAGTGGGAGCACTGGCCTCCTAGCCTGCTTGTGAGGATTGGATGAGATCCCTCATGAAGGGCCCTGCACCTAGTGAGCGCCCAGTAAACTCCCTACGCTGGTCATTATGAGGCGGGTCCAGGCCATGGAGCAGCCGCCTCTAAAACCGGCCCTGAGCAGGTGTCCCCAGCCCCCAACGCGCCCGCCCTTCTACTTCCTCATCCCGCCTCTCAAGGCGGCTCTGTTCTCTTGACGCTCTGACCACACCGAACGGGATGCCACGCTGGAGGGTGGCGTGCCTGGTTTTCTCTACCACCTCCTGGCTTGGGCCGGCCTCTCCACCTTCTCTCCGCCATCATTTGGTCCCCATCAATAGGGACGAGGATCCCTACCTCTGCGGGCTGTCGTGAGCACTACTCAAGATGGAGAATATCGATGGCGACACGCCATCCGACACGTTTTAAGCACCTGATAGGCAGCAACGATGACGACTATGATGGTCAATGTTATTATCGACCGCTAACAGCTGCCAGAGCCCCCACATAATTTCCTTCGGAGGCAAAGGCCTTGGACGTGTAGCGGTGCCCCGGGCCAGACCGTGAGCAGTAGGTCCCTAAATCCTACGAGGACAGGTTGCGCAGGCTCTTCCTGTTCAAAATCTCATTCTATCCTCACAGGATCTTACTCGTCAAGGGAGATTATTAGTGGCTGCCGCGCCTCGACAGATGAGATCACTGACCCTCGCCGAGCATCTTGCGGGACTGCGGGTAATGTGGGGCAAGGTGAGGCTCCAGACGTGCTGCAAATCTTGAAGCCCAGCGGTCCCTCCGCCATCATGGTGGATCACAACCCGGGGACATCCGGCAACGTTGGGAGTCATTTTGTTGTTGTTGTCACAACGGGGAAGGGAGGCACCACCAGCGTCTAGGGCGTGGGTGCCAGGGATGCGGCTAAACGTCTCGGGTGTGGGACCAGCCTCCACCACAAAGAATTACCCGGCTTTGGGGCGCCTGGGTGGCTCCGTCGGTTGAGCGTCCGACTTCGGCTCAGGTCATGATCTCGCGGTGCGTGAGTTCGAGCCCCGCGTCGGGCTCTGTGCTGACAGCTCGGAGCCTGGAGCCTGCTTTGGATTTGGTGTCTCCTTCTCTTTCCTCCCCTCCCCTGCTCTGGAGGAGGTTTATCTGCATCGAGACCTGATTCCGATGACCTGCTTTTTGACGACTGGCTATAACAATCCCTCTCCTCCTGAATGCCTTTTCGTAGTTTAAGTGAGCCACCTCTCCCATCAAGAGGTGGAGCCTGCTTTCCCCTCTTCTTGGATCTGGAACGGCCCTGAGGCTTTTTTTTTTGACCTTTAGAATGCGGCAGGGGTGACTCTGTCCAACTTCCAAGGTTGGGCCTTCAGAGCCCTGGCAACTTCTGTGTCTCCTTCTGGAACATTCTTGCTCAGTCTAGATCATTTGAATGTCGGGAGACCCTATGGCGGGAGAAATCACATGGAGGAGAACCACGGTGCTCTAAGTGACAGCTGGCAGCAGGTTCCCATGAATGAGGCTGTCAGAGATCCTCTAGCCCCCCAGCCAGCCCCGCGAGAAGCAGACATGAGCCATCCCTGCTGCGTTGACACCTGCTCAAATTGCCAATCCACAGAACCGCGAGCAGCAGAAGGTTGTTTTAAAGCTCTAAGTTTTGGGGCGATTTGTTACACGGCGACAGATAACGGAAATAAGGCGTCTGCTCAGGTGCTTTCTCGGCTGAGGCTGGCAAAATTGCTTCCAGTTCATTCCAAATCAAAGCGGGGCTGTCAGAGATGACATCTCAGGAGCCCCACACCTCATCAGTAGCCTTACTTCCCGACAGGCCTTGAAACAGCTCCCAAAAAGGGCGGGGGGGGGAAGCTCACCGGGGAGTCAGACGCAGCTACTGAAACCCACTCTTCGCCAAGTTGACATCTCACTTCTTTGCCTTCCAAGGAAAAATGAGGAGTGGAGGGTGGGAGAAGGAGAAACGATGTCGGTGCTCTCCCACTTCCAGATTCCAAGGGGAATTTTTTTCTCGTATCGATTTTTCCTTTCAGCCACCACCACGAACCTACTGTTGGGTACCAGGCACATGACGTGTGTGTATCTTTTGCGCAAGTTTCTCTTGAACCCCCCCTCCCTTTTTCTTTTCAGATGCAAAAACTGAGACACCCAGAAATGATGTGACTCAGCTGAAGCCACTCAGTTAGGGGGGAGGGGAGGCTGGAACAAAAAATCCGGTGGCCGACCCCCCTGCCGCGTCCTGTCTCCTTTCGGGATGTGAATCCTCTGCTGGTCTCGACCATACGAAGCTCTGGAAACAGAAAAATGAGTTGCATGCGAGGTACCTCAACTGTGGGAACCTGAATGAACAGCAAGCTGTGGTTTGGATGGTCCCGAACTTGGGCCGCAGAGAGCGAGGCGCGGTCTGGGCAGAATGACAACAGGGAGGGAGAGAAGCGTTTCCAAATAGAGAAGGAAGGGCAGGACTTATGAGGGAGTTCATTCTGTCGGCCCCTGGGCTAGGGAGTGGGTGCATTTGTCCTGTTTTACAGATGAGGAATTCGAAGCTCAACGAGGCTAAGCGCGTCACCCAAAGTTGCACAGCCCATAAATGGCAGAGAAGTTCAAAGCCAGGTGTTCGCAGGGCCAACGTGCATTCTGTTTCCACAGGGCTGGGCTGGCTCTGGGAGGAAGGGTGCTATGGAACACCATTTCCATGACCGGCTGGAGTTGGGTACCCACATTCATGGGCGAAGACAATTCTCCTTTGGCCCCATTCCTCTAAGGCTTTGCCCTCAATGTTCTAAGCAGCCATTGTCAACCCCATCAGCACCTTGAATCAGTGGATGAAGTTGGTATTAGGCTAGCTCAAGGAATAAAAACGTACAATCCGGTAGAATCCAAGATCTATAGGATCTTGGGTGTGTTAAGTAAGACACCCAATAATTGTTCCTGGTCTGTTTCTTTTGTTTCTTTTTTACTTTATTTGTTTTTGAGAGGGGGCGGGGAGGGAAAATCCCAAGCAGGCTCCACGCTGTCAGCACTGAGCCTGACGCGGGGCTGGATCTCATAGACCGTGAGATCACGACGGGAGCCGAAATCAAGAGTCGGACACTTAACTGACTGAGCCACCCAGGCGCCCCCTTCCGGGTCTATTTCTATTTTCAATTTTTCCTGATAGGTCCTTCAGGGATTCGTTCCTTTGACAGTATTTATTAAACACACACCCCATCGCAGTGCTACTCTGTTTATTCAAGAGGCTTTAAGGAATGATACAGAATCCTGGCCCTCACGAGATCTGCGTTCCAAGCAAATCGGCCAAGCAAATCTCCTTTTCCTCCAGTTAGAAACAAGCTCTGGATTGTCCGCAGAAGCGGGAAAATCGCAAACTCCCCATTCGCCTCCTTCCTCATTTATTAAAATCCAAACAAATGAATCTGAGATGAAATCTCAGTGTCTGATGAGTTTTGCCCACTGCCCCTCTTTTTTAACATCATTTTTTTTTAAACGTTTATCTATTATTCAGAGACAGAGAGAGACAGAGCATGAGCATGGGAGGGGCAGAGAGAGGAGGAGACACAGAATCCGAAGCAGGCTCCGGGCTCTGAGCTGTCAGCACGGAGCCCGACGCGGGGCTCGAACTCACGAACCGCGAGATCATGACCTGAGCTGAAGTCAGACGCTTAACCGACTGAGCCACCCAGGCGCCCCTTGCCCGCTGCCCCTCTATCAGGAGGCCAGGCTGTGGTCAGGGACTGTTTGGGGCACCCTAAGAAGCTCTCTGCGCTCACCCCACACCCGGGCTGACCACAGGCATCCTCAGCCAAGGCCTCCCTCTACCGCCCAGCTCCAAAGTGCCTCTTTCAAACGAGCCAGGAAAAGTCTGAGACATACTTTTCCCCTTACTGATAGCAATTAATCTGCCACAAGTCATTGCTGAAATACGTGGCTTATTTTAAAGCAAACTCAAACGGGCTATTTCATTTTCTAGGCCCGTTCATTAAAATGCTGACTCACCCCTGTGCAGAAGCAATTGAAACCCTGTTTAGGAGAATGACCACCGGTCCAACTTCGGGCTTAATTCCTGGGACGAATGCTTCGTCATTCGGGGAGCTCGAGAGAGAGAGAGGGAGAGAGAGAGAGAGCAGTTATTTTGATATTTAATTCCGAGGCCGAGGACTGAGGGAGGGTAATGAAATTACCAGTTAGAACTGGTATCGTTGGCGAGAGTTTTCAAGGTCACCGAAGAGTCATCAACCCTCACAGAGGACAATTCCCAAAAAAAACCCACATAGCAGTGCTGAAAGGGAAAATACCAATTGTTGTCTTGTCAAACAAAAAAAACTAAGCATTGTGTTTTCGCATGAACACCCCGCGGTTTCCACCAATTTTGCAAAAATCATGTTTCCCTTCGGGCGGGGATTCTCAAGCCTTCCTTTCTATTACATCCTTCCACTGACACACTGGAGGCCCCAGGGGAGGCCAAATCCACCCGGAGAGTTGTAACTCTAAAAGTTCATTTACGTCATTTGCGTCCGAGATGGGTCATTATTCTAGGCCCCAACCACATCCTGCAAAATGAAAACAACAAGGGGAACTTTGACCAAAAACCGGGGAGGGGTGTGAGGGAAGAAGCAAGGGGGCTGGGAAGCCGTGAAGGGGTTCAGAGACACGGCTGGTGTTTCGGGAGTGTTGAGGCACAAACTCCCGGCAGTGTAATGTTAATTACAACCTTTTCTTGGCTAAGTGTGGTACCCTGGAGATTACTATAAGTAACTTATAATAGAATTTTTATTAGCGGCAGTAATTTTTTATGATAATTAGAGTAATCTGCAGCCCATAAAATCCGAAGATATATAGTTCTATCTTTTGTCCGGGAAAAGTGTTTCCTCCAACTATGGAAACGCTGTATGTGGCAAAGTGCAGGTTTATGGCCACTGTCGGCTTTTATGCTGGGCTGTTTGGTGTCCCTTTCCTTATTAACACCCTTCATTACGCTCGCAGTAAACATTTGATGACAAACGAAAAACGGGCTAGACGGAATCGGAAGGCGGCAGCCGCCTCGGCTCTCTGAGTCCGCCCGGAGGAATTTTGAGAGAGATTTGAATAAATGCTCGTGTTCACACGGACGGCGCGCACAGCTCTGCGAGCTGCTACAACGAATAACCCCCCACGTTTCCGTAGATGTTTCTCTCGGGCTTCCTTGTGTATCAAGTGCAGGTGAACTTGGCCTGGAGTATTCCCCCCCCCCCCCCCCCCCCGCAAGTGGTGGCTTTTCCAGGCCCAGGCTCCGCCCATCTGATGACGTATGACTCCGCCCTGCCCTGGGGCCTCGCTGTAACCCGCATGCATTTGGCAAGGGCAGGAGGAGGGCACCCATTTGTCTAAAGGTCCACCCCGGAAGGGACGCGCTTGAAGGGTGAGAAGTGGTCCCGTGACCACAACCAGGTGCAAGGGATCCCGGGAAGTTTCTCCCGGGGGGGTTGGCACCTGCCTCCGTTCAAGAGCGCTACACTATAGAAGAGGGAGGAAGAGTTTTGTTGGGTAGCTGGCCCGCCCCTCCCCCGCCGGACAAGACAGGGTCTGTGTTTATACAGACTGTATGAGGATGCCGAGCTGTTCACAGAAACAGAGGACAGTGAGTATAATATTTGGGAACAAAATTCTTTTTTTTTTTTTTTAAAGACTTTTTATTTATTTATTTATTTATTTATTTTTTAAATGTTTATTTATTTTTGAGACAGAGAGAGACAGAGCATGAATGGGGGAGGGTCAGAGAGAGAGGGAGACACAGAATCCGAAACAGGCTCCAGGCTCTGAGCTCCAGGCTCTGAGCGTCACCACAGAGCCCGACGCAGGGCTCGAACTCACGGACCGGGAGATCATGACCTGAGCCGAAGTCAGCCGCTTAACCGACTGAGCCACCCAGGCGCCCCTTGAAGACTTTTTAAACAACGTTTATTTATTTTTGAGAGAGAGAGAGAGAGGGAGGGTGCAAGGGAGCAGGGGAGGGGCAGAGAGAGAGGGAGTCGCAGAATCGGAAGCAGGCTCCGGGCTCCGAGCCATCGGCACAGAGCCCGCCGCGGGGCTCGAACTCACATGCCGTGATATCATGACTTGGGCCGAAGTCGGACGCTTAACCGCCGGAGCCACCCAGGCGCCCCTCAAGAACAAAATTCTAAAGTCAAACCGTCCGTGTTCAAAGCCAACCTTTTCCTCTTATCGTCCTTACGATATCGTCCAGGATCTTTAACCTCTCTGAGCCTCAGCTTATGCAGCTGTAATATGAGAATAAAAATAGCTAAAATGAATGGAATAAAAAACATAATGCTAGGTACTACTCTAAGTGCAGTATACGTCCTATTTCTTTTCATATTCGCTACTACTCCATGCGGGAAGTGCTGTTGCTGCTTGAGCTGAGGCACAGAGAGGTTAAGTAAGTCGCCTATGGTCACACGGGTTATGTGGAATCAGGATTCAAGCCCAGACCTCATAGGCACTAGCCATACGGCCTCATTCACGATTTAGTGCCTAGTTCATATAGTTGTGAAAATTCTTCGAGATGATAAGCAGAAAAAGGTTTTGACAACTAGGGAGCTCTTAATTTTTTTACCTGATTATTTATGTTACCTAACTCTTTCTTCCTTCTTCTTCTTCTTACCTAATTATTTATGTATGCCCCCAAATACCTGCTCTGTCAGCTGGTCACAATGCCCCAGGTGGACACAATTACAATCATTGTTTTGAGTTCGGGCAACATGTTTCAAAGACTGTTCTGTCTAAGTCTCTTCTCCAAGGTTATTTCTCAAACAGGAGGCTGTATGGTCAGATCAGTGTGGGAATGTGGAATATCCTGTCTTAGAGATTCGTGTGTATACGAATCTTGTCAAAGGACCTGATAAGTCCTGCAACAAAGAAAACTATTTAACTTTGTTTCACCCTGCACGTCTCAAATTTATTTGCTTTGAGAGCCCCTCCTTAATGTAGCAGGTATTAACACTCCAAGGAGTTAGTATAAAGCTATTACACTAGCTTTATACACTTTATTACACAGTGGGTAATGTTATACTGTTGTGGACGTTCCAGTTGACAGCTGTGTGTGTGAAAGCTTTGCCAGCAAAACCCATCTGAGGCTGGGCCTTAGGAATTCAGATCAGAGACTGATGCTTTGTAAATGTTCCCTTTTTTTACTTCTCAAGGATTTGGGGAGTGGGAGAGGTAGGGGGCTATTTGAACTCTACTGGCTTTACCAGAAATTCGTGCTGATTTTTTTTTTTTTTATTGACTTTAACACAAAGGGCTATTTATAGCTCCATTGCAATCTCAGTGCTTTCTATTTACTTTATCTTCAGCCCCGAGAAACAACATTGCCCTCAAAATGGAGATTTTAATGGTTGTTGACCAGGAGAGGAGACAGGAAGCCAGTTCACATTCCTTTCTAACTTCATCTTTTATTTGAAAATGTAATATAACTTCGCAACATGGCCCCGAATAAATGACCCCCCCCACCACAAAATCTTGATTGTTAAATCAACCAGGAGTCAGCTAATTAGAATTCTCGATTAACCAGAAACATGTTCTTTCGTTCTTCATTGGAGAGGAAAAAAAAAGATAAATGACAAGTTAATAAGCTGATAACAGTAACTTGAAGACAAACGGGAAATTTTTTTCCAGAAGAATGATGAAAATATTATTCTCAAAAAATAAAGAGATCGCAAAAATCAATTAAAAAATTTAAGAGTCAATGGAAAATATAGACAGAGGCTAGGGATAGATGGGGTATCGAGGATGCAAATATAGTTAAGAAGCATACAAGGTAATTTTGATAGTCACAAAATGTAAACCAAAATTGATAAAATCCAATTTTTCACTTGGCAAATGACTAAAGATTAAAAGACCCTCCATGCTTGTTAACGTACCAAACATAAACATATGAGGGGCACCTGGGTGGCTCAGTCGGTTGAACGTCTGACTTCGGCTCAGGTCATGATCTCGCGGTTCCTGAGTTCGAGCCCCGCGTCGGGCTCTGTGCTGACGGCTCGGAGCCCGGAGCCTGCTTCGGATTCTGTGTCTCCTTCTCTCTGTGCCCCTCCTTGCTCGCTCATGCTCTGCCTCTCTCTGTCTCTCCAAAAATAAATAAATATTAAAAAATACATATTCATGTCCATTGGCATGGTAATGCCACTTCTGAGAATTTTTCCTAAAAAAAAAAAAAAAAAAAAAGCATATATAGATTCATGTACAGAGGTGTTCATTGCAATGCTATTTTGTAATATAGAATGAAGAAAAGGTTCATAGTTACTCATAGTGGAATATTATGATGGGTATAGATGGTATTTTCTTTTTTTTTTTTTTATAAATTTTTTTTTCAACGTTTTTTATTTATTTTTGGGACAGAGAGAGACAGAGCATGAACGGGGGAGGGGCAGAGAGAGAGGGAGACACAGAATCGGAAACAGGCTCCAGGCTCCGAGCCGTCAGCCCAGAGCCTGACGCGGGGCTCGAACTCACGGACCGCGAGATTGTGACCTGGCTGAAGTCGGACGCTTAACCGACTGCGCCACCCAGGCGCCCCTAGATGGTATTTTCAAAGCGCTATTCATGACAAGGGAAAATCCTCGTGTAATTAATAAGAAGACCCATTACAAGATGTAAAACTGCCTTTATACTATGAACTCATATGAATATAAAAGCGGGACAGAGGCAGAAAGAAAGGGAGAAAGAAAAATGAAGCAAATGGAACCCAAAACGCTAACCGTGGCTGCTTCTAGATTGTAAAATTAGAAGGTATTTTGTTTTGCAGTTTTTACCTTTCGGCATTTTCCAGCCTTTCCACAATGACTGTGAGGGGTTTTGGAAATCAGAGAAACGCCATAAAAACAACAGAAGTTAGAAGCAAAAAAAAAAAAAAAAAAAAAAAAAAATCAAAAAGACATTTTCTGATCACCGCGGATTCATATCAGCTCTCACACCCGAGCCTGTGCCGTGAAAACTGATGTTTATTCAGAATGGCAACCCAGAAGCCCTGTGAGATCCTCAGTCACTGAGAAAATATTCGCTGAATTTACCACATTGAACTTCCTGAGGCAGGAACGTGAAACACCACATCTTGGAAAGATTTTCAGCAATAAGATTTGAAACCCAAAGACTTCTCGTCTAGCCCTCCTTTAGCCAAAATATCGTGTTAACCGAAAATGACACATTGACAGAGAACTTCTGATCAGGTGATATTCTGCTGTATCCACGGTTGTTTAATTATCTGTTGCTCTGGCTGATTCATAATTCTGCCTTTTTTTTTTCAGAACATAGACAACTAGAACCTGGCTATGTAACTCAGTTCTGGAATACTCCGCCCATTCTCTCCCATTACCGGGGTTACTTTGCGTTCACCAAATCCCAAATTTTGTGTCTCCTGGGCACACGGTTAGACTACATTTTCCGGTCTTCTTGGCAGTTGGGTGCAACTGTATGATGAGTGCTGGCCACAGAAAGGTGATCGGAGATGATAACACCACTTGCCCAGTCCTGGCTCGCACGTATCCCCTCCTGTGGGCTCTCGGCTCTGCTCGCTCTTGGCTCCCTGGATCTGCTGAAAACATGCAGAGAATCTAGAGAAGAACTATACTGCCCAAGGGATGGGCTCTAGAGTTCACTAGACGCAAGGAGCCTGAATCCCTGAATGACTGTATGGAGGAGAATGCATGCATACATGGGCATGCACATGCCAACTCGCACACACACACACACACACACACACACACACACAGAGCAAGTCTGTGGGGGACCATGTCGTGAATAAGAAATAAACAACTACTGTACGACATTCCCGAACTCTGGGGACTTGTTTGTTAACAGCAGCTCGCTTGTCCCCACAAATATATCATCTTACGACAAAGCCACTCAGCGCATTACTCCGGGCAGGAAGATGGCAGGGGGGCATCGGAGATGAAAAACGATTCAGCGACATTAAACTTGGGTTGAGATCTTCCCAGCTCTAGGGCATTAAGAAAGTTAATTCTATCTCCCGGAAGCGCAGTTACCTTTTCTGAAAACTGAGTATAAAAACAGTGCCCGGGGCACCTGGGTAGCTCAGTCGGTTGAGCGTCCGACTTCGGCTCGGGTCATGATCTCACAATTCGTGGGTTCGGGCCCCGCGTCGGGCTCTGGGCTGATGGCTCGGAGCCTGGAGCCTGCTTCGGATTCCCTGTCTCCCTCTCTCTGCCCCTTGCCTGCTCGTGCTCTGTCTCTCTCTGTCTCTCAAAAATAAATAAATGTTGAAAAAAATTGATAAAAATACCAGTGCCCCTGAAGTTTAAATTAATGATTGTAATTAAGTGTCCAGTGCAGTTCCTGACAAAGGTGCACAATCAACAAATGAGGGCTTCTCTTTCTCACGTGGACAACATCCATCATAGCGACTGCTTTTCTCAAAGCAAAACCGAGTTTCGCAGTCCGGAAGCAAACAGCTGGGTCCCTGGGGTCAACGTTCTGGACACTATTCCTTTATGTTGGGCTGTCCGCGGTTCCCCGGTTCTTAGAACAGTGCTCATCTTTCCATTCACACATCTTGGAGCAAAAATGTGTCTGATAAACTAAAACTAAGAGAAGCAAATAGAAGTCTGCAAGGAACCCTAAATAACCTTTGCTGTGTTGGAGTGTGGCTGATGTCAGTTCTGTATCCTCAGAACAAAAGCCACCTGGGATTAAAAATGTGCGTGGAAGAGCCTTCACTGATGCACGCACACGCGCACGCACACACACACACACACACACACACACATCAAGCATCTCCAGGCATTGCTGCAATTATAACAGGGCAAAGAGCGCTTAGCCCGGTGGGTGAGATCTAGAAATAAGACAAAAAATAGTGAGATTAAGGGCTATATTCATTTATTTAGTCATTCAACGAATGCCGAGCATGGAAATGTGCCAGGCACTCTTCTAGGTGCCAAGTGAACAAAACGTGGTTGGGGGTGGGGGGGGGGCAGAATACCTACCGTTGTGAGGTTCACGTTCCAGATAATGTACACACAATTTTTATCAAATAAAGAAGTGAAGCATATTTCATGTTAGATGGTGATCCGATGTATAGAGCTCTGCAGGGCTAGTGATGAAGTATAGAGTGCCAGCACGGCATTTTAGGGACGTCAGGGCAGCCCTCCTCACTGACCGGAAGACACTTCAGCAGAGGCAGGAGTAGAGCGACGAGGGCGCCATATTGTTCTCCAAGGCGAGAGTGTTCCAAGGCAAACGCGCCCCAGCGGAAGCGTGCTCGGGGGGCTCGAAGGACAGCGAGGAGGCGGCGTGGACTGGCGCAGAGCAGGCGCTCCAGTCTCGGTTATTCAGTCTTGCCTATCATGCTGCGCTTGGTGTTGGCCCTAGGGCTCGGGCTCCCGTTCTCCAGCAACAGTGTGAGCGCTTCCGGCAAGGGGACAGGGGTGTGGAAAGGCAGGAGATGGAAAAGTGTGATAACAGTGGGTATAAAATAGGCAAAAGACACGCATTCTCATGTTTGCTCCCAAGATGACATGTGCTATCACTCCTTCCTTATCCAGAGATAAGGAGATTGCAGCCCCGGAGGTCAGCGGCGGGGAGAGATCGAAACTCCTGCGATATAAACAGTGGCTCCTGGGACGTGGCAGAATAAAACAGGAACAAGGAGGAGATACAGGGCAGGGGCCAGGTCCCAACAGCAGCCCCCAGAGGGCATTCCCGCCTTGGCCACCACCCCTTAACCAGTGACATGCGTCCTTGCCAGAGCCAGCCTTGGCCCTTAGCTTCTCGTGTATTCGTGGTCCTAAGGAGACCATGCCACTCTACCTGCCTCTCTGCCCCTTCTTTAGCATGAATGATAACACCTTGCTTTGTTTCGCTGTAAGTCAGAGTCTTTTTATTCTTCTTTGACGGTCGAGTAGTATAGCGTTGTCTGTGGGAACCACAATTTATTCGACCAGTCTCTGTGGCCGGCTGTGTGGGTTTTCGCCAATGTTCTGCGACGACAGACAGTGTGCTACTGAGTAACCTTGCGGCTGTGGCATTGTGTCCGTGTTTCACCACGTCTGTGGGGTGGATTCCTGGAAGGGGGACTTTCCATCGAAGGTTGTGTGCGCTTGGTAATTGGGATAGGTGCCGTCAAACTGCCTTCTGTTGAAGTTGCTCTGAATTACTCTACGATCAACAAACGTGCAAGGGAGCCTCTTTCTTCACACACCCTTACCAACACCGTTTGTTTTCAAACATTTTCATCCCTACCAATCTAATAGGAGAAAGTGGAATTTAATTTGATGGATCTGGTCGGCAGGGAGGTTGTCGCCTTGGGGAAGATCGGGTCCCTCCAGATCCACATTGTGCCCGTCTCCTCCCTGCTCTGGATTTGGGAGGCTGACCTCTATGAATGATTGCATCCCTTGGGCTCCCTCACCTCTGGCTTCTAGTTGAGCTTGGTCCTTGGGACGGATAAGGAGGCAAGCAGAAGGAGGAAGGGAAGAGAGATGCCCTTTCTGGCTTTGGCCTCACTGAGTCCTGTCAGCCCTGGGGCCAAGGGATGTAGCCCTCAGCATCTCAGCGAAGACCCTCTCCTCGGTCACAATACTCGCTAGGCTCTGGAACATCGTTCTCTGGCCTTGCCCTTTTAGGCCTAGGAGAGTTAGCCCCTTCCTGCTGGTGCCTCCACATCCCTTGTGGTCCCCTATACGGTGCTCACAGACCCTTTGAACGTGCCATTTTTTCCAGCCAGTACCAATGGGTGCAAAAAATATATATTTTTTTAATTTAACATGCCAACCTTTTAGGGAGCTTGGTGTTGGGAATCAACTGATAAGTAGGCCTCGAAGAAGAAAAGAAAAACAAAAGGAAAGGATCCTGAAGAACCTTCAGGTTATTTTTTCTGGAACCAAAGGCCAAGGTCCATTCCCACAAGCCACCTGCTCTCCTGGCAGAGGCACCAGCCTGAATTTTCTCGTCGGGGGAGTCAAAAATATTCATGGTTATACACCCCCCCCCCATCTTTTCCTATAAAACGAGTGTCTCTGGCCACCACCAGATATCACCGTCATTCATCAGGAACATCTACCTTACCCTGGAGCCCACCCCACTTTGAAGCTATGTGACATCACGTCAACCACTGCCATCTTCAACCAAAACCTCCGACGACTGTTGACTTCTCTCAACATAAAGTTTAAGCTCGAGCGGACAGACTGACTTGTGGGTTCATTCCAGAGCTGCTCATGTAGTGGGATCGGAGGAAAGGAAGATAAGCGAGATGTTTTTTCTCTTCCTTCGAGGTGTGTATGGTCTGAGGGTATGGCGGCAACAATAAACTGACAGCTGACGTTGGCCATTAGTGGATTAAAAGTCTCCTGGATCTACGCAAAATAAAGATAGTGACACTGAATTAGAGAATCCCACAAAGGGACCCCCAAAAAGTCAAAGATACAATAGCACAGGATCTCCTTGAAACGAAGAAAGAACAGAATCCAGTCCGCACGGGTACATTTGGAAATGCTGAGTGCCTGGAAATACTGATGGAGAATGGGTGGTACTGAGACAGTCCCTAGTCAAGTCCTTAGACTCCATGGAGAGAGACACATTTCTTCAGGCACACAGGAACCACGTCAAGGCATTGGTAGTTGGGAAGTCACCCCAATGAGAAACATTCACAGCCAAAAAGGACCGGGGAGTGTCTGCAGAGTTTCAAGGACAAAAATGTGTGACCCGAGGAAATTATACACAATTAAGTTGTCACGCACGTATAAAAGCAATCGAGAAAACTTTTCAAACATGAAACATATCGTGAAATACAGCACCCCTAGCTCTCTTTGAAAAAAAAAATGTTTAAATAAAACATTTCAGTGATGAAATGTAGCCAACCAAGAAGCAAATGGTAACAAATTAGTATGACATTCAGTGCCAAAAGGCACTCGAGCAATGCCTGAAAAGTTCTGAGAGAAAGGATGAATTTTATACCCAGCCAAGTGTTATTTCCATTATAAAGCCAACAGTCAACCTCAAAGATGTGTGAACTCAGGGCAGACAACTCAATGAACCTGTCTCTTTCTATTTATTTATTTATTTATTTATGCATTTATGCATTTATGATTTATTTATTTATTTATTGAGACAGACAGAGACAGTGTGAGCGGGGAAGGGGCAGAGAGAGAGAGAGAGAGAACCCCAAGCAAGCTCTACACTATCAGCACAGAGCCCAACACAGGGCTTGAACTCACGAACCGTGAGATCATGACCTGAGCCGAAATCAAGAGTTGGGCACTTCACTGACTGAGTCACCCAGGCATCCTTTGTCTTTTTCTTTTTGAAGTTTATTTTTTTATTTAGGTCATCTCTACACCCAACGTGGGGCTCAAACTCACAACCCCAAGATTGAGATTCGCCTGCTCTTCTCACTGAGCCGGCCAGGCACAGTCCTAAAGAACCTGTCTTGATAAAAACAGTATGTTTGGTAAAATCTAGTCACGTACATCCTTATACCCTTATAGTTTATATAACTCCCTTATAATCCCCCTGGAACCCAATTCTCATATAACGTTTTAGATCTTACAGGCCCCTTGTTCCAGGAACGCTCTCGTTGCCCAGAACAAAGGTTGTGAAATCTCTCTCTCTCCCAATGTGGGAGATCTTCTTTCTCGGGCCCCTCCATGGGTACCAACAGTCCTAATGAGCTGCTCCTGCACACAGAGCTGGTGTCTCAGTGCCCCTCTGAGGCGTTACAAGAAGGCAACACGAAGCTGGAGAACCCAGCTTCTGTCTTCAGACTCAGGCAAGGATGGACGGCGATCCCAGCCACCTCTCACACCACCTCTGTGACATACCTCTCATTTGCAAAATCGCTGCGTCTCTAACCCCACACGCTGCCACTGCTGCAGGACCTATGTGCGTCCCAGGTTTTCTCTGTGACATCGCAAGGAGGTTTCCTGCTTCTCCACCTTTTTGGTTCTTCCCGTGCCAAGGCCAGTGCCAGAGTGGCCGGTGCACGGGCTTGAGCACCTCGGTGCCACATCCTACGAGGGGGGACTCCCACAGGAAGCACTGAGCCCAACGTGCGTGCATTTTAAGAATGAACCGGCTTTCTTCCTCCCTCCCTCCCCTGGGGGATAAACCACGTCCGAGTTGCGGTGCCGGAAAACTTTGTCGGAAAGTTCTGCCTGTCCTTGGCCAGCTCGGGAGAGAGGGCCGGGTGGAAGGCTTGGGTGCGTATCCCTCATTTGTTTATTTGAGACTTAAGCTCAAAAAGCCAGATCCAATCTTCGGAAGCTTATCTTTACGGTTTCCATTTTATTGAATCTCATTTTGCTAATTCCTCGTGATTCCACACTCGCCATTAGCCATAATGGGTTCTTTATTGGTTTACCCCTAATAATATGTTAATTGATAGCTCTTATTGCTTTAAGACCCAAGCTTTCCCACGTCGAGACGCCCGGACAATTGAGCCATTCCTCATAAGGCTCGGGTGTGGGGGGATTTGTCCGGTTCCGAACGTGGCAGGGCGGAAGTGGGGGGGGGGTGTTCTTCTTCG
Source organism: Neofelis nebulosa (assembly GCF_028018385.1). Classification (NCBI taxonomy): domain Eukaryota; kingdom Metazoa; phylum Chordata; class Mammalia; order Carnivora; family Felidae; genus Neofelis; species Neofelis nebulosa. The sequence goes on along the minus strand of NC_080798.1, from coordinate 32,367,566 downwards.
TGCAGGGATGTTCCAACACGAAGCGCTTTTGACGGCGTGTAGACCGCATGGACGGCACGGAGAGACAGTGCACGGGGGCCGGCGGCAGGTAGGGCAGGTGAATGGGCAACCTCGGTGCAAAGCGGGTTGCTGCCCCGCGACGCCCCTCGCTGACAGGTGATGCCGTGGGGACCCGCGGGCTCAGCTTGCCGCGGGCACCGTGAAGACGCGCCACACCAGGACAACATCATGTTCGGCTATTTGTAAGCCAAGCAGGAGCTGGGGAGACATCCGCTCACAAGGAAAACATTGATTTGAAGAGGCTCGGAGTGGGGCTCGAGCCTCAACGAGCACGGAAGGGCCTTCTTAACTGACACAATAAATTAGTTCAAAGCTGATGACAGCACCGCAGATTACCCGCCGCCCCACAAAGGAGGGAACGCTCTGGTCCCTTCACGGAAACACAGATAAAAATTGTGTTCTTCTCCTCTAATGAGGCAAGCTCAGATATAAGTCAATAGAACAATTCATTAACAAATCTAATGAAATCCCCCCGGGTTGCCAGCAAGGTGGCAGTGAGAGTCTCCTCGGGCTGCCGGTCCATATGTTGAGGGTCAGATTGTGGAGTGGTTTCCTCTGGCCTATTCACTGCCCACATATGGCAGTTAAGGTCACTGTTATCAGACACTTTCTCTGTACACAAAACAAAATTTCCATATGGCCCATGGAAATGGCCCGGCCCGGCTCCTGGGCGGCTTCCCACGGCTCCCTTTGTGCGGCGCTGGTTAGAAGTGCAAAAGAGGGTATGAGAGGTTACCTCGTCGCTCAATTGCTCTCCCTGCTTTGTGCGTCAGTCCAATTTAGGGAAAATCTGCATCACTTTTTCCCCTGTCTTTCAGGCACAAATGCTCGTGTCAGTCTATTAGGACGTGATGGACGTACTGATTGCGGCCTCCGCATTTAAATCCTTTTGAAACCGCGGTGACCTGTGGAAGCGGGTGCTGGGGGGAAGGACCTTCTCAAGGCTCTTTCAAATCCACGTAAATAAAGGCCTTTCCTGGCTGAAAGTGGCCCCTCAGATTGAGCCCCACGGAGCCCCCCAAAAAAGCCCAACACGATTGTCATGGATATTACATGACAGTAACAAGAGCAGGCCAGCAAAGACAAGGCTCCGGGCCGCACAAAACTGGACGGGGCTTTCTTCACGACTTGGGCCTCGGATTGTTGACAGCCCAGTAAATAGGCTGTTTAACCCTTTGAAAGTGAATAAAGAGGGTGTAGACAAATGCTTTCTGATGGAGTTTGTGCATGTAATGGGCAAGAGCGTACACACACTTGGGGACTTTGGGGACCTGGGCGGGGGAGCGGGATGGGAGGGGGGGCGGGGTGAGGAAGCAGGAGGCTTCCTTCTTACGCAGCAGACAGAAACCTCGATAGAATTTCTTATGAAATCGATAGCATGTGGCCAGGGCCGGGGAGACCGGATCTGGACGTGCAGGTGACCGGGACGTTTGGGACAACAGCAGGAACGCCTGTAATAGTCTCCCGTGACCCCGGTGGCTCGCCAGCATCTGGTGCTCGGGAAAGTTTGGGCAGTGGTCGCAGAGACCCTCATACCTTCAGGATTCTTACTTACTCTGTCGCTGAGGGGGGCGGGGCGGGGGGGCCGGCGGTGAGCAGAGCAACCGCCGACCGTGCCAGACAACCTGAGCACTTAATCGTCCTATCCCCTCTGCAAGGTAGAAACGACCCCATTTCGCAGATGACAACACCGAGGCACCGAGGGGCGGAGTCCCTTGTAACCGATCACGGCTGGTGAGCCGTGAAAGGGGACTTAGAACACGCTTCCTCCCTCGGCTAAGCTGTCCCCTGGCCTGGTCTTTGCCTGGCCTCGAAATTGGGAGAATTCCTGTTCCGTCGTCCTATTGTGTTTATCACAACAAGGTAGTCTCTTCCCCCCATATCCCCCTGCCTCTCTCCTCTCTTTCTCTCTTTCTCTCTCTCTCTCTCACTCCCTCTCTCTCTCTCTCTCTCCCTCTCAATTCGATTTCAGGCAAGAAGATATTCCTATTGACCCAAGAAGCCAAAATAAACAGGGGAATGAAAACGGCCTCCCAGAAATGTAAAATCATGCATATTGCCTCCAATTTCATAAGCTATTTAGGCTCCCACTGAGACGACTCCCCCGTGAGCCACAATTCCTAAGGCTTGGCAGCCGTGGGCTTACCATAAATCCAAATACTACTGTTTCTAACCTCTGACTGTACTTTAACTGGGAAGGGCCTTTTTAATTCATTTAACTCATTTTAATTGTCTTTGGGGGGAGGAGAGCTTCCTTCGGCCGGCCTCTGCTGGCAGGGGGAACTGATTACAGAGCTCCCGCTGCCATTCACCAAGACCCCTCATGAAAATGCATGCCGGGCCCGGCACCCCTCGGTAATTGTAATATTTCTTCCTTACTGTTTATGTCAGAGAGTCATTACTGGAAGAGGCTGACACATCTCATGTGTGGCATCGACACACATTAGGTGGTCCTCAGATAATTTTTAGACAAAGTTTAGTCAGTGTAACAGGGGCCCGGGTCTGTCGTAGGCGGCAGAAATAAGAGGAAAAACAGTGCCTCGTGTTGGCTCCTTGCACACGATCGCCAGCTCCACTCGTGGAGGTCTCTGCCTCCCCCACACCCCCCCCCCCCCACCGCCCAGGCACCCCAAGAACTTTCTGGGTTTGAGGTCTGGGGCCAGGTCATAACCGTGTAGGCACCTTACCTCTCGTGCCTGGAGGGCGTCTCCAGCTCTATGCGGGATAATTTACTTACCGTGTCTCCTTTAATGTTCCTATCATGCTCAGGAGGCCGAGTCTCCTACCGTTTCGTGGTGAAAACGCTCTGAAGCCCAGAGAGGTTAAGCAACTTGACCAGAGTTGAACAGCTCGTATGCCTGACTTCAGACGGTGATGTGCTTTCCGCCACACTGCCTCGCTTAGCCTAGCGCCCGGCGCGGTCAAAAATCAGGATGCGCTTGTTGTCTACACTTCGGTGGGTGGCTAAGCTTCGAGCTGACGGGTCTTAGCCCATCCAGGACCTTGGCTCTCTGGCCCCCCGTCCTCCCCGCCTCTGTTCATCTCTGCCACCCCTGTAAGTTGCCTCTGACACTCTGGGCCTTCTTTTAAGGCAAGATCAATCCACGTTAAGAAATGTCTCATAATTGCTTGTGTTTTACTACGGAGTAATAAGTGAGCGTTTTCCATCACCTGGTTCAGGAGAGGGTGAGGAAGCAAATCGATGGCTGGCGAAGGACAAGGAACATTCTCTCAAATAACTCGCGCTTCAGATGCGTGATCTCTAAGTTATTACAAATTATAAGGTTAAGACCTCTTAGGCGAATCCTAGCTGCTTAAAAATTTAAAACTCCAGGGCAAAGCAGTGAGGTCCTAATGAGCTTCCAGCTACTAAATATCAGGATCTAGAGGGAGAAGTCTTGTTTTATGTGAGAGCATATGAGCCGCATAACAGCCAGCCTGTGAAATGTTTAAGGAAGAGCGATCCTGGGGGGGAGGCAGTGGATGGGGGCGGGGGTGGGGAGTGGCAGGCGGCTTAGAACATTCCGGATGAGACTGGCTGGTTCTCTGATTGAGAAACGTGAGATTCCTCCCAACGTTTCATTATGTCAACGCAGCATTAGATTTCCATAGCACATCCTTTCACTGTCTGAAGAGGAGAAACAAAAAACATCACGAACTGTGATGCCTTCACACCAGGGTTGGAGGGCATGTGTGTGTGCGCGTGCGTGTGTGTGCGTGCGTGTGTGTGTGTGGGTAAACCTTTCATGAGGAATGGGGATTAAATACTCTAAGAAAATATAGCAGGCAGAAGCGACATGTAGTATTTATTTTCCCAATGGAAATGTAAACAGTGGTGGGAGAAAATGAACATATTTGGAGAACAAACTGATCTGACCCAATTAAACGCTCCAAGAAACGCCTGCCTCACAAAGGAGGGCAAGGGCTGGCGGGCTTCATTGCAGACGTGACGGCATGTGTCACATATACCTAACTCCCCCCCCCCCCCCCCACCCCGCTCCGAGGGAGCCCATGGGCTCACGGAGACCAATAAGGACCCGATAAAGTTCACACTCCCGTTCAAAGGTTTTGTGGGCATCAGAGACGACAGTTCTCAGGTTATGTCTGTTTCCTGCCTTCTCGTGGGTTAGAACCACTAGCTCATAGGTCCAGTCTGTTCATCTCCGCCCCACAGCCACGCTTCTGGTCCAGGAGCAGCCCGCGGTGACCCAGCCCAGGCTCGCCCCCTCTGTGATCACCAGCGTCCCAACTGGGGCTGACAATAAATTTCCAAACAACAACCTCATTTCAATCAAGGATGCTACCAGGGGCCAGTGGGAGGGAGCTCCTGTTTGCTCAACACAAACCTCCCGCTCTCGGGCCAGCGTGGGTCTGAGTTCCACATTTAAAATTAAATTATGCTTAGGATAATATTGTCTTGAGCTCACAGTTGCTGACATGGATATTGACAAAGACTTAGCCAGTATTTTAATAAGAAAACAAAACGCAGGAAAAGGCGCCAGAGTTTCCAGGCGGATCATTAAGAAGCCGCCTCGGAGGCCGGAGGCTGGAACTCACCGCATCACAGTGCGTCATACAACTTAAACTTCTTTTGACATCTAGTTATGTCGAAATGTGACTGATCACCTAGGGGTTGGAGCTCCTGAGAGAGGGAAAAGTTCACTGACAGCCGCGCGGCGAAAGCACTTCTTAAATGAGAATCAAGAGAAAGTAACATCCGGGCGTCCTGACACCCTGCACCTGCTACCTGGATCCGTCTAACTAAGGCAGGCCTGTTCTGGTGAGTTCTATTAGCATCTGCACGCTTCTGTCTCATTATCACGCATCTGCCCACCTTTATTCCAGTGACGCCTCTTCTCATCTGACAGCCCAGGCGTTGTCAGGGCCTGGATATCATGGGAGCAGGGTACAACGGGCTCACCGTGTTCACTTTTATTTTCTAAAGACTGGTGTGCGGTGTGACCGTACTACGCGGCGGAGGTAAAGGAGATAATTAACATATTGGGCAGTTCCTAAACAAAGCTGAGGCATGGGTTTCTGGCGAAGCCACCACTGCTTTGAGCGGGGCTGGTTTGTGGCTCCGGGAGATCAAAGCCCTCGTAGACCTCAGCTCTTCGCTGGGCCCCCTAGCACAGAGCCACGTGCCAGAGATGGGCTGAACTTGACACTTTGAATCTAAAGAACAAAATCGGAAAGTCAGGCTTCGATTTTGATCAACTTAACGACCGTCAACACCCTGGCTCTGGGATTCTCGGCAGAAAACAGAGCCTCTCCGCCGCGCGTCTGATGGTTCCAAGCGGACCTCCTGCTTAATGGAGGAGAGAGCCGGGGCCCCTGCTCGCCCTCGGTTTCCTACCATCATTAACACGATGGCCGAAGGCGGCCGCGTTTATGCAAAACAACAGTCTCGAGTAGCTACCTTGAAACCCGGAACCTAGCAGCTGCACCTGCCTCTCCAGAACCCGTGCGGTGACGTGGAACGTGCCGCAATGTCAAATAGGAGGGCTTTGGGGTTCTTCGCTCCCTTCCAGTCGCCAACGGAGCTGGCTTCCCCACCCCGCCCCCCCCACCCCCCGACCTTGCCTGCTGAGGTCTTCCTGGGAGAAAGGGAAGGCCCCTTGGTGTTCAGGTCGTCCTGGGTCCTCACGGGCTCTGAGCATTCCTGGGTCGGGTTCTACAGGGAGACTGAGGCTCTTGGCACAGGGAAGATGCAGGATGAAACACGGTGCCTCTGAAGGGAGGGAGACCCAGCCCCCTGTTTCCCAGGCCCTGCTAACATAGTGGAAAACAATAGAATTTTGCAGCGAGGAGGAGAGGTGTCCACTGAGACCCAAACCCCGAGGGACCCCAAACGGAGCCTAAAATGGCACCCCCGACAAGCCCCAGCCAGCCTAAGGAGCTGGTGTGTGCAGTTGTATTTTGAGCCATTTAGGAAAACTCCTGGCTTCCCTCCCGGCGCTCGTGGCTTTCATACCTCTGATATTTCTTTGTTCTCCGGCTCGCTGAGGGTTTGTATGGGTTAATGGAAAAATTACTGCTATTTTGCAACAATGCAATCAAAGTCAGTTCAGCAAACCCTGATAAAGTGAGAATAGCTTATTCAGATTGAGCTGGCAGGCCTGAACTCACCATTGCAAAGTTTGAATACAAAATAAGATATTCCCCCCCCCCTTTTTTTTCAAAAAAAAAAAAAAAAAAGAATCCGTTGTCATTCATGCTAAAAAGGCATTACAGACTGTCGACACTGTACAGAAAAATAGGAGATGTTGACCTTTTTATTATAGACTTTTCTCTACTGTTGCCCTTCTTTCAACTGCACACTGCTCCCCCCCCCCCCGCACCCCCCGCACCCCGCCCCCCTCTGCACTCACACACACTCTTTTCAGCTGTGTGTTATCTCAAATAATTACCCTCGCTTCTGGCTGTCCCTGGTGACTTCTGCTGCTAAAAAAGCTACTCATTGTCGGAGACTGAAGAGGGATTTCAAACCTGCTTCTTGTGGCCGGGCAACGGCTCTTAATTAACCACTCAGGTATTGAGGGAGCTCCCAGCCCAGCTCGCTTCCATATGGCTGGAACATGTCCGCAGTGATAATCACGGAAGGAAATATTGTATCAAAAAAGAGCTCCCACCACCGAAAGCTTGTGCAAATTATTTTTAATGATTCTTCTCTGGTGAGTCGGCTTATTTGTTACTTCAAGCAGAGAGGGAGGAATGTATTTGTCCTTGACCCAGATCCTCACGGCACACAGCACCCCCCGTCCCGTGCCCCCCGTCCCCCAAATCTGATCCAGGGGGCTGGCGGACAGGGGGTACCCCTAGAATGCTTTCCGCGCTCTGATGGTCCATAAGCTTTTGTTTCCATTGGGTGCCGCGCGCTTTGCGCACGAGGACACACACACGCACCCACCCTGAATTCACAGAATTTCCAACAAGCGAGTGATTTTTAAATAACTCAAGGAGTGCGCTCTTTGGTGGTACTTCACATATTCATGCCTCTTGTATTTCTTGCTTGAAATAATCCTGCGGGGGCGGGGGTGCTGGCTGAGAGTGGAGGTGGCTAAGTTTATAAATCTAATTAAAAACGAAGTTGCATTTACATTTTAAAAAGCACCTATCCACCAGCGTACTGTGTCACTAGACATTATGTACGATTTTACTTTGCGACAGAAACCATTACATTTAAAAATTCATTACGGCAAGGTTAGTTAGACACATGATGGATGCAGCTTTAATCCTGCCATATATTATTACAGTTAAAATGTAAATGATGAAAAATATTTTGTGCTTATCAGCATTTATGTGGAAATGTGTTCTACAGTGATATATGGTGTTATATTTCTATTATTGTGATGGAAAGAAAGCAATACAAAAAGATGAAGTGTTTATTAAAGCATGGTTACTTGTGATAACATATTCCTGTTGTACATGACTTTAAACATATTCACTGAGGGCATTTGTCCAAAACAACTGTGAAATGTATTTGCTGTGCGAATCGGGCTAAGTTTTTTCTTCTGATTACAGCTCTTTTTAATAGACCGATATTAATTCAAAGTCATGTAGAATGCTGTGAGGTTGGAAGCTCTGTTTCCTTTCCGACGTGGTTAAAAATGCACGTGTGTGTGTGTGTGTGTGTGTGTATGTGCATGCGCGCACGCGTTTAGAGACACGGTCTGTGGCTATAAAAAGAAGGCTTGACTGTTTATTTTGTACAATCATCCAGAGGAAAGCGGGCCACCCAATTGAATGATGTTTCCAAAGTGATGTCATCGAGGGCACAATAAAATCCTCTTACAGTTGTAATTAACATAATGGAAAAGTAACATCAAACGTCGCTTTCCCAATAAGGTGAGCATAAATAAGAAAAAAAAAAATTACAAGGCCACGCTGGGTCCATCCGTGGTTCTGTCGGGGCCCAGGAATATTTTAGTTGTGGCCGTGGAAGGACTGATGAGGCAGGAGCACTGCAGACCTCAGATACCGAACCGGACGGGAAAGTTACCCTCCTCCTCTCCTTCTGCCAAGTTCACTCACAATGTGGTTCCTGCCTCCTGCCCCCCTCCCCTGTTTTCACGGGCCCCAGAACAATAGTACATCCAACTGCAAAACGAAATAGAACACAGAAAGAAAATAAACCCTCATCAGCAACCAAAAAAAAAAAAAAAAAGGAAAAGAAAATTTATTACTAAATCCTATTTAAGGAAAAGGAACAAAAGACAAAAGGCCTTCCTACAGACATTCTCTGCCGTATCTCTTGTCATTTAGGACAAGGTGCTTAATATTTCACCCCAGTGTCTTTTCCTCCATAACCTTAGGACCAGGAATGCTGAGACAGTCTTTCCCAGGTGCTGAGGAGTCATTCCCCGGTGAAGGTCCACGCTACCCGATTCGCTGTATACATTGGAACTCTTTCTCCCACCCACTGTTGCTGGCAGATCTTGTAATAGATTTGGGATTGGACGGACTTGAAAATCAGTTCCACTTTCCCCTTCTCCTTCTTTCATTCAGCGTCCCGAGTTCCCCTGGGGGTGGGGTGGGGGGGGATGGAGGAGGGTGCTAGGGTATCAGAGAGTTCATGCAAATTTCCATCAGGTTTCCAACCTCCCCCCTTCTCCCTCTAACAGTCGCTTGTAGGATGTCATTGTGTACATTTAGCGCTGTAAAGTTTCGTACCCTTCGGGGCTACCTTTGCACAGGAAGCAAGGACCGGGCGCGCCAACGATAATACAGCCTCGCTATTTCCTATCTCAGCGCCCCCCCTAGCTCTTCTCCTCGGCTGCCCGGAGTTGTTATCTTTAGGAAGTCCAAGGTGGGGGAGAGGGAACGCTTATCTGGCTCCCATCCGAGTTAGAGACATGAGACTCCTCCCCATACACCTTGGGAACATTGTCCCACAGGGGTCACATCCGCTCAGATTCGATGCCGGTGACTGAACAGGGCCTGTGACCTCCGCCGTTCGTCACCTCTCTTTGTTTGCTGCATATAACCGACTCAGCTGATTTCCTTCAAAGTGCAGGTTATAGGATTGGTGAGCGTGTCTTCCCATTTGCTGAGGAACAGAACAGCCTCCCGCACCGTCTACAAAACACTGTGTCTCTCTCGTATGCGTCCCTCTTTTTCTTTCCGTTTACATTTTTAGTTTATTTTAAAGAAACACACACACACACACACACACACACACACTCACACTCACAAACACACACGCTTTTGGAAGGAAGCACAGGCTTTCAAAACAACTCGCCCTTCAGTCCATTTTTCCAGCGTAAAGAATTTTTCCCAAGCCAGGATCCCAGAAGCTGTGGAATGACCTGGAGTTGCCCTATTAAATGTATTTATTTCTTAGAGCTGAAGAATATATTTGCTGAAAGCTGGATTATCACTTGGTAGACCACCAGCAGCTGTTGAAAACCAGGGCATAAAAGCTTGTTTATGTCTTTAATGGCCCACTTAATGATGGAGCAAGTATGTTATTCATAATAAAATGCCAAGGAATAATCTTAATACCCCAATGCATGGCGCTAGTGAATTAAGAAACATCTGCTATGTCATAAAAGAACATTTTATTTGGGGTCTACATTAAAAACATGATTCCGTGGAGTTCGGCTGATTTATACGGTACACAACAAATTATGATGTCTTGAAGTAATTACACTTTACAATTAAACCTACAAGGGCCACTCTTGGAGAAAAAAATAAAATCCTGACCAGTCTTCATCGTTCTAGATCATTTAAAGCACATACTGTGGCCTTGCCTCAGTCTGCTTGACCAAAGCAAGGTTTAAAATCCCCCTGGATGTTTGTGCTTCCGTAGGAAGATAACCAAGCTGCACGATACCCCAGAAATCTCCACTGCATAATAAAAAGGCTATTTAGATTCAAGGGGAGAAGTGTAAAAAAGGAGGTCCTTGCTGCCTGCCTCTTGGCGGATTCTGATCCGGAAGGTTATTTTAATGTTGGTTGAGGGATGAAGATCAGGAAGTTGGACCTAGCTGGGCATGAAAAGAAGTCCCCGCCCCCACAGGCTTAGAATGCATGTGATTGGTGGGGGTAGGGAGGTGCACTCCCCGAGGGAGAGATGCCAAGAGTCTGGGACAGGGTGGCCCTAGAGATGTCCCTGAAAACGGAAAGGTGCTGAAGGCACAGGGTGTGACCAGCCCAGTCCCAGCCCTTGCCCCTCTCTACTCCAGATGGCGTCTGTCTTCAACACACCCGCTATCACACCAGGAAACTGTGTGTCACCACCTCCATGCCCAACACCACTCATGATTCCAGGGACATGTCTATTGCTTCCTGGAGCTGGGTCCTCAGAAAGGCAAACGTAGCAGGAGAAAGACGAGTTATTTTAAAAGCTGGCTGTAGGACCAGCTGGTGGTACAAGGGCAGTGGCTCTTGACCCAGGCTGCTTGGGGAGTGACCTGTGCCAACGGAAAGAATACCTCTTCTAGACTCATTGGTCTGCAGAGTCCATCCACCTGCCCACGCCCTGTAACACACACACACACACACACACACACACACACACTACTATTTTTTGATAAGCTCCCCAGAGATTATCATACGCAACCAGGGTTGAAAACTATTGCTCTTGGGAGATTATATATATATTTTTAAAGTCGGGCGACCCTTTCATCAGGTAGACACCTCGAAGAGCTTTTTTTTTTTTGCTTTTAAAAAGTGAAGTCGCCTGTGTTGGTGGGCATGTGCAATGGTGCTGTCGCTTTGGAAGACAATATGGTGGTTCCTCAAAAAATTACACAGAATTGCCATATAAGCCAGTAATTCCACCCCGAGGTGCAGAAAACACCTTGGAGACACGGCACGTTCAGCTCCAGACCGCTGCAATAAACCGAATACTGCAATCAAGCCGGTCAAATGAAGTTTTGGGTTTCCCAGCGCATATAAAAATTGTGTTTATGCCGTACCGAAGGCCATTAAGTGCGCAACAGCAGTAGGCCTTAAAAACATATATATTTGGATTTTAACATACTTCATTGCTGAAAAATGCTAACTGTCACCGGAGATTTCAGAGATCCCTAATCTTTTTGGCTGGTGGATGATCTCGCCTGGAGGTGGATGGCTGCTGACTGATGAGGGTGGTGGTTCCTGAAGGCTGGAGTGACGGCGGCAATTTCTTCCCGTAAAACAACGATGACATTCGCAGCGTCGGTTGGCTCTTCTTTTCACCAACGATTTCTCGGTAGCGTGCAGGGCTGTTCGGGAGCATTCTACGCCCGGCGGAACTTCTTTCCGAACTGGAGTTTGTTCTCTCGAGCCCTGCCGATGCTTTATCAACTGAGTTTAGGCGATGGGCCAAGTCCTTTGCTGTCATTCCAACAGCCTTCACGGCAATTTCACCAGCAGCGGATTCCCTCTCAAGAAACCACTTTCTTTGCTCACCTCTAAGCAAGTTCTCATCTGGTGAAGTTGTATCCTGAGATGGCAGTGATTCCGTCCCGTCTTCGGGCTCTGCCGCTTTTTTTTTTTTTTTAATTTTTTAAATGTTTATTTATTTTTTGAGAGATGGAGACAGTGCGGGTGGGGGAGGAGCAGAGAGACAGAGAGGGAGACACAGAATCGGAAGCAGGCTCAGGCTCCGAGCTGTCAGCACAGAGCCTGACGCGGGGCTCGAACCCACGGACCAGCGAGATCACGACCTGGGCCGAAGTTGGACGCTTCACCCGCTGAGTCACCCAGGCGCCCCAGACTCCACTTCTGATTCTGGTTCCCTGACTGTTTCTGCCACATCCGCAATTTCCTCCACTGAAGTCCTGAACCTTCAGTTTGTAAAAAAATGCAACATTCACAAAGCACAATACAGTGAAGCATGCCTGTCTATGCGTAAAAAGAGTTGAAAACGGGGTCCTGGGAAGGTTCATAGTATCATTCACGGCGGCCAACCATGGAAGCTACCCACGTGTCTGTCCATGGACACACGGATAAACAAAAATGTGGTATTACATACAACAGAATATTATGCAGCCTTACAAAGGAGGGAAGTTCGGACATCTGCTACGAGATGAATAAACCTGAGGACCTTGTGCTGAGTGAAAAAAGTGGTCACAGAAAGACAAATACTGTGTGATTCCACTTCTCTAAGGCACCTAGGAGACCCAGATTCATAGAGGCAGGAGGCAGAATGGTGGGTGCCAGGGGGCTGGGGAAGGGAAAAATGGAGAGTTGATGTTTTTTGTGGTTTTTGAAATGTTTACTTATTTATTTTGAGAGAGAAAGAGAGAGAGAGCATGAGCAGGGGAGGGACAGAGAGAGGGAGAGAGAATCTCCACCAGGTTCCTCATTGTCCGTACAGAGCCCGATGCGGGGCTCGATCCCACGAACCATGAGATCATGACCTGAGCTGAAATCAAGAGTCAGATGCCCAGCCGACTAAGGCACCCAGGCGCCCCAAGAGTTGGTGTTTAATGGACACAGAGTTTCAGTCTGGGAAAACGAAAGCATCCTGGAGATGGGCGGCGGCAACAGCCGCACAACGTGAGTGCAGTCGGGGCCTTTGATCCCCACGCTTAACGACTGGTTAAGGTGGTACGTTTTGCGGGTATTTTACCTCAATTTCTTTAAAAAACATTAAAGCAAGGCTGTTGGGCTGCTGTGCAGAGTAAATTGACAGAAGTAACACAAACTTTAGTCTCCGTAGAAGGGCCAGATAGTAAATCGTTGGGACTCGGCGGGGCCCGAGGGTCTCTGTCTCAAACACTCAACTCCACGCAAAGGATGATAGAGAAATCAATGCGCCGAGTTGGATTCCAAGAAGACTTCATCTGTGGGCACTGAGATTTGAATGCCACATCATTTTCACAAGTCACAGAAAGCTCTGTGACTTATTTTTTTAATTATTTTTTTATTATTTTTATTTTTTTATTATTATTTTATTTATTATTATTATTTTTTTATTTTTTATTTTTCTTATTTTTTTCCTATTATTTTTTTCTTATTTTCTTATTTTTTTATTTATTTTTTATTTTTCTTATTTATTATTATTTTTTATTTATTATTATTATTTTTTATTATTTATGATTATTTTTATTATTTTATTATTATTTTTATTTTTTATTATTTTTTATTTTTTAATTTTTCTTATTTTTTTCTTATTTTTTCTTATTTTCTTATTTTTTTATTTATTTTTTATTTTTCTTATTTATTATTTTTTATTTATTATTATTATTTTTTATTATTTATGATTATTTTTTATTATTTTATTATTTTTTTAATTTTATCATTATTTTTTTATTTTTTATTTTTTTATTTTTTTTATTTTTCTTATTTTTTTCTTATTTTTTATTTTCTTATTTTTTCTTATTTATTTTTTAATTTTTCTTATTTTTTCTTATTTTTTCTTATTTATTATTATTGTTTTATTATTTATTATTTATTTTTTATTATTTTGTATTTTTTTATTCTTTTTTTATTTTGTATTTTTCTTATTTTTTCTTATTTTTTTCTTATTTTTCTTATTTTTTCTTATTTTCTTCTTCTCATTTTTTATTATTTACTTATTTATTTTTAATTTTTTAATTATTTTTTTATTATTCTTATTTTTGAGAGGGTGGGGGGAGGGGCCGAGGGAGAGAAAAACGTCTTAAGCGGACTCCGCACTCAGCGCAGAGCCTGACGCAAATGACCCGAGATGAAATCGAGAGTCCGACGCGTAACCGACTGAGCCCCCCAAATTAGTCTTCTGTGATTTTTTTCCCCCAGTCATTTAAAAAGGTAAAGATGTTCTTGGCTTGACTGGTCACACGAAACACAGGTGGTGGGGCCAGCCTTGCCCGCTGCCGTTGTTTGCCGACTGCTGCTCTGGATACTACTCCTGGACCCACACACCCTAGAAACTTCCCTTCTGCATCATCCAAGTTCATTTCCAGGACTGGGTCTCTCAGGGTTAACCGTGCCACAGTGTGGCCACCCCGGGCTGTGTGTGGGGAGTGTGGGGCAGAGACGGGAGGTGAGGGTGCACACACCTGAGAGAGAGGCCCCTGCTGGCGTGCAAGGGCACTGGGGCAGCGAGAGAAGGGAGATAAGCTGCCTGCTTAACTCTGAGGAGCTAAGAACGCTGAGTTCAAAGCTAAGCCTTCTGAGACGACTGTGAAGTTCTCTTTGTCCAGGTAGAGGCGTAGAACGTTTTGAAACGTGCCGTTATTCCGAATATTTAAATCCTTTAAGCCCATAGACTTCTGGTAAGTGGGCCTCCCTTGGTGTCTCCTGGCGGGCGAATGTTCAGAGTGGGTTATTCTGAGACTCTCAGGAGGGTCTGTGTCAAAGAACAGACAGGGTGATGGCTTCGGAGCGAAAGAAACAAGGTCGGCCTTCCCGCAGAGGCGGGCTCCTAAGCCTTTTTATTTGAATATTAAAGGAAAGGGGGGCCATTGAAGGACTTGGACCCACAGAACCATAGGGGGCGTTCTGTCGTTCTCAGGATGCCCCAGTCTGAGGCTCCTCCGGCAGTGGGTCCAGCCTTCGAGTCTGGCGTGGACAAAATCAAGGGCTTCACCGCCCACCCCAGCACTGCCCCAATCTCTCTCTGAGCCATTTCCATCCTGTTCTGCCCGGCTCCTCTATTTAATTCTTTAAGTGCAGTGAAAGCCTCTGTCCAACCAGCAGCCTTTGCCGGGATAGAAGCTGGCAGACAAGAGGAAAGACACTTTGGTCAAATTGCTCTGCAGTCGGTCTTGGCCGCACGGAGCCAAGTGCTCTGTGGACCAGATTCACCCTCTCCCGATCGGGGGGCGACAAAGGCCCCTCCGCAAAGCTGGCTCCGGTTCTCACACGGTCCCCCTCCTGCCTGGCAGGAAATACACGGGAAGAGGCTCTTGTGACAAGCAAGACGGTGATGACACATGAAGGCATTGTTGTCATATATATGCATGTGACGAGTCCTTGGACCATCTGAGCATAAATCTGCCTGGCAATATTTCCTAGAGGAATGGAAACTAAGGCAGGGGTGTGGAAACATCGCGGTGGCCCCCGTCATCATGCTGTCACGGAGGGTGGCATAAAGAATAGAGGCCGTAATGGGATTGGGGCCAAGGTGGGAGCTGGGAAAGGTGGCCTTCCTACATGCTCACAGTAGAGCATTTTCAACTAAATATATTGCAGGTATCTGACAGGTGTAATAATAATAGCAAAAAAGCGACCAAGCAAAGCAACCGTCCACACCACACGTGTCCTACAGAATCCAGCGCGTGTCTGTAGCCTGCACGGGAGGCCTCTGTGACCCCGGCGCCCACCCTTCGTCCCCAGGCCTCATCTCCCACCGTCCCACCACACTCTCTCCCTCCAGCTAGATTCGTCCGCTCCCAGTTTCCCAAGCCCTCCTGATGTCTTCCAGGCTTCAACTCTTTGTTCACACTGCACCAATCCCTTAGGGTTCTTCTTATTTTCAACTTCACCTTTCAGAACCTTCAGGGCCCGGCTCCGATGCTTGCTGCCCCAGAAGGCTAGGATTTCCCCTCTCCTTCCTTGGTTGGAACCTCAGATGCAGCACTTCATCATCGGCCTTGGGTCTCATAGTTAAGCCAGACAGTAAGTCCAGCCGCATGACCTTGGGGACCTGAATGACCTGGTTTCCTCCTCTGCAGTGGGCGTGTCCATAGACGGGCTAACGTCACATGGCGGGTTGTCTGAGGACTCAATGAGAAGATGTATATGACACGTCTCGCGTCATGCCCGTGGTGGCCACGACCATTAGTAGGTTCCGTGACTACCCAGCAGGATTCCCGCTGGGCCGCAGGCAACTTCAAGGCAAAGACTGAGCTTAATGTACCGCCTAGATGGGCCACCCTGCCAGACTCTTAGAAAGCAACTGTTCCCTCCAATTCTACCCTCTATTCCTGAGTGGCGCTTACCGAATTGTACAGCGTGGGCCCTCCCGCTTGCATGCGTCCTCTTAGTCCCCAGGAAAGGCCTTTGCTCTGCTGCTTTGCCCTTACTCACACCCTCTCAGCCAGTCTTTCCAAGATCCAGTCACTTGCATGCTTCTGCTGGTGACATAACACAAGTGCGTTAGTTGGGTTGATATTTGTTGGTATTCAGAAGTCCCCAAAGAAAAATGGTATTTAAAAACACAAACCGACTGTCTCCCTCGTTTTCCAGAAGTCTGGAAGGAGTCAATCCAGGGCCCGGTGTGGCAGTAGAAACCCAGGCCCCTTCTGTCTTATGGCTCTGCCATGTGTGGCCACCCCTCCCAAGTCACCATGGCCCCTGGAGGTCCAGCAGGAAGTAGGAGGACACAAAAAGCAGGGCCACCCCCTTTAAGGACACATCGCCACGCTGTATAAACTCCTGCTGAGCTTAGTCCCGTGGCCATATTTACCTGCGACGAATCCTGGATAACTTAATCCTTTATTCCAGGTGGACAAATGTCCAGTGAAAGATTGGGGGTCTCTTGGAGAAGGGCAATAGGAAACAATGAGAAGCTTCTGTCCCATTGTGGAATATTTATATTATATGTATTTTTTTACTTGAAGCATAGGATACGTTTTCAAAGTAATACAGGCACATAATTTCAACAGCCAAATAATGCTGAAAGTTTTTAATGGAAAAATAACATTTTTGGCTACTCATCCCAATCCACCTCTCCAGAAGCATCGATTTTAATTCTTTTAGTGGTTTCTTCAGGCATTAACCTCCACAATTCTAATAGATAAATGATGATACAGCTATCTCTTGATTCATTAATTTTAGGCTTTTTATATGGACTTTCTACTTCGGTAAGCAAGAATTTGGCTTTTTTGCTCTCAAACACACATACCTGCCCTGCATCCTCTCCTCCAGATTTCCCAGCAGGACCATATACAATTTTCTAATTAAAGCAGCATCCAATGTTTTCATTTTTATGACAGTGCAAATATCATTTGCTGTTGAACCTAGTGGAGTGCCATAATTATGTTTCTTTTTTGGAAAATGCATCTCTTTTTGGAGTAAATTATCTCACTTTTTTTTCATTTTCTTAGTTTTTTTTTTAATATCTATTTAAAATTCTTCCCATTTCTTCCAATAACTTCTTAATAGAATTATCCGTGTGTTCAAAATATCAGATCGTCTACTGGTTTAATTTATTTTTTCCTAAAGGCTTTCCTCCTGAAGCCCTCTGCCCTTCAATCTGGACCAGTTGCCCTTGAGGACTGGTGTATGCCTATAAATATTACCTCATCCTGGAATTCTTTTGCTTCTTTCAACTGTTAGATTCATTTCCTGGGTCCCAAACTCTCTTTTTGATGAAATACATTCTCTAGTCACTTCCTGAGAAGGAGTTCATGGGAGGTAGATATGCTGTCCATAAGATGTCTTGATTCTACCCCAACACTTGATATTTTGGCTGGATATAGAATTCTCGGTTGGAAGCTCATTGTTATTCAATGTGCTAAAGATTCTGTCTCCTTTTTCCCAGTGTTAACGGTCTGATTCCATTCTTTTTCCCAGTCCTTCGTGTGTGATATTTCTTTTTTCCTCTCAGAAAGTTTTCAGAGGCTCTCTATTTGGTCTTCTGAAATACTGTACTGATTAGCCTTAGGTGGAACTTTCAGAATTCACTTGGCGGGTCCTCTCAACCCACATGACAAAACTCATGTCCTTCAGTCCTGGAATTTTTCTTCCATATTTCCTTGATACATTTCACTCCTCCATTTCGTGTTCTCTCTGTTCTTTCTAGAAGGCCGGATAGTCAGACGTCAGACCTCATGAGGAGGTCTTGTCATTTTTTTCATCTTATCTTCCCATTTTTTAAATCTTTTAATTTCATTACTGAGAGACTTTGGCAACCATACTTCCCAATCCTCCAGTTGTATTTACTATTTCTTCAACCCTACTTTGATTTTATAGAGTTCCTTCTTATTTGTTCTTTGATTGAATCCTAAAAAGCAATAGCATCCTGGTTTGAATGCAATGGATGCAGTGCATTTTTTCATCTCTCTGCGATTATTAATTATAACGTTGTGGCAGTTTCCTCTATTCCTTTCGTTATCTCTGATACGTCAGAATTTCTTTACTTCCGATTTCTTGTTTGGTCTCTCGCTTTCCTGGTGGGGCTTTTCGTTTAAAATCTGTGAATCCTTTGCAGCCAGTGTATGTTTACGAACGCAGCACTAATGAAGTAATTGGCTGGAATCTTCCCACTTACCAGCAGGCTATCAGCCTGCTGGTGCATTCTGGGACTCTTCAGGCAAAGAAAGGGCCCAGGGAGGGCTAGACTGTACAGTTACACAGACTTTCACTCGGCTACACATTGTCATTGCAGCAGCTCTTCCTTGTTTGGGCTTGGTTATCTTTTCTCAATCGGCTTTCCATCCTAACATGTCATGGTTTAGGATCACAGATGGCTTCTAGTTTCAGCAGAGATGGAGGCTGTGTGTTTGTTTCTCATTCTTCCGGGTATTTGGGAGCGATTCCCAAGAACAGAAGGGTAAAACAACATACCTGGTCATCTCACTTCTGGAAAGTCCTCTGCTCTTGCGTAATTGATGATTGCCTGTGTATCTGATTCGTTCATTTTACAGAACTACATTCATTCAAAAAGGCAATTTTATATCACCGTTGAAATGGAAAGAAACTGTAAAAACAAGGAACAAATAACATAGCATTATTAATGCTAGTCTGCTACTATGGCTTGCTGAAAGCTCTGGGCTTGGAGTCTATTCTCTCTTTGTTAAAGAGATAGGCTAGCAGGTATTAAAAAGATGTTATTGGGTGGCTCAGTCAGTTGACTGATTTTGGCTCAGGTCATGCTCTCGTGGTCCATGGGTTCAAGCCCCGCGTCGGGCTCTGTGCTGACAGCTCAGAGCCTGGAGCCTGCTTTGGATTATGTGTCTCTCTCTCTCTCTCTCTCTCTCTCTCTCTCTCTGCCCCTCTTCTGCTCTCTCTCTCTCTCTCTCAGAAATAAATAAACATTAAAAATTTTTTTTAAAAAGATGTTACTAATAGGAAGACATACTAACACCAAATGGAGACATTTCCCCTTTATTAACCAAAAAGATCAGAAGAACACACGAAAATGGGAATAACTGACCCCGTCTTCAATTCCAGGCTATTTTGCCCTGTATCCCTTATCACTTTTCCACAGATCTTCCTATAGTTCGCTGGCTTCTCATCATTGTTCTGGTTTTGGCTCCAATTTCTTCTCAGAGACGCCTGCCTGACCATTCCCACCAAAATGATGCTTAGTCACACTTCACTACCCTGTCTTATTTAATTTATCAGCATCTACTGCCATTTCCAGTGACTCTATTCTTTCCTTTGTTCATATCGCATCCTTTCCACACCCTGGCTGGAATGTAAGTTTCATGAGGGCGGAGACTTAATCTGCCCCACCCCACCAATACATCCATGCCTAAAGTAAAGATTGGCACATCGCAGATGTTCAATATGTATCTATGGATGAATAGACACGTGGATGAAAAACTAAGAAATTAGTTTGCTATTTGGTTTCATCTTTTGCACAATCCCAGCCCTCTGGCCGTCCTGCTTTCTCTCTGTTTCTTTCTTGTTTTCTCTCATCCTTCCCCTGTGTCATCAAATTTCAACCACTAGGCTCACTCCCATGCGATGAGAAGAAAAGGAATTCTTAACTGGTGGCTGAAATCAAGTTGAAATAAGCTGACAGCCCTCATACCACCTCTCAGCATCTCTCATGAGGGTCAGAATCTCACAATGGCAGATGCTGGTCAATTAGGCAGAAATACTTTCATCTTAAAAAAGAGAGGGGGAAAAAAGGATTTAAAGACCCAAAGGTATTTTTGGCTGACATAAGTGTAATTAATTTCTTCGCAAGACAAAATGGCCAGAAAATGGATGCCACTAAGAGTCAAGTTTTCACACTGCCAAACCCACGAATCAGTTCAGGGAAAACAGCAAACTGACATGTTTTCCTTTGCCCCTCACAGTTTTTTATTTTACTTAAATGATAGTAATGATGCAAAGTAGAGGGAGTTTTACACAAAATTTTCAAGTTCTGGTTTATTTTATAAAGTGGGATGATCTAGCTACATTGGACCAGTATTCCCGGATGGAAATCGTCATGGAAGCCAAGTAGCGTCCACCCCTTTAAGCAGGGCACAGAATCTCAAGTTTGCCACAGTCCTCACCTGACAGGCATCGTGCATTTATGCTGCCCTTATAAGCACTGGAGTTTGTGAACCATCTTCAGAGCAAGTACTAAGAGCTAGGTCTTACTCCTCACCACATCCCCTGCCAGACTAAACTAAGTACTGGACACACAGCAGGTGCTCAATAAATAATTATAAGGTAGCTGGATAAAATTCCTTGTGTTTTCTCACTTTGTCACCAATCTATTGACTTTCATGCATCTGTGCCATTATGTGCCTTTATGACTATTTTAAATTTCAAGATTCCCCTTAATCAATACAATATCGTGCTACACGTGTTTACAAATATCTTTTTCCAGGAACAAAATAATCATTAATCTTTTTTTTTTTAATGTTCATTCAATTTTTTTTTGGAAGCGAGAGAGAGAGTGAGAGCAGGGGAGGGGCAGGGAGAGAGGGGGACAGAGGGTCTGAAGCAGGCTCTGTGCCGACAGCAGAGAGCCCGCTGTGGGGTTGAACTCATGAACCGTGAGATCGTGACCTGAGCCGAAGTCAGACACTTAACCAACTGCGTCACCCAGGTGCCCCTCGTCATTCTTTTAAAGAAATATTTAAACGATTACTCTGCGTTTCCATAAGCAGAGTGACAAACACTTTTGCTCTGTAACATGCCAGCCTTCTATGGTAGAAAGGACTTTATTTCCTCCCTGATACACAACCATAGGCACTTCTTTAAAAGGTGTCTGTGCTCACCCACAAACCAAATCACTAGATCACGCTGCATCTGGAGGTCAGAAGCTCTCTCAGGCAATGAAGACAGCTGGCTGAGGGACGGCCTTGCCACAGTGACTGCAGGTGGCTCCGAGATTCATGTGTATGCTCTCCATGCAGGCCAACTTCTCTCTGAATGAATGAATACAAGGTCAATACGGTAAGTAGGAATAATTGCAGGTGGTTATGGGCCTTTTTTGAACACTAGCTAGCAAGACAGTGAACCTCCGTCCTTCTTCGGTAGA
The DNA here is from genome assembly GCF_028018385.1 of Neofelis nebulosa. NCBI lineage: Eukaryota > Metazoa > Chordata > Mammalia > Carnivora > Felidae > Neofelis > Neofelis nebulosa. Next base: position 32,346,436 of record NC_080798.1, on the reverse strand, counting down.
AGGAAGTTCACCTGTTGGGATGGTGTGCAAATTTATTTAAGGTAATTTTGAAGAACCAGGGCTTGGCAAGCCTCCGGAAATGTCAGAGTTTTCTCCTTAATTAAACACCTCCTCGGGGAGGTGAATTTGCTCACGGTTCTTCTGAAATCAGGGAGGCCCGTGTCTATTTTGCGATTGTAGTATATGCAATAAGGCATAAAAATTAAACTAATGAGAGCAGTGAAGTCTGGCAAGTGATTGGCTTTGAAACACAAAGAAGAATCAGTTCGGAGTCATGCATAGAACAGCCTCCCTCACTCTTTTGCCTTTTTTGAGAAGGAGAAGAAAGGACGGGGTCATGGACGCACCAGGAATGGCACGTAACCCAAAGCTCAGCTTATCTATGCCAAAAAAAAGTGTTCTGAGTAATTGTTCCCCGTGTACTATTATTAGTTTTGATTTGTTCCATGACAGTAGAGATTAACTCCCCTGCCAAATTTTGTACGGTTAGTCAAAACCTGGGTTCACCCATGACAGCATGACATTTACATATATCTTAACAGAAAAAAATGTTGAAAAACACTCTGTTTTTACATAGGTAGTGGAGCCTCTGCTAGTTCCCTCTCTTTCTCTCTCTTTCCTTTTCCTTTTTTTTTTTTTTTACATTATCCATTATGTTGCTATGTCCCTTGTGTAAGATTTCACCCAGCAAATTCCTCCAAGAACTTAGTGCCAGGAAAATGTTCCCCTCCAGATCAACTCATACCGCTCTTTTGATCAGATCCTGAGGGGAACTCTAAAGTTCGTTTTCTTGGCCTTTTTACTCTATCTGTCAGGGAGCTCAGAGTTTCAAACTTGATCCCATCTTACAGTTGAATGTATTGAAATGAACAATAAATCAGGATCCAAAATCCCTGACTTCTAGGTCTAGTTGTCTCACAATCTATGTGCCTTGAAAATTGTACTTAACCTTGGGGCGCCTGGGTGGCGCAGTCGGTTAAGCGTCCGACTTCAGCTCAGGTCACGATCTCGCGGTCCGTGAGTTCGAGCCCCGCGTCAGGCTCTGGGCCGATGGCTCGGAGCCTGGAGCCCGTTTCCGATTCTGTGTCTCCCTCTCTCTGCCCCTCCCCCGTTCATGCTCTGTCTCTCTCTGTCCCAAAAATAAATAAAAAACGTTGAAAAAAAATTTAAAAAAAGAAAATTGTACTTAACCTATCTGAGACACAGTTTCTACATCTGACAAACGCTAGCCGTAACATGTGCCGCCATAGTGTTCGGCAGACCCTCTTGGTAGCTCACTTACCCATCACCCTCCACTTTTTGCTCTTGATAGCAGAAGTCCTGTAATATTCAGGTTCCCGATGGCAGTGTGCTCAGGAAAGATGGGCCCAACCTTGGTGAATGAGTCATTGCCGGTCAATGCCAAATATACTGATCCCATCTTCCTTTCCCTGAGATTGCTTTACGGATGGGCTTGTGACCCAACCTTGCTGAATGAGTTATCATGAGAAGTCTGCTGGGAAGCCCGGGAAAAGATTTCCTCCATCAGAGATGAGTAAGGAGAAAATCAACCCCTTCCCCTGCCCCTGAGACTTTCTTCTTTTGGACAAAGTTTCGTGAGGATGTGAGAGCTGGAGCTGGGCAGCCATCTTGAAACCATGAGGGGAAGCCAAAAGATTTGCAGGGAAGCCAACTCTGGAATCAAGGATCTCCTGAACGCTCTTGCCTGGAAACCTCTGGGCTTCTTGCCATATAGGGCAACTGATGTCCTAAATTTTTAGGCCATTGATAATTCAATATTCTACTTCTTGTTGTCAAAAGTATCTTAACTGTGAGTTACTCTGAATAATGTACATTAAAATACTTGGAAAACTATCTACGTTGTGATCCTTATTATGTTCATTCCCAGTACATCCATTTATTCCTTTGCCCAAAACTTTCTTGATTCACTCCTAACTTTTTATCTCTGTTTTTCATACACTCTTTTAAGTGATTTTATGGAAAATCAGCTCTCGTAGCTATTATCGGTGTGGTTGTTGCTGTTATATAGTAAAGCTTTAGTACTATACTATATTTATTTATTTATTTATTTATTATATTTATTTATTATTATTTATTTATAATAAATATTGTTATTTATTATATTTATAATATATTTATATATAATTTATTTATAGTATAGCTTTAGTACTATACTATATTTAGTATAGTATAGCATAGTATTTACTATGAGCTTAGACTTATGCTTCCTGAATACTCTCTTATTTAATCAACACACGAACTCTGTGATGGAGACATTACATGATCTCTATTTATAGGTGAGTAAATTGAAGCTCAGGTTGGTGAGGGAACTAGGAAACAGCAAAGCTGAAACATGAACACCAGTCTGAATGACCTTAGAGACGATACCCTCAACTAAATTCTCAGATCCCACTCATTTGGGACATGTAAATGACCAATCAGTCGATCAATCTATCAACAGGGAACCTATATATCAGGCACCAAGCCTTCTTCGGACACCAAACCTAAGTCTGATTTGTGCAAGGATCTTAAGAAGGCTTGCTTTGTACCTTCACCAGGTCAAACATCAGAAATTCTTACCATTGTGCTTCCACCATTAAAATGTGGCTGCTGACTGAGAAAGTCAGGTAGCATCCACAAGACAGGAGGGAAGAAATCCAGACTTTTTCTTTTTTTTTTTTTTTTTTTTTTAATTTTTTTTTTTTTTTTTTTTTCAACGTTTATTTTATTTTTTGGGACAGAGAGAGACAGAGCATGAACGGGGGAGGGACAGAGAGAGAGGGAGACACAGAATCGGAAACAGGCTCCAGGCTCTGAGCCATCAGCCCAGAGCCTGACGCGGGGCTCGAACTCACAGACCGTGAGATCGTGACCTGGCTGAAGTCGGACGCTTAACCGACTGCGCCACCCAGGCGCCCCCAGACTTTTTCGACAGGAGAAAGAAAAAAAAAAAAAAAGGAAAATCGAGGTCACCATTTTCTCACACGCTCCAAATGCTACAATACAAATCTCAGAAGCGGTTAAGATCAGCTGACAGTGAATGCAATTCCCAAATGAAATGTCCCGTGCCGACATCACGACAATTGTTCACTTGCATAGCCGATGAACCCGCCGGTGGAAAGAGTTGTCGAGAAGGTATCACTTAGCTGAAATACCTACTCACTTGGCAAGAACCCTTATCAGAAACAGGATGGCATGGGCATGTTCAAGAAGGTGCTGATAGGGAAGTTTTCCATCAGGTGCATCCGAATGAGAAATCCCCCCTCCAAAGAAATGCTTACTTCTCAGCATGTCAGACTCCATTCCAACAGATGAAAAGGCGAAAGCAGCCATATCGAGTGAGTCTGAAATTGTCCACCACACCAAGATCCCATTCTCCTCTTGAAGGGTGCTGTCCTTTGGTTTGCTATCAACCGTCCTCAAGAAGAACCACCAGCCGTGAAGAAATCAGAGGACAGAGGCTGGGAGAGTTGAGATTCAGAAGCTCTAAGCAGAAGTGATGGGTGACATCTAGTCTCCCGTGTCTAAAACAAATGTCAGGGCGTGGGCTCAGGAGATGGATTCAGTCCCAAAGGCATGGTCAAGTGCCAAGAGGGCTTAAAAGCAAAAAAAAAAAAAAAAAAAAAAAAGGAGACGAGATGAGGAATATGAATGTGGTCAGTAGCTTGTGTGGACAATATAGCAAAGTCTTCTGAGACTGCATGGGAGAAAAGTTGGTAGCTGAGTTGGGAGAAGTTTCTGGTAGCTTCCCTTGTCCCAGGCCACAGTGCTGGCATTTAGGTGCTCTCCTAGAATGATTTGGTAAATCCAAGATGGGAAAGAACCTTGCATCGGTAACTGGGGAGCTTGTAGGGAAACTACCTTAAATGAGTCCCAAAATAGACCTTTCCATCTGCTTCTTACCACCAGGAGTCTGTTTGTTCGGCCACCATCATCTCGCGAGAGGGCCCTTATCGCTTTGGGATGACAAGAGCCTGCCTCGTTCCCCCCTCCTCCACCGAGCCCTTCGCACAAAGCCCACTAAAAGCCTGCCCGTTCTTGCTCCACGCCAGAACTGGAAAGGAACGCTTTGGCCCGGCCACACGTGGCCCAGTTTGGCCATTTGATGCCCTGGCTGTGAGCACGTATGAAACATCATAGAACACCGTGGGGTGCCAGGACCAAGTGTGTTCAAAGCCGCTCCTGTTATCCCCTGTTTAGGTCAAGCAAAGGAGCTTTTGTGAGTGATTCACGGAGTGCCTATACTCAAAGGTATTACACAATCTCATTACCATTAATTTTTGCATATTTAACTACAGTTTTTAATTAGATGGTATTTTATTATTCATGCACATAATTTGAGTCCAAGTCGGGCTCCTCTCTTGGAGGAAAGAAGGGGGGGGGGGGAAGGTGGGGGGGGGTGGAATCCTGAATTGAAAGTTGGCATTGGCAATTGCTTCTTGACTGGCGAATAAGCGTGGCAGAATGTAAGTCTATAATGGTTCTCTTTTAATTTTGCTAATAGCTATCATGTTATGTACCTTTATAAATTTGTTAAATCCAGAGTGCTGGGAGTTGTCTCTGTATGCGGTAACTGTAAATAGTTTGCTCTGTTTGGTTTGCACATACAAACTGTTTGCTCAGGCTCCTTGATGTATTATTAAAAAGGGTAATGGGCCCCTGGGAAACCATCTAGTTATATGCCTTCATTTGCAGAATAAACCATGCGTTGTTTTCATCTTTACTCATGATTGTTAATGGCACTGATGATGAGATGGGTAGATTTTTTTTTTTCTCCACAGCCTTTATCAGCACTGTTTTATTATGCAGGCAGAATGGCCAGGCTGCTGATTTTGTCTAAGGTTTTCAATTAGTCATTTGACTGAACACATCTGTGCTGGCATGAACCCAGAGCCGGACCGCAGCGAATACCGGTTTCCACCTGCTGAACCATGGCCATAAACTCGGATGGGAATAAACCTAAATTGGCCTTTTAGACATGGTTGAAAAGTTGTAATGTTGCAGTGTTTTATAGCAGGGTCAGGAAGGTGTGAACTTCTCCCCCGTAAGGCCCAAGAACCTGCCACCGTAAGCCACCTCGCCGAAATGGCTCCCTTCTAGGTTGGTTATTAATATCTGTTTGCCGTTCTGCAGCCCCGATGACTTAATCGGCTGACATTAAGTAGATAAGATTATATTTGTACTGCAGCTGGGAATGGTCGAGGTTTAATTGTGTTGGTAAACAGAGCACAGTGACTGCTCTGGAATCTCTACAGATGCCTGGGAATTATTCCGCCTCGGTTTGGAACGTGACTCTTATATCTTCCACTGAAATGAAAATCGCTTCATGGCCGAGCAGAGGCCTCAGTGCCAGACCTGGAGGTGCCGGATTACTTGAATCCTCCAAAGAACCTGTCATTTATCATGGAGGATGAAGCCCGGGCACATTTTGGCGAAATAGAACGCAACCTCCTCGCCGCTAAGCGCCCGTGTGTTTTCTGAGAGAAATTGCTAATTGCTAAATAAATAGGACTCTCCTCTGTCGGTCTTCGGGAGCCCCCAAGGGTCAGTAGGCGAGGCTGCAGAAAGCAGCAGCCAGTTCACTGAGAAAAAGCTCACACTTGGACATCGGAGTTCCGGGAGGGACGTGTGCGGAAGCAGCAGCGTTTCTGTTGGACCCAACAGACGCACTGGGGACCGGAATGAAAACACTCCCCTCGCTGTGGGAAAATCCTGAACAACGTTTCAGACTCTCAGGATGACAAAAGACGTTGGCACTGCATCCTGAATGGAAGTCCTTGCCATGCTACCGTCTCTGCCCCTGAGGGATGAGGCTTCGGTTAGTTTCGCCGTGGCCAAGTCAATGTATGGACGCCATATTTACCCCTGATGAGCACCCGTGCCTCCGTGCCCCATCCTTGAAACCTGGTTTCTTCGTTGCCCTTTCCCCTCCACGGGGGGCTACAACTAGTCTTTTCACTAACCACTCTCCTGGCTGCAAGATGAGTTGATCTAGTTTGCCAGCGAATACGGATCAGATCTTCGACGTGGTTCATACCAGCCAGGTTGATTTCTCTGCACTTTGTTGTCGTTGTTGTTGTTGCTGTTGTTGCTTTTTACCTTTCCAATAAATATCCGAGACACGCTCAAGCCATAGCTAACCATCATCATCATCATCAGTCTCATCCCATTTCACATTTACAGGGGCTAGATAGCAACCCCACGCAGCAAACGCTGCATGTTACAGCATTCCAGGAGAACACACACCATTCTAGAAGACTGGCCTGAATTAGTGCCTTCCATCTTCGTAACAACCCTATGGGCAAGGTGCTATTAACATCACTCTCATTTCATAGATGAGGCAGCTAAACATGCACGACGAAACAAAGCCCTTGTGATTGCCCAACATCACACCGTGAGTAAAGGAAGGAGCCAAGATTTCGTGGCAGGCGGTCTGGGTCCAATCCTATGTTTCTAACCATTGGACTCTTTGACATCGGGAAGGGTTTCTCAAGCCATGGGTTTGAAGCAGCAAGCCGAAATCTTTCTGGAAAGGCTCCGTGCGTCACGACCTTCTTCTTTTCACTCACCTCTCTTACTGGTAGGCATTTAGGTTGTTCCCAGTTTGTCCGATGCTACAATCACATGCTTTTGCCCCTCTCCCTGGGCACACCTGGGCGTGTTTAGAAGTGGGCTTGCGCAGTCCCTGGACACACCTACCGAAATTTGACTGGATGTTGCCAAATTGCCCTCCAAGGTGGCTCAGCCGCCTTCCACGCCTATCGGCTGTGGATGGGAGTAGCGAAATCTCCACGTCCTCGCGGGCATGTTGACATTATCAAACTGTGAGCGTTTTGCCAATTCAGATGCCCTTTTTGAAGCTGAGATTTGCAGCTATTTGGGAAACGAAATGTTTGGACCGGCCATTTGTGAGGTAAAGCCTTCTGTCTCCCAGGCCCACGCTCTCACCCCCACCTTGGCACTCAAGAAAAGGAAGTTGCTCTAAGTTCCTTAAAGCACAAGCCAAAACATAAGATCTTTTCTCTTCTGGTTGTGTAGATCCAGTATCAGAATAACGATCGGAATAAAGTGTTCTAAGTCAGCATTTTTCAGCCTCAAAACGGCAGCAATGGCACGCTGGGTTGGGAAATCTTGTCCTTGTTCATTGTGTCAGCTCTGGGGTTATGACTGTCCGGGTTCAACCTCTGGCTCACCACTTCCTATGTCTCAGTTTCCCCATCTGTAAAATGGAAATGCTCATAATCCTAGCCTCATAAAGTGGTTGCAAAGACTAACATGTTACAGAAAGCATGCATACAGCTTGCAAAACTGCCTGGCCCTTAGTAAGTGCCGTTCTGTTCTTTATAAACCGTACAGCTGGACCTAATAGGCTAGGGAACAGAGAATGTGTTCTTATCTCTTGTTTTAGACTTTTCTTTTTTAGAGCACCCTTTTAGAGGTTGTAGAATATGAAACTATAGGAAGCATTGTGGCTCTTGAGGTCAGCTCTTTCCAACAGTCACGAGCAACTTGCTGGCAAGGGCGTGCCCTTCTTCCCATTTCCAGAAACCAACCCAGTGCTTAGCACCTAGTGGGTACTCAGTAAATAATAGCTAGGTGGATGGACAGGCAAACAGACATTGCCACGACTCCTTGGTCTCAGCAGGCAAATTTGTACTCGCTCAACATGCGGATGCCCAGGGCCCATGTTCAGCTCACTGGACCAGAATCCCTTGGGTAAAACCCCGAAGTCTGCATTTTGAATAGCTTCCCTCCGTGAGTTTTGGCATAAAGCATTGGGTGTGAGACTATAGATAATCCGGGGAAAACGTTCTGTCCTAGAGAGAACTTATTTCCAGCACCTGGCCTGGTTTCTTACATATTGGTATTCAGTAAATATTGTTGATCGAATGAATGAACCACCTCAGGTGGTACGTACATAGGATTTCCATGCTTACATGGCCCTAAGATGTGGAAGCTTTTCAGATCCTTCCAGCCACAGTCCTGCGGTGTGGATCTCAGAACCCATATCCCGATGCCATGCGGGGCTCACAAGACGAAGAGGCCGAGGTCCCTGTGACAATCTTCTCGTACTGCTCCTTAGCCAGCCTCAAGTCATTTGCTGTCACCCGATGCTCCGAAATGCCTTCCTGCAAATACCTGGGGCCTCCAAATGTCACAGATATCATGAAGCATGCCGGAGGGCAAATCGTTTGGAGCCCAAGTTCAAGCTCACCTCAGCAGCTGCCCCAACGCCCAACCTAGCTCACCAGGCATCTTAGATTATACAGTGGCCCGCCTGGACCTCACAGTCTGGTTGCCCTTCTTTCCTTGCCAAGGCCCTCCGTCCGACCATCACTTCTCCCTAGGCTGAAGGACCCCTGCTCCCCGGCTTGACTTCCATCCCTGGTATAAGCCCTGCTCTCCCGTCTCTCCTGCCCAGCCCACACCTGGCACTGCCAGCTGCTCCCAGCCCCTGCCTTATCTGGGGGCATCTGAATTCCCAAGAACCGGGTCCTGGTGTAGCTCATTCCGATAACAGAACTACAGAGTGGAGGTAAGGTTGGCCAGGCTGTATTCACTTTTTTTTTGAAAGCACAGTTTTGGTTACCAAGCATTGTTTCCACTGTTGGAAAAAGCAACCATCTCTTGAAGCTGCTTTTAAAATATTGAGGGGTTCTGGGGCACCTAGGGGGCTCAATGGGTTAGGCGTCCAACTCTTGATTTGGGCTCAGGTCATGATCTCATGGCTCGTGGGTTCGAGGCCCACGTCAGGCTCTGTGCTGACAGCGAGGAACCTGCTGGGGATTCTCTCTCCCTCTCTCTCGGCCCCTCCCCTGCTCTCTCTCTCTCAAAATAAATAAATGAACTAAAAAAAATTTTTAATAAAAATAAAGAAATCAAATATTGAGGGTTTCTGGACGGTGTGCGGATGAATCTCACACAGATGTTTCGAGTGATGGCTGGTGTTGATGGAGCCCTTTCTCGTACCGGGCAGAGAGGGGGCCACCGTAAGCGTTTTAGTTCCCCCAGATCTTCACAACGCCGCAGGGTCGGCCCCGATACCGTGCCTATTTTACAGACGAGGAAACTAAGGCAAGAGAATGACGCGGTAATTGCTCAGGGCTGGAGAGCGGAGAGGCGGCGGGGCTGGATTCGAACCCAGGACATCCGGCTGCGCGCTCCACGGGTGTCGGTGGAAGGCGCTGGGGGCCGGCATCTCGCAGGCCCTTCGTTCCCTTCTTTACACGGGAAACGTGCCCAGGGCGGCAGAGACCCACACAGGGCCGGCCTTGTCGGGAAAGGGAGGCCGGACCGGTCGGACTGGCCGGGGTTGAGAACCGCCCCGGCCGGTCCGCCAAGCAGAGGGCGCGACAGGGAGGTCACTTCAGGCCTCCAGCAGCCCCCGCTCCGGGCTCCCCGGAAGGGCCTCCAACCCTGAGCTGCTCACCTCCTCCCCAGCCAGGCCCCAAATTGGCTGCCTGCGCCTGGGCCCGGCCAGCCTTCTTTCTCCCCGAGAGGTAGCTGCAGTGGACGGCCCAGCACATAAAAGCAGAGGGCCCGACAAAGGGAAAATGAAATTTCCCTTGAGCTATTTGCCCTGGCTGACTAACCCGAACCTTCCTTCTCAGGATGATGAAGAGCTCTGATGTTCTGATGTTGGAAGCATCAAAGGCTGATCCCCTCAGCTGAGCAATGACACATAGTTGCCTGGCAGCGAGGGCCCCGGGAGCTCCCGCCCGCACCGCTTCCGGCCCAGACCTCCCCGAACGCACCCGCGTTATTAGCTTCCGACATGCCATTAGCCAGATGTCTAGGCTACCCTGCCACCTGCACCTGTCCCTCCTCCCCCTCCTCTGTACGTGGTGCCACCCTCTGACCCCTACCCCTCTAATGGGGACCCGGGCTCTGGCCTTTGCCTAACCACCCTCCACACCCGCTGCAAAGTTCAAAGCCTGGGAAGGAAGCCTGGAGAAATACAGATCAGCTTCCGGAAGGCTGGAAAACATGGTTACTCGAGAAGATTTTCCTCAACGGTTTCATCTTTTTTTTGTTTTGTTTTGTTTCCTGGTGGCCAAAAGCGAGATCCGTGCTCGCGGTTGACATTTCAACAATTCAGAAACGTCTCAAGAAGAAAGTCGGATGGCTGCGGGGCCTACCGTGGAGAGTCCCACGGTCGCATTCTGCCGGACAGTTGTCTGCTTAAATATCCAGGCAGCCGAACGCAAGCACTTGGCCTAATTTGTACCCCTCTCATCATGTGGCCCCGGTGACCTGCCCTCCCCTGTCCCCGGGATCATAGCCACCTTTCCCTCTTACAGACTTCTTACAGCATCTCCCTGAATTAACCATAAATCCTGAACCTCTTCCAATACTTCCCTTAAAACACAGGAGCACCACGCTGTGTCGCTCAGAGAGGGCTGAGCTGGCTTCAAACTCTGCCTTTAAGCTAAATGGAACCTAAAAAAGATGGCCGCGGACCAACTTCAGACAGCCGTAAGCAGCTTAGCGAGACAAGAGCCTCTCCCCGTGACTTGCGTCAAGCAAAAGCGTGACCCCCCCTCCCGCTTTGTTTTCAGAAATTAATAAAGCTTTTCCAACACGCTGTTCTCTGTCACTAATAGTGAACAGTCAAATCACGGCTTTTATTCCCAGCCCACCACGTCAAGTAAATAGAAGCTTACAGGGTAGACCGGGGAACGATAAGCAATTCCCAGTGCAGCGAATTCTTAATATATAAATTCATCCGGCAGCAGTTTAGTATCAACTGGCAAAACCAGGAACAATGGGAAGCAGGCAGGCCTGGCTTTGACGAGGTCACCCATCAAGGTTATCTGTATTCAATTACTGGTATCTACAAACTTGCATAGCTGTCAGCTGGTCAGAGCCCAAATGAAAACTCACCATGCACTCAGAAAGCAAATATAGTTTCCGAGGAGAGCCTCAAATTAGCTCCGTGAATGACTTGGCTTCAAACGCACAGAAGCCACATCAGCCTTTGGGGACGTCTCTGCCTGCAGCGCCTCAACGTCTAAATTTGGTCACCATCTTATAAATCTCTGTTCCCGAAGTAGGAAGGGACTGGGATTGCTCCTTAACCCTTGGCGACGATAAATTATCTCACTTAACAATAGATAAACTTCAGACACTTTTCCTGTACCGAGGATCTATTGTGAGGTCACCGCTAATCTCCAGCATCTACTCTCCCTGGCGGCCCCACTAAAGACCTGTCGGTGGTGAGGAGACACAATTATTTGTTTTCTACCTCCTCCTCCGGAACCATATATCATGTGTGGAAACAAAGCTCTCCAACAACAGATATGTATCTGTTTCCTTGATCTGAGTTCCTCTTCCCAACAGGGGCAACGGTAGGGGGACGTGTTTTTGGTTGTGATGCGTCCATAGACTGAAAAGGAGGAATATTTCCCTCCCGGTCCCGGCTGGACGAGGGGTGAAGGTTCTCTGGGAGGACACGGGGCGGGTCCACTGGAAGGCAGGGCTTTCGGTCCGCTGCTGTGTCCCATCATGGCTTGGACCCTCCATCCTTCCTGGCAGGTGGTTTTCAAAGCCAGCTCCCAACATGGAGATTTACCGACCCGGCGGCATGTTAGGGTTTACCGATGCCGAGGTAATTTCTAGAACAGCTTGGGGAAACCATGAGTTGTGGACTTGTTAAGAACTAGATGTCTTTGGTTTTCTCCTTCAGCCAGAAGCATGTGAGGTGTGTTACTGTCTCCCTATTCATTCCATGCTTTGTCCAATACCCGCCATGTTCCTTATGTAGATGAGCCCCCCTTCTGGTCCCCTGGTGAGGCTGGTGTACCAGCCTTGGGCTCACATAGTCCATTTGAGCTACGAAATTCAGGGCTTACACATCATAAATGGAATCTGTTTAGATTAATTAGACCAGGCTTCAGGGCAACATAAAAATATGATTCCCTTCACAAGAAGCTACGCAATGTGGGTTCATAGAGGGAAGCGAGCCAGAGTGTGCCACGTCAGTCGTGACTTTTTGGTCGGGCCAGGACATGCTCCCACCTCCAACCTGGACCCCTGGGCCCACTTAGACAGAGCCCCATATGTACAGCTGTGCAAGTTGTGTACCGCACGTGAGCTCATATCTAAGAGGATGCCATTCACATATCCTCTGTAGAGTTCTACCGTTGTTATGACAATTTCCTGGCAGACGAAAATAATGCGGTTTGTCCAAACAAAATCAGGACAAGTTTTTGACAGATGGAAGTGAAGTATCTCGAGAAAAGGAGTCTTTCCTTAATTGGCACAAAGGCACCATGTGGGCTAACGGCAGTCCTGCATCAAGGGACTCACTTCTTATCCCTGAAGCCCACGTGGCCGCTTATTTCGTGGCTCCCTTCTACATGTCGGGGAGGAAGTTTCTTATAATAAGATAATCTGTCCATGGGTCCATCTCCCTCTCCCCATTGGGATGTCCTGTCAATCTCTGTATCCTCGGCTCACAGCCTGGCTCATGAAGGTGCCTAACACTTGTCTGTTGAAAGCACAAGCAAATGAACGAATGAAGGGCCATATCCTTCAACCCACACTCCAGTGTGGACCACATCATAGCGTAAAAATGAAGGTGTTGTTGAACTGAGCTCGTTCCACCTATGGTTGGAAACCTCTCTATTTGCCAAATAGAACAGGAGGGTATAAAAATGTGGGAGCATTTTTACTTTTCCCTTACGATCTGATGCTAAGAACATCGATCCAAAGGACGACATGTTTCACTCCGTTTTCAGGGGATGGGGGCGGGTGGAAGGAGACAGCCACAATCAGGATGACATGGACACCTCTCACTGGGATGGTGGTGGCAGACTGGGGGAGAACATGCCTTTCCTATGGCCGTCCTGCGACATCGGCACACATTTCCTTACAGTACGGGAAGTGCGTTAGGGGAGTAGACATGACATACTTTGTAAGTGGTAAACCCAGTGACCCTGCTAAAACTCCACGCTGAGGAATTTTTTTAATGTTTATTTAGTTGAGAGAGAGAGAGAGAGAGAGGAGAGAAAGAAAGAGCGTGTGAGTGGGTGAGGGACAGAGAGAGTGGGACAGAGGATCCCAAGAGGGCTCCTTGGTGACAGCAGAAAGCCTGATGCGGGGCTCAAAACCACGAACCATGAGATCATGACCTGAGCCAAAGTCCAATGCTTAACCAACTGAGCCACCAAGGCCCCCCTCTACACTGAAGATCTTAACACCACCTCTCCTCAGATAGCTGGCATTGAATTCCTAACACCAACCCCTGCTTGTCCCAAGTCCTGCAACCACCAGGCACTCCCTTTCACTTTGGATGCCCCTGGGAAACACTTGGGGGCACTCCGCTGCATTTCTCGTGGGGTCAGGAATATGTGTGGTCATGGCCATGGAGTCTGCCATGGAAATACGATAATTGGGTAATGTTAAAACATAATTACCATTTTATTTGGGCTGGTATATTATGGCTATTGGTGGATCACTGTTAAAACTAAATCAGAAGAAATCCGAACACTGTAAAGAAGAAAATTACCTGCAATTTCACCTTGCCTTACCGAAGATTGACACATGGACGAGTTGGTCAATGTCCCTTCACACTGTTTCTGTGAAATTTGTCTGTAGATGCCTCTCTTCCCTTATGCATTACCCATTACCCATTACCCATTACCCATTACCCATTAATATACCCAAAAAAAGGGGGGGAATAAAAAAAAGGGATACCAAAAAAAACTGGGGGGGGGGGAATCATACTGTATACTGTTTTTGTAATCTGCTTTTTAAATTCAGTAATATAGGGCACCTAGGTGGCTCAGTCGGCTGAGCATCTGACTTTGGCTCAGGTCATCATCTCACAGTTTGCGGGTTCAAGCCCCGCACTGGGCTCTCTGTTCTCAGTGCCGAACCCGCTTCGGGACCGCTCCCTCCCTCTCTACCTGCCCCTACCCGGCTGGTGCGTGCTCTCTCAACCTCTCTCAAAAATAAAATAAACACTTAAAAAAGTAATAAAATAAGTGTAATCGTATACTGTACACAAGTTTCTTTCAATAAATATATTTTCTACCCTTATCTTTTAAAATTCCTGAATATGTTTTAGGTATGTGGATGAACAGTAATGCAGTTGACCAACCTTGATGGATGGCCACTGAAGTTATTGACTAGACTGAATGTTCATTCCCTCTGCTCCAATTCACACGTTCCAATTTTACCCCACGTGATGGCGTTGGGATCACCTTTGAGAGGTGATTAGGTCATGAGGGTGGGGCGCCCATGGACGAGATTAGTGCCCTTATAAAAGTGACCCCAAGGGCCTCAATTGTCCCTGCCACCCTACGAGGACATGGTGAAAAGATGGCCATCTATGTATCACGAAGTGGACCCTCACCAGTCACTGAACCTGCCCACACCTTGATCTCAGACTTTTCAGTACCCGGGGTTTTGAAGATAAATGTTTGTGGTTGAGGCTGCCCGGTGTATGGTATGCAATGGTATTTTTTTTTTTAAATATTTTTATTTATTTTTGAAGGAGAGAGAGACCGAGTGTGAGCAGGGGAGGAGCAGAGAGAGAGGGAGACATAGAATTTGAAGCAGGCTCCAGGCTCCAAGCCATCATCCCAGAGCCGGACACGGGGCTCGAACTCACGAACTGGGAGATCATGACCTGAGCCTAAGTCGGACTCTTAGCCAACTGAGCCACCCAGGCGCCCCTGCAATGGTATTTTTGTTATAGCAGCTTGAACAGACTAAGGCAGGTTTTTTCTTTTTTTTCTTTTTTTTTAAATTAAAAAAATTTTTAATGTTTATTTATCTTTGAGAGAGAGAGAGAGAGAAAGAGAGAGAGAGAGACAGACCGTGAGCAGGGGAGGGGCAGAGAGAGAGGGAGACACAGAATCTGAAGCGGGCTCCAGGCTCTGAGCTGTCAGCACAGGGCCCAACGCGGGGCTCTAACTCACAAACCATGAGATCATGACCTGAGCTGAAGTCGGACGCTCAACCGACTGAGCCACCCAGGCGACCCTTTTTTTTTTTTTTTTTTTTTTTGCTATTTTTTTATTACACACAATGCTGTGATGAAATTATTTATAGACCTATTTTTGAGCATTTGCCTGATTATGGAACTGACTCTTTTTTAATGTATAGTTGTTTTTGAGAGAGAGATAGAGCTCTGCGCAAGAGTGTGGGAGGAGGCAGGGAGAAAGGGAGACAGAAGACCCGAAGTGGGCTCTGTGGGGACAGCAGCAAGCCGGATGCAGGGCTCGAACTCACAAACTGTGGGATCATAACCTGAGCTGAAGTCAGACGCTTAACTGAGCCCCCCAGGTGGCCCTGGAATTGACTTTTAATCGGAAAAACTGAAATCGGCTCCCAGGGATGGAAATAAACACCCAATGTAAGTCATAAGTGTACATCTCCTTTGATCAGTCAGATTTTGTGAACTAAGCCCCCTACCAGGTGCCAGGCACTGTGATAAGGATATGGTGGTAGGGTAGATGTGAGTCTTGCTTTTAAGAGCTCACCCTGTAGTTGGGTAGAAAGGGTAAACACAGTACAGTGTGGTCAGTACTGGGAATAACTGGTGTAGGCACGGAGAGGAGAGGCGACATCCATCTTGCTCCATGGGGAAGGATATAATGGAGCCAGATCCTGAGGGATCGGTAGGAGTGCGCCAAGTGAGTTGGAGAGGAGGAGGGAAAGGAAATTCTAGGAAGAGGAAACCGCATTGGCCAGACGTGGGGTCCTGACGCGACAGCATAGGTGGTGACAAAAGCCTAGTGGTGAAGAGTCAGATCACTTATGCTTTAATACCACCTTTGTAATCAATACCTGGGAGACCCTGACACAAGGGGTCTGAGCTTCCAAAACTTAGGTTTCCCCCTGTGTTCAGTGGACGTTCAGTGGTCCCACCTCATAAGGACAGAGGAGCAGAGTGGCTAAGGACTTGGATGTTGGTGCCAGGCTGTGAGTTCATATCCTGATAATGCTGACCTCTAGCTGTGTCTTTGGACAGTTTATTTAACCTCTTTATGCTTTCATATTCTTATTTACATGATGGGATCACGATGGTACTACCTCGGGGTTGTTGTAAAGATACACTAGATCAATCCATGTAAATCACTTAGGAATGGTGCCTGATACGGTCATTGCTTTTTCAGGGATAGAAAAATGGGTTTTCGAGTCCCTATTCTGATTCCGATTCTAAGTTAAACACCGACAAACCCATGAGGCACGCGTATAAAGCCCCTGCCTTCATGGGGTTTATATTCTGGTGAGAGAGGTGGACCCCCAAACAGGGAGGAAAAGACTCGCTCATTCTGAGCTGGGATAGTTGTCATAAAGGAAACGAACAAGGGGTTGTGGCGAACAAGAGGTGCCTACTTGAGTGACGAGGTCAGGAGGGCCTCTCTGAAGAGTGGGCGTTTGAGTGGAGACCCAAAGGAAGGGAGGGCGTGAGCTGCGCAGAGAGTGAGGTTGACAGAAGGTGGAAAGAACATCAGGCAGAAGAACGACATCTACAATCACCCAGAGGCAGGACATTCACTTTGGTTGTTCAAGGAGTGAGAAAGGCCAGCGTGACTGGGAAGAAAAAGTCAGCAGGAAGAGGTATGACCCAAGACCCGTGACCCAGGCAGAGGTCAGACACACAGGGCCACATGCCACGTTCTGTTTTGGGTTCCACCCCAAGAGTGTTGAAGATGACATCAAGCAGGGCAGATCAGACTTAGGTTTTGAGAAGATCGTGCTGAATGCTGGGTAGGCAAGACATTGGAGGAGGTGTACCAGCTATCTAGTGCTGCCATGTAGCTGCGTAACAAACAACCCTCCAACTCAGTGGTTTGCAACATCGTTTTTGTCAGGGACAACATTTGAGATCTCATTTTTTATAAGCTTGTGGGGTGACGGGGCTGGGCTGATCTTGCTTGGGCTTGTCCATGCATCATTAGCCCACCAGTAGGCCGGCTGGGGCTGGCTGGTCCAGGACGGCTCGCGCTGCTCCGAGTTATCTTCACCCCCATGTGATTCCAGAGGAGGTGCAGATATAGCTAAAGCTTCTTGAGACTTAGCATCAGAGCTCCACGGCATTGCTTTGGTCACACTGGGGAAACAGACTCCACCTTTTGTTGAGAGGAGCTGCAAAGTCCCATGACAAGTAGGCAAACACAGGCAGAAGGAAAGAATTGGGACCATTTTTGCCATCACCCTACCACACTGGGTGAGACTGGGGGTGGGGGGGCAGGGAGGTCAGCTAGGAACACACTGTAGACACCCAGTCAAGAGAAGGCAGTGGCTTGCACTTGGGAGGTGGACATGGTCATGGAGGAGAGAACAGGAAAGAAGGATGGACTTCCTCTGGAACCCCGAGCACCTGTTAGACACGGACATTTCAGCAAACAGTCGCTTTAATGCTTGGAGGTCAGGTGCATACCTGTTGTATGTGGCAAGGTGGGACAGGACTGAGGCACGCCAGGGGCATGAGCTAAGGATGAAGGTAAGATTGGAATGATTCATTGTATTTCCAATGCATGAACGGTTTTTACGAATAATTCGACCACAGAACCAAAGTGTCCAGAAGAAGGAAGGAAGAAATGCCAAAGCCCGTAATCTCCCTTGAGTTAGAAAAAGGCTTCAGGAACAAAAAAGCTAAGAACTCATAATATCTGATCGAAGACGTGGTCCGGCCCTTCTATTTATCCCACGCCCGCTGTGTGCTAAGGGATTTACAGACATTAGGTCTTTGTAACTTACT
The DNA here is from genome assembly GCF_028018385.1 of Neofelis nebulosa. Lineage (NCBI taxonomy): Eukaryota > Metazoa > Chordata > Mammalia > Carnivora > Felidae > Neofelis > Neofelis nebulosa. The sequence goes on along the minus strand of NC_080798.1, from coordinate 32,328,717 downwards.
TGTGCCTCGTCACAACCTATCTGAGTCGGATGATAATACCAATGAGGAGGACGCGACGGCAGAGCAGGACTTCAAACTCGTGTCCGCCAAACTGAGCAGGGTGGAGCATGATGATCCTGGCGGTCGTGGCGGTCGTGATGGTGTGAGCAGTGGGGTTATTAGTGGTCGTAGTGGGGGTACCGGTGTGGTACGGATGGATAATGGCGGTGGTGGTAGGCATTCTAATTATAATGGTGGTGATGGTGATGATACTCTTCGTGATGGTGATGATGCTCTTCGTGATGGTGACAGCGGCCACTTTCGTGCTGCCGGAGTCGTTGGTGTCGGTAATGGTGACGGCAATGGTGGTCGTGGTGGTCCTGGTGATGTTGGTGACGGACAAGGGTAGAGGTTGGGGTAGAATAAAACGCAAAGGCTTAGCCCTGCTGCTGGACCTACGAGGAAGCTGCCAGGAAAGAGGAGCATTGGAACAAGGGAAGCTGCTGAGAACCTTCCAGCATCCACTGCATTCCTAAATAATGATTAGGACCAGGGCAAGACCGAGAGTAAAGCCCGAGAAAATCACACCAGCTCCAGGGCTTTCACCGACAACGTCTTCGTTGATTGCTCTCTCTCTACTCCAAAGAAGAACCACCTCACCTTCTGCCCCACCCAATAAAACGGCTCGGTAAATATAATTACTTGCAGCATCTAATCAATAGCAGATTGCTCCTGGCCCCTGCTTGTTCAATATCAGTGTCTGGGATCACAGAATCTTGATACTTCCCTCAAGATGCCAATTTCTGCCTGATGTTAGATAAACCACATCTATCCACCCCATCCGCTAATGAGATTTTATTGTGTCATTAATAATATACATCTTAAAAATATGTTGTCGACTAATGCGACATGAAATATGAGGTTGCAAATATTCTACACTTCCCAGTCCCAGGACTCCCGATTGCCGATTGAACAACCCGAATCAATGTTGCGTTAAGCAATCTCAGAAAGCGATTATGGAATTGGAGAGACACCGAATGGGTAGGCGAAGAGAAACTATATTCCCATTGATTTTTCGAAAGGAGAGAGAATGAATTAGAAAGCAGTCTCCATTCACATTAAGAGGCCCGTTAGCGGAACTTAGCTTGTACCAATTGTCACCCCCGAAGTAGGTTAGCTCTTTGCCCTGAGTTTGGGTCACGAGTTCCAAAGGAGCCCAGGGTTGTGAGGTCTGCTTGACTCTCCTAACATATGAAAACCAGAGCTCAGACTTTTCCATGAAGAAGAGGTGAGCTACACTCATTAGAAACACATTGCCAATAGGGGCGCTTGGAAGGCTCAGTCGATGAAGTGTCCGACTCTTGGTTTCTGTTCAGGTCGTGATCTCGCGGTTTGTGAGTTCGAGTCCCCCGTTGGTCTCTGTGCCTATGGCAGAGCCTGCTTGGGATTCTCTTTCTCCCTCTTTCTCTGCACCTCCCTGCTCGAGTTTTCTCTCAGTCTTTCTCCCTCTCTCAGGGTAAATAAATACATTGTAGAAATAAAAATAAAATAAAATAAAGAAACACATTGCCAATAGCATGCGGCCTGGATGTCTGCGGTTGATGTTCATGTGTCCACGAAAAAAGCACAGGGTCAACAGCCCAATTCTGAGAGGAGCTGTCACAGTGTAAAATCCCAGGACGGAAAGCCCCAGGATGTCACATTTCACCACAAAACCAAAACCACTGGAAGGAAATTCCGGCGACGGGAGAGGTGCTATGGACTAATTAACAGGCCCACGTCTCGATCTGGAAAATCACGTTCATTCTAACTCCCTCACTCTTGTGTTCATCATGTAAGGAACGTGGCCCACTCTCCTTTACTTCCTTGTTAGGAGCACCCTTTCATTTTGGAACCAGGAGACTGTGAGTTCCATCTTTGCACGGTGTGTGGCTCTTGAATGTATGACAGCCCGAGTCCGCGTGAGGAGGTTGTCCGTAAATATTTTGGTAGTAATTTACCCTGGTATGCTACTGCTTAGCGCTGTCATCATTTAATTAGTAACATAATAAATAGCAAGTTTCATAGGCAAAGGGAATCTGTACATTGGAATACCACATACACTATGAGGGAAGGAACGTCCCTTGCAAGCTAGCACGGGTGTATTTGGGGTCCTTGCTTACAGGGCGATTTGTCCCCCGGCCAGCATGCCTGCATGTTCTGAGGCTGAGTGTTTGGATCTGTGAGTTTCTATACAGCTTTAGCTGAGTGAGTATGTACATGCACACACACACACACACACACACACTGAGTATTCAAGCATCTTAAGCTGCACGATCTCTATCCGCACCACTTTATACACAGTTGTGGATAGATGTGTGCGTTTCATCTAAAGGACTGCGACATATGTGACATAGAAGTGTATATTCTACGGATTCTCTATTCAGCCTCTGATAGAAACTATGGTTATGTCTATACAGAGTCAAAGAGACCAAACAGCTGTTCAACTTCACCCAAACAGGCCTCTCTATGTGAGCAAAGCCTGGATGTACCTCCTTCTCATTCTTTCTCTCTTCTGCTGGTTCCCTGACCCACCCTCTCTCTCTCTCTTTAAAAAATAAAAATGGAAAAATATTTTATCCTTACCTACCCATTGGCTTCAAATTTCATAATCATCTTCTGAGAGTACTTAATCTAACACCGACTGAGGTCTAAGGGTTCCTCTGAGTTTGAATTGCTATGATTCTCGAATGTTCTATTTTGAAAATTCTTAAATAAAGATTCCATGTTAATAATTCCCAAATGGGTAGGGCCATCCTCTAACTCCTTCTCCTAAACGTATATGGCTTCCTTTATCCTTTTTCAAAGTCTTTTCCTACTGACTCTATTATTTGACCCTAGAAACAACCATGGCGGACTGGCAGATAAAATTTTAAACGAAAGCCATTCTTCTCAGGATGTGGCAGAAAGGTGAATGGCGTGTGTAAGTTGCTCCCTTTGTGTAACAAAGGGAAGACACAAGACCCCGTGTTTGTATTTACATCTGCACAAAGGAAACCTTTTAGGGTCGTATGGTAATTAAGCAGGAGTTTGGAGCGAGACTTTCCACCCTATATATTGCTGGATTTTTGAGCCGTGTCAAAAAACGAATCTCAGAACATTTAAAAACAGTAACAAAAAAATCTCACTGGCTTGGCTTGTTCAATTGGCCTTTGGGGGTTGTTATGACCATACGGAATATTTTCTGTCAAAAATGGGCAAAATCTCTAACCAAAGGGTCAGCGTGTTCGGCGTTCTGTGCCGAACTCGCAGACGCACTGGACGTTACGGTGACCGGTCGGCTTGCAGTTGGGTAGACACAGCCCAAAAGAAACCGGAAAGAGATCGCCTGAGACAGTGTGTGTGTGTGTGAGTCTGCAGGGGTGGGAGAAGGTGGGGTGTGTGTTAAGGAAACTACAGGATGCCTGACTCTAAAAACAGTACTTCCGAGGTAAAAGATTCAAGAAACCAAAGCGAGGTGCTAATGGGAGAGATGCTCAGGGGGTATCTGTTTTCTCGTTACCTTCGATTCCAATCAAATATTGGGATCATGAGGGCTCTCTCTCAACCAGAAGGCAAATTGTCCTTGCCACCCTACAAGATGGCGTGGGCCCCTGTTGCCCGTCTCCGAGAGGGGGTGCTTGCCAAAGTCACAGTAGTGGAAATCAAGGATCTTTCTGAACTCCAGCTGCGGACCAAGCAGCGGCGAACCCAGGACAGACATTTCCTCTGCCCGTTTGTTTTCCATTTCTCTACATTCATTCCAAACACTGTCGTCGAGTCTCCCTTATTTCTTCACGAATCCCAGCGTGGACGAGACACCGGATTACCGAAGCCATACAGCCTACAACCAGCGTTTCTCTCTCTCTCTTAAAGCAAAGGCTCGAGAATGTGTCTCAGTTTGTCTACAGACAGCACTGTGATCGATCCACTTTATTTCTGATGGCCGCAATAAACACCTTCGCAAAGAAGGGGGAGGTGGAGAAAATGCAACCCAAACAGTGGATTCATCGTCTGGAGACGGTATTTATGTGTAAGCGATACTTACAAGTCTAAGCTGGGTAACTCAATAGTAAAATGGGCAGGTTTTAGGGCCGCTGACATTAAGAAAATAACACTAATACAAGACACATGTGGGTGCTTGCGGGGACGCATCCCCAGAGCTCCTGGGCAGCCCAAACTGGGGCTCAAAATGGAGAACTCAACCCCAGCTCACAACCTTTGCTGCGATCCCCGGTCAGAAGACAGTAATGTAATTTTCTGCCAAGTGGGAGAATCCTCGTGTTACCAATGACACCTCAGGAAGCTTTGTTTTGTTCTATCAGACCATGGAATCATTGGCCCTTAAAGTTCTGAGATCTTCACGTTTTGCCTGGCCCTTTGTTTAGAGGAGTATCCCAGAGAGGTTAAGTGACCTGCCCAAGGTCGCACAGTGAATCCATAGCAGAACCAAGATCAAGACCCAGATACTAAGAACTGCTTTGCACTCCGTGTTGCCAAAGAAATAAGATGGACCACACATACTCGGTTTGGGTACCATTTTGATTCTGGGAGATTGTTATGATAGTATATTCGTGTGTCAAAGCACGGCTCAATCAACCAAGAACACATATAAAAACAATATGTTGTTTTTATACCCCGACTGACTGGCTCAGTCAGTTAAGCATCCGACTCTTGGTTTCAGCTCAGGTCATGATCTTGCCGTTTGTGAGTTCAAGCCCCACATTGGGCTCTGCCTTGACTTTGTGGAGTCTGCTTGGGATTCTCTCTTTCTTTCTCTCTCTCTCTCTCTCTCTCTCTCTCTCTCTCTGCCCCTCCCCCACTCACACGTGCACACGTTCTCTCTCAACATCAATGAATAGAAACTTAAAAAATATGTATTATATGGGGTTACCCAGCATGTGATTTGCTGCCTCCATTTTGAAGTCTTTTCTCTTTATTTTGCTCATTTTGGAGGGTCTTAGTTTGAAGGTGGCCGGTCATAGAGACTCTTTCCAGCCACCCAATCCCAGCTTGCCTAACCTCTGCCCTTCTCAGTCTCCTCTTTCTACCAGACTCCTTGTTTGTTTCCTTCGCTGAAATTATCTTGTTTGTTCATCTGTACGTATGTATTCTGCCGTGCAAGCCACCCCCCACCCTAGCGACTCCCCTCTACCAGACTGGAAGGCCTTTGAAGACAGATGTATTTATATCTTCTGCCGTGCTTAGGAGTGTATCTTACCCACGTTGTTTCTAAAATGTAATTGAGACAGGCACAAAGATCAAGAGCTTTTGGAGCCCATCCAAAAATAAAAGTCAACCCAGGCATGCGTTTAAAGAAAGAGTTCGCACTGCAACTAGTTAATATATTTTGGTCGCTCCTTTTTTTTTTTCTTTTTTTTTTTCCTGGACTTGAACTTGGGCACAGCCAAAACACTGTGTGGAACGAAGCTATCTTGGACCAAGTTCTTGTTTGTGTCTCCTGAACAGCTACTCCCAGCTGGCTTTATTTAAGTAGGATAAAATTTCATCACGATCTTCAGTGAACGTGATGAGAGATCGCTTCATCTATTGTCTCGGGGCGGGCGCTCAGAGGTCCCTTAGTCCAAGGAGGGACATAAGACATTGAGGGACCCACCACCCAGTGGAGGGACCCTCTCACCCAGCGGAGAGCCCCACCCTGCAGCAGCCCGGACACAGTGTTGACCATGATGGCCAGTGGAGAGCGGTGAGCGGTATCTTTGTCATCACGCGGACCTGAGTTCCAATCATAGCTCTCTTATTCACAGGCCAGATATCCTTGGGCCACGGGCCCTCAGTTTCCTCATCGATAAATGGGAATAATGCATCACTTGCATGGTTGATCAAATGGGTAAATATCTACGAAGTGCCTCGAACAAAGTAGCCGCTTGACAAAAGATCGTTGTTACTACTCTTGTCACTGCTGTTACTTCTCTTCATTGTCCCTTGTATTTAAGACCCAAGCCTGCCTCTCTGCTTACAGGCCCCGTACAGCCCGAGCTCCGTCCGACCTCAGGGCTTTTGCACCTGCTACGCTTCCACTTGGAACGCTACTCCCACCCCCAAAGCCTGTGGCATGACTGGTTCTTCATTTGTCATCTCAACGTGTCGACTCAAATGCCGCTTCTCAGAGAGGTCTCCCTGACGGCCCAGTCAGAAGGAACCCCACGCTGGGTCCTTTCCATTCAACGCCCATTTCACATTCTTTACACACTCCCCATCCTCTGAGATTGTCCTATTTATTTACTCCCCACCGGCACCTACAGTCTGTGAATGCCCTGAGGGGCGGGACCCCACGTTCTTTTCTCACTGCTGCCTCGCAAGCACCCGACACATAGTAGGTGCCCAATAAATGCTTGCTGAAACCCCGCCCCCCCCCGAAAGGCCAATAAGATCTGAGAGCAGATCCACCTATATGGTTTGCAGAGTCCAGTGAAAAGTGAAATGCCGCATCTCTTATATAAAAGCATTAAGAATTTCAAACAGGGACAGCGGAGCGTTACGCCGAGTCCAGAACTCTCCTGGACGACTGCACAGGCCGCACACCCGAGACACTGGCCCTGCCCAGAAGGCCATGGTAAACAGCTGGAGAGGCTCTTTACTGATGGGCAAGGCCTCTGGAGAGTTCTCAGATCACACCATGCAGCCGGCCCTGCAGACAAAGTCCAGGCCTGGCCTCTTTCTCCAGTGATTCCCCCGCTGGCTATTCCTCCTTATTCTGGAAGGCCAGTTCTCAGTGGGTCTCACTCCTGCTCCCAGGCCAACTCTTTGGGGGGTTTTACTTCAGCGCAGAGTCACATAATGAGGAACCTGGGAAGGGCAACAAGTTGAGAGAATCCTCGCACCAAGAGAACAGCTCTGAAATCACTGGCCTGGCGGAGAATGAGGGAAGCCCGGGAGCAGGGCTGCCGCGTACAGCTGTGCAGGTTGCTCACTGCACAAGGCCCTTCCGAGGAGGCAGGGCGGTAAGAAGTAAAACCCAGCCCGTTGCCCAGCAGGGTACCTTGTGCGGGACTACCCCCACCCAGAGGGAAGGGCACCATTGTCTTTGCATAAAGACCCCGTCCACTTGAGCCGCATGCCTGCCTAGAGGGGGTGTCCTTTTCTCATTTGCTCAAAACCGTAAAGTTGAGCAACATCCCTGCCCAAGACTAGACAAAGGAAGCTTTTGGAGCAGCTGAAAGAATTTAAGAGTGTAACCAAAAACAAAACCACCGCCCCTCCCCAACTACATCCTCTTCTACTCCTAATTAGAGTGGCCTGCACAGTGCCCAGAGGCGAGTGGAGGCATAAATATGGAGGTCATCAGCAAAATGAGCATATGTTGACCGTCGGCATAGAAGCGCAGTTGGTAAAGGAGTGGACAAGAGACCTTCCCCCTGCCGGCCCACGAGACACAGTGCGTGTTCCTTGGGAGCTGGCCCGGGCCCCAGGGGTGGCGATTTGCTGGGGTGTGCTTGGAGGCGGGGTTAGGAGGAAGAAGGAGAGAGAGAGAGCACCGATTGAGATGGAGGGCCGACTTGCTGGGCTGTCGGCAAGGCGGGAGCCAGGACCCGGTTCCCACTGGCGCTTGCCTCTATGTGGCTTCGAAGGATTCTTTAAGCCCCAGAGCGCTTGCTGGAAGAAATCTGTGCTCTCGTCTTGCCCGGGACCCTCCTGGGACTAGGCGCAAAGAGAAAAGAGGTCCTCGCTCTCTCCCTTCTGGAAGCCTGGCTTCCAGTCAGTATGGCTGCTGGTGCCCGGAGGGGCGGGGGGCACTTCTCAGGGACTTGCGGGATCCCAGGCACCGAAAGGGCATGTCTGACCCCCCACGGGGGGCCTCGGGGACTCCCATTCAGCGCTCTTGAGAAATACTACCACCGCTCTTTCTTTAACTGCCTTGAAAAAAAATAAATCCCTGGTTTTTTAACGTGACTACTCAGATGGCCAGAGCTGCGGGAGAAGCCATGTGGACTTTTGTAGTTGATCTGATTTTTACGCGTCTGGTTCTACCAGTTTACAGGTGGGCGCAGAGGTGATGCGGGAACGGGGGCCGGCGCCCGTGCTTGGGTAGGTACCTTGCATGCGGCATGGCCGGGTGGGAAGCGAGCCCCTCTTTTTCACAGATATGGAAATGGAGGCCCAGAAAGGGAACACGTATCAGGTGCCCGCTCTCCGGTGGGCAATATGATCAGTTGCTTGTCGCGTGAGTTAAACAGCCTCGGGAGGGGAGGGTGATTGATTCCCATCTTACGGACGAGGAAGCTGGAATGCTGAGTGGCCCGTGCGTATAACCGAGAAGTGGTGCTTCCTGGGATCCCAACCCAAGGACCGGATTCCATCGTATCTGCCTCCCCCTCCACGTGAGGGTGTCCTCAAGTGGACGTTCTGGGCTAATCCACTGAGGTCCAGGGTCCATGCTGAAGCATAGGGGCCCTTCCCCCTGCTCTGGATAGGAGTGGAAGTGGAAAGGAGGTTCTTCGTTTGCATGTTTCCAAAGTCAAGTGGAGGAACATCGCAGCTACCATCTGGGTGAGAAGAGCTCCCCCCACCCCCCGCCGCGCCATCCATGGCGACGGGAACTGGACGAAGCCACTGAGTCAATGGCAGACACACTCCCCGCTCGCTCTGAACCCACACACGCCCCGAGCCATGAGATTTATAGCTGCCAGGGGCTTCGCCTTGGACAGAAACCAGCCCAGCGTCGTGATCCAGGCCTCAAAAGCTAAACCCTCAGATGGGGAAAACATCCTGCCCTTTACAAGTCCGTTCCTCCTCTCGGTTTTTATTAACCAGAAGGCTGAGATCTGAATACGGGCTTGCAATTCCAGTCACCAGCTGGTGGTATCACAGAGCAAAGCCCTGTCTCCTGGAACCAGCCTGAAGACCACACCAAGCCACCAGATGGGCAGTAAAATCTTTTAAGCAGCTGCTGTCTACGGTGACGCTACTTACTACTGGAATTGTACGTTTATTTTATAGGGATCGTGGGCACGCCGAGCCCTTCGGACAGAAGACGGAAAACACCATGTTACGAAGTGTGGTTCATCGTTCCAGCGTCTTGGGGTTGTGACTGCTTCTCAGAGCTTAGTCTGGGGGACCCTAGGCTCTTCTACAGTCCGGGGCCAGAACGTGGAACCCTTACCAGCAAGAGAGAATGAGATAACAATGACCACATCCACTGATTGGACACTTGCCACGTATTTTTCGGGCATTATCTCTTTTAATCCTCATGGCAGCCCCATTAAGTAAAGCACTCCTGGGGCGCCTGGGTGGCTCAGTCGGTTGAGCGTCCGACGTCGGCTCAGGTCATGATCTCACACGGTTCTCGAGTTCAAGTGCCGCATCGGGCTCTGTGCTGACAGTTCGGAGCCTGGAGTTTGTTTCGGATTCTGTGGCTCCCTCTCTCTCTGCCCCTCCCCTGCTTGCGCTCTGTCTCGCTCGCTCTCTCTCAAAAATCAACATGAAAAGAAATAAAAATTTTTAAAAAGTGAGGCACTCCTATTTGAACCTTTCCACGGATGGGTGCTTTGAGGCAGACAGGTTAAGGATTTGCCCAGAAGTACACAGCTGGAAAGCAGTAGAGATGGGATTCAGACCAAGGTCCCCCTTCACGGTAAAGACTAGGCCCTCACTCATGGGGATATCCTTCCTACGGAGTGACTCCCCTCCACCTCTCGAACAAACGATCATGTGGAAATGAGCAACCTCAGGGGAAAGAAAGAGCCCGGGGCCTCCCACGGCCTCTTCCTCCGCAGTCAGTGTGCTGCCTCAGTTTCCCCAATTGTACGGCAAGAATGGCAAGAGTCTCCCTTGATGGCACGGTGTTGAAAAGTAACAAGATAAAGAATGCGGCATGCTCAACGTAGCGCGTGGGGGATAGTAAGTATCCAATAAATGTTGGCTATTCTCCTTCTCTGTCTTTTTTTTTTTTTTAACGTTTATTTTTGAGACAGAGAGAGACAGAGCATGAACAGGGGAGGGCCAGAGAGAAAGGGAGATACAGAATCTGAAACAGGCTTCAGGCTCCGAACTGTCAGCACAGAGCCCGATGCGGGGCTTGAACTCACGGACTGCGAGATCGTGACCTGAGCCGAAGTTAGACACTCAACCGACTGAGCCACCCAGGCACCCCTCTCCTTCTCTGTCTTATTGTGATTATAACGTGGAGGGTCCACGGGGGCCCCGGTCCTGTTCCCTTAAGACCATTTCAGGGCACGCACCATGCGTGTCCTCGGAAGAAAGATCTCTGGGAAAATTCTTCCCGGCTGTGTTTTGAGAAGCCAAACTAGTCCCTTCTTTCTTTCGCCATCATTCGTGGAAAGTTCTTAACATTCAAACCAGACCCCATTTAACCTTTCGTCCAACATCGTTTTACCCACTTCAAACCCTTTGGCGCTCGGAGGTCTGGCTTCCTTCAGGCTCAGGCTGTAAATGTTTGACTTTGATTTGAGATACATGACAATAAATTAGGGGACATTTATCAAAGCTGCTTTTTGCATAAATTACTGCATTATACAAATACACTTAGCAGGATCCTGCTTCTTTGATGTTGGGAGCAGAGATTTATGTGCAATGGAGTTTTTATTTATCTGCCCTGTTCACCTCTACAAGAGCTGGACATAGTCCTCAATTCAGGTAGATAAAGGGACACATGCATCACACTTGACCAGGCTCCTGAATTTCTGAATTTAGCTCAACCGAACGCATTCCATGGGAGTCAAGATCTGGGTGACCCGGTAGAATGGGGCCAAGCATTTTAAATTTCACTGGCCATTAAAAATGTTCATGCCCTCCCTCAGGTGACTACCCTATGTTGCCATTCTCTCCTTTTTGAAGGAAGAACGTTTTTAAAAGAAAATTGTCGCTATTCTCTTACGAGAGGTGATGCCATTGTCAGAGCGCAGGATCACGGTAGGGAGATGAGGTTCAAGTTCCGGCTCAGGTGAGTTAGCAAAGTCCGGGTGGAGCAGGACAGCCCCTTTAGAGTGGTTGCGGCCCATTGTCAGACAGGGGGCTCGAGGGCTGTCCCTAGTCGAGTTCTAGAATATTGTACAGGTGACCCTCTACCCCGATAAGAAGACAGGCAAAGAGGGAGAGCGAGCTGGGGCAGGAAAGCCATGAGTGTGGCCCTGTCAGGGCAGGAGGCTCCCAGGCTCTTAGTTATGGTGCGTGGGGGCATGGCCTGCAGGAACGGGTTGTACCAGCTGCCAGGAATGGGAAACGGCAGGTCTACTGCTGAGACAGTCCCGTGGGGGAGCAACCTGGAAATCGGGGACGAGGCAGCTCTCCCACTCAGCAGTGGAAAGTTCACCTCCACCCTTCCCTCAAGCCCTCAAGGAACATATCCCCCACCTCCTCATTTACATCTTACATCTTACATCTTCAGGGCGGCCACTCATGGTCCCTGAAGCCCCTGCCAAGTCCCGACAGAGTAAGAAAAAGGCACAACTTAGGGGCGGATTTGGCGGAGTGAAAACGAAAGGATATGGCACTTCCATTGCCAAGTGAGTGGGACACGGGAGGCAGAAACATTTAGGTACAATAAAGATAATATAGTAGTGTTTGCATTTGCCTAACACCTGTTCTGCCCAAGCACTAATGTGCTACGTCACCTCACCGTCCCCACAACCTGAGCCCCATTTCGCTGAGGAGCAGATCTAGGTTCTGAGTGACCGCCTGGCTTTTCCTAGGTCACCCAGCTCACAAACTGTTGGAGCAGAACATGAACCCAGTCCGACTTGCATAGGATTCCTGCTGCCTAAGTGCCAACAGGGCTAGAGAGGGGTGTGAGCACTGTATTAGCATCAGCCAATGTGAGGAGGCCTCTGCAGTAAACCGAGCCTAGGAGCCCCCCCCCCCCCCCAGATCTCTGCGGGGTCACAACCCTTAGGACGAGAGATGGCAGAGGTAGGCGGTCCATTCAGGAAGGCCTTGAACCTGAACGTCAAAGAGCCTGTGAACGTTCACGAGTGCCAGAGGGCCAGAGCAAGAGGAGTCCAAGACCTCGACTCCATACCTCTCTGCAGGTGGCACTCAAATGGCCTCCCTGCAAAGATCTCTGTCTACGCAGTGCCCCACGTGCGGACCAGACAGGGACACAGATCCGGAAAGGCCCTTCCCGTGTGTCCAGGAATCTCCCCAGCCTTGGCTGTTCCCATTAAGCCCATGGCTCCACACTCCTTCATCCAACTGCAAACGCCTCACGTGGAAGGTGCTCAGCTCAAGGTCATGGCTGAAACTTCAAGACCTTGAGCAGAAATAACCTCCAATCCCCGTACACGACATGATTGGTGAATTTTAGAATTCTACCCTTCCCCAGAGTAACTGACGATCTGACCTTGGGCCATGTACCTACTTGCCTGCACACTCCTGTCCACATCTAGAGATTTTGAACTTTACCGCAGTTCTACAGGGCTATTGTAAACATTAAAAGAGCTCCTGGCACACAGGGAGCCTGGCACACTGCATACAAGCCGGTGCTCGAGTTAAGCTAACCCAGATTCTTCCAAAGCCCATCCAACTGGTACGTATGGGATCGTTTTGTGATGGCAAGTTTGTTTATAACGATGAACGGCTAAGTAGACTTTCATTTTAGATTCGTAATTTTAGATTTATTTAGTTACGCCGAAGGTAGTATGGAGTGCTTACATACTCTGCACCCACTTTCTGCCGTTACTAACATCTCAACGTGAGCGTCGTTCATTTGGCGTAACGAACCAACATCGATACGTTATCACCGAGTTCGTTTTGTTCGGATTTTCTCACTGTTTCCCTGATGTCCTTGTTCTGTTCCAGGATCCCAGCCGGTACTGCCTTACGTTTAACAGTGAGGTCTCCTTAGTCTCTTCTTGGCTGGGACAGGTAGCCAGAATTTCTTTATTTTTGAAGACACTGGTAGGGTCGAGCAGTACCGATCCGGTATTTTGCAGAACGTCCCTCAGCTGCGATTTTGCTGGTGTGTTCCTCATCCTTAGACTGAAGTAACGTGTTTGGGAAAGGAAGACCACGGAGGGAGAGAGACCTTCTCATCCCGTCAGAACAAAGGTACATGCTGTCGACATGACTTCTCACTATCGGTGTCGGCGTTGGCCACCTGGCTTGAGGTAGTGTTTGTCAGGTTTTTCCACTGTCAAGCTCTTGTTTCTTGTTTCCTTTTCCACACTGTCCTCTTTGGAAGAAAGTTACTATGGGCAGCCACACTTAAGGAATGGAGAATTATGCCCCCTCTCCTTGAGGACAGAGTATCTCCATAAATTATTTTTAATTCTTCTGCACAGAAGATTGGTCTCTTCTCCCCGGTGGATTTACTTATTCCGCCATTGATCTGCACCTGCACGGACGCATGGCTATCTGTCTCCCACTTTGAGTTAGAATCCAATGCAACATTATTTGGTTGCTCAAATGGCTCTAGCGCCGGCCGCTGGAAATTCTCTCTGTTGGATCCCATATCACTTTGGCATAGTCCTATCATTATGGGTTTGGTTTTTCTGGTTGCACTTTTGTCTTTGTTTTCAACACTTTCTTGCTTTCTCGCACTACAATGGCTCCAGGCTCGTCTCATGTATCCAACACCCCAGTCCTGGAGTGTTAGAGTCAGCCATTTCTCTCAGCCCTAGTTCCTTTCACTGGGGAATAACATGAGAAACCAAGATCTGGACACTACCTACGGATGTTACAACTGGGACATGTCTCTGCGCTCTCAGCTGGTGGAACCAGGAGACGCGTGTGTGTGTACTAACCCATGCATGTCCATATATGCATTAAGACATCTACATGTAACTACATCTATGTTGACCTGCATCTGAGTTCCTTCAATATCTCCAACCCTAACCCGTTACCCCCCGACTCGTTCCAGCCGCCTCGCCTTGCTTATCCACAACCCACTCCAACTGTGGGAGACCTGACTCATGCCGCCTGCCATCCATATACTTAATCATTCCGTATGACAGTGTAGGTCCGTAGTGGTTTCAGAATCGTTAACCCATGCCTTTGCGGGAAACAACTCTATCAGCCAGAGTAGAATGCTGATGGATGCCTCCGTGACCAGTGGTCTTGCGATTTCATTCATTCCCAAGGTTGCTTAGGTCAGCCACCATATTCCCCTAATCCTTTCAATGAGATCGTTTTGTACATATCTAATAGGGTGGTAATATTCGTAAATATATTCGTAAGAGTCTTGTGTCTTGGGATCCCTCAACCTCCTAAAGTACTTTTTAAAATTTGTGTACTTTACGGTTTCATCTCTGTACTGTAAAGTTCTGTGGGTTTTGACAAATGCATAACATCTTGTATTCACTATCACGGTAGCCAACAGAGTAGTTTTCACTCACCTAAAATATCGACTGTACTCCACTGTTCAACCCTCCCCCTGACCCTGCCTCGAACCCCTGGCAATCACTGATCTATTTTTTTAAATAAATGTTTATTCATTTTCAAAGGCATGTGTATTTCTCTTTTTTAGTTTTGAATGTTTATTTTTGAGAGAGAGAGAGAGACAGAACATGAGCAGGGGAGGGGCAGAGAGAGAGGAAGACACAGAATATGAAGCAGGCTCCAGGCTCTGGGCTGTCAGCACAGAGCCTGACACGGGGCTTGAACTCACAAATGGCAAGATCATGACCCGAGCCCGAGTCTGCCACTTAACTGAATGAGCCATCCAGGGGCCCCATAATTTTTTTTTTTAACATTTATTCATTTTTGAGAGACAGAACGAGACAAAGCGTGAGCGGAGGAGGGACAGAGAGAGCGGGAGACACAGAATCCGAAGCAGGCTCCAGGCCCCGAGCTGTCAGCATGGGGCCCGACGTGGGGCTCGAACTCACTAAACGTGAGACCATGACCTGAGCCGAAGTCGGACGCTCAACCGACCGAGCCACCCAGGCGCCCCTGGGGCTTATTTCTTTTTACTGCTGAATACTATTCCATTGTGTGGAGATACCACTGTTTGTTTATTCATTCCCTTGGTGATGGACGTCCTGCGGCTTCCAGTGTTTGCTGACCATGACCACAGCTGCCAGAAACAAAGCTGCAGGTTTCCGTGTAGCTGTGCTTCCACATCAGTTGGGCAGATACCTAGTGGTTCTGCTGATGCGCCGTGTGGTGAAAACACATCTGGTTTTGTAGGAAACTACCCACCTTCTGAAGCCACGGTAGCATTTCGCATGCCCAGCGGCCAAGAACGCGACTTCCGGTCGCCGCGCATCCATCTGGCTGTTGGTATTGTCCATGGTTTTTAGACTTTAGTTACGCAGAGTAGGGTGGTATCTCATCGTCATTTTAATTTGTGATTCCTCAATAACAGATGACGTTGAGCATCTTTGCCTATCTTTTTGGGGGAGTGGCTGTTCGAATCTTTTGCTCACGTGTCAATAGGGTGATGTGTGTTTTCTTCTTGGATTTTCAGAGTTTTTGTATGTCTTTTGTGTGTCTTGGCATACTTTCTGGGGCAACGTGGATAGAGTTCCAATGCCCCAACCTCACACACGTGGGCTCAGAGAAGCAGGGCAGGACAGTCCCCCGGTTGTGACCGGAAGATACTTAGCTGCCTCTCCAGGAGCCATGACTGGGTCTCAAAGAGCTCAGCCAGGGCTGAGTCCACCCACTTGTTGATGTCCCTGGCCCCTCCCCCCAGCAAACGCTGCATGTACCTCAGAAGATCAGGTATGGGGGGACCTCCCCTCCCCCCCCCCCACTCCAGAGCTGAATTAGGACAATTTCAGAGCAACCCGTCCAAACGCTAATGTTTTCAGCTGCAAGGATCCTTGAAGAGCCTTTGGCTCATTTTATACGTGAGTCGATGAGGTTCAGATCACAGGCGTCACTAGGTGTTCCACCAGGAAAGGGTTAAACAAGGTGTGATACACTCGGGATTAAACACAGCTAAACTTCTTAATTCCTTGCTACTCAAAATGCAACAACATCAGCATCACACGGGCGCACGCTCCAAGCCCAGCAAGCGGTTCAGAAGGTACATTTTCGCAAGATCTTCCCAAGTCGATGGAGATGTTCGTCAAAGTTTAGGAACACGGACTTCAGGCGGTAATTTATCAAATCAGTTCTGAGCAGCTCCTGTGTGGCAGGCACCGCCCGAAGCACTGAGCATCCATCACAGAACGGATAGCACCGGCTCTCAAGGAGTTAGTCTCGAGCGGACACTCACATCCTCAAACTGCCGTACGAGTAATTGGCTGTCTAACTACGACTGTGACTTACGCCGTAAAGAAACAGTGTATTTGAGGATCAGAGACCTGAAAGGTTGGGGCAGGATTGGGCTGGGGTGAAGGCAACACAGACGCTGAGGACCACAAGGAAGAGAATGAAGCTGACAAGGACCCCGAACTTTCTGGATGTAGGCATCCCGCGGAACATTTCTGGGGACTGACGTTCTGCGAAATGCTGCCCTGGACGTCATGCGACCAACCCGGGACCCAACAGCATGCTGGAGCGGGAGACCCAGTGTGGCTCTCCTGCTTCTCCAGGCTAAGCCCTGTCCACCACCCCGTGCCACCCTGTCCTGGTCACCGGGAGTCCCCCAGGATGACACAGAGAACGGAGGCTCTGGGCATCCGGTTGGCCGCCAGCCAGGCTGGACACACATGCAAGTTATTTTCATGGGGCAGCAAATTCTGGAAAATATGTGGTTTAGAAGCAACATAATTATGATCCTCTAAAATTAGGCTCATAGTCTAAACAACCCCAAGTCTTCCTTCTGCAAGAAAACAAACAATCCCAGGCAGGAAGCCTGCAGCGATGTGTGCTGCATTGGCCAACAGGCCTGCCGGTCTCCCCGCTGAGCTAAAAAGGCAAACAGCATGCAAAAATGTAAATATTATATTATTTTTCAAATACCACCTATTCCATTCTCGCCCCAGCTGGCTCCGCCTGTCCACCTCGGCGCCCTCTGGGCACCCCGCCCCTCCCTCCACTCTTTGGCCGCCAAATACGTCGATGTAGTTTTTCAGGAGCCATTATCTAAACTATTGATGTAATAAGGCCCCGGTAGATGAAATTCACTTAATAACTCACGCTTCGTTATTTATTGTGAACCTGTGTGCATTCTCCTTGATTCCATTTTCCAGCGAAATATAAGTGCAGCTTTCATCGTGAACGCCTGAATTTATGGCAAACAGACCAAGTGACATTAAGAAAGCCACACAATCCCTTCATTCAGTCTTTAATAAGGAAGCCAAGGAAAAATTATCCTAGCTGGTTTGCGGGTGACAGCACAAGAACTTTCTGGAGTCAGAAAGTTAGCACCGCGCCTCCTGTCAGCCCATTAAAAAGCAGAGCTGGCATGATATTAGAACCATGTGTGAGAAGGAATTTCTCCTCTGGTAAGACATTCCAAATACTGTCTCCGAGCCAAAGACTTTGGTGTTAGACTAATTTAAGCAGCATGTTGAAATCAGCGCTCAGGACTTTGATCATAAGGAGATCGTTTGTTACAAATTGAACTAACCCAGTCTCTATTTCTGGCGGATCAGAACTCTGGATTTGTTGAATTAAATGCCTCATTTAGTACCGTTTGCACATGAAAAGGAATACTGAACTCAGGAATCTGATAGTGAATTTTTCACCTAACCAACAGGTCTACTTTTTTATTACTTTTAAACCTAATCCATACTCGGTCCACA
The DNA here is from genome assembly GCF_028018385.1 of Neofelis nebulosa. NCBI lineage: Eukaryota > Metazoa > Chordata > Mammalia > Carnivora > Felidae > Neofelis > Neofelis nebulosa. The sequence goes on along the minus strand of NC_080798.1, from coordinate 32,311,105 downwards.
CTGTTCCTAATAACCCCAGGGCCGTACAGAGTGAAGTTTTAAATCAACTCTCATGTTATTGGGGGTTGCGGGGGGTTGAAGGGCTGTGGCAGGACGGCAAGGGTTTGCTGGGCCATCCTTGAATTATCAAACCATGTAATGAAGAACATATTGGAACCCAGGACGAAAATAAAAGGAAAAAATAAAAGAGAGAGAGAGAGAGAAAGAAAAATGAATGAGTCCACAGTTGTTATTTACTATCTAAATAACCCAGTTTCCTTTCATGACAAATGCAGGCTGAAATAGCAAATGATTTTGCAGACCTATGATTTTTGTAACGTTGCCTGTCTGGTCCGGCAGAAACTAGAAGGGAGAGGTTAAAAGGGCACAAAATAGACCATTTCCACATATGGCTGCACTTTCTTTTCATTTTTGAAGTTATAATATCTTTAACTGTAGATAATGATATTATAAACTGTCATTTAGTGCATTTTAAGTATATTACATACATGAAACAAAGGTCTAGAAGGAGCCGCAGCTGAAAGCTTAACAAAAACATTGTGGCTCCGATCACCAAGCAGGAAGCAGGTATTGGGTTTGCTAAGAATGCTGCAGAGCAGATAATCACAAACACAGACTGTGAAGGGACTCCCCGGGCGTAAATTGTGATCCTGGCCAAGGCTGGGCAACGATGATTTAATAGTAATTAACTGTTAATTATTAACACTCAGGGGTCAGCAAGCTACTCCACGGTCCGGTTTTACTCTTACATTATTTGGTTCATCTATAACTTTGTTTCCCATAATTTACCTCCTGTTGGTAGGAGGCGGGGAGGGCCTTTGGGGACCATCTCTGGTCCAGCTATTAAAACAGCTCTGAGCTGTCCTCAACTGGGAAGAAAGAGCAAAGGAAAGGCAAGGGAAGAAGAAAACGGAAAGGAGAGGAGAGGAGGGGAGAGGAGAGGAGAGAAAGGAAAGGAAAGGAAAGGAAAGGAAAGGAAAGGAAAGGAAAGGAAAAGGAAAAGAGAAGAGAAGAGAAGAGAAGAGAAGAGAAGAGAAGAGAAAAGAAAAGAAAAGAAAAGAAAAGAAAAGAAAAGAGAAAAGAAAAGAAGAAACAGCATCTATATTCAAGGAAGATGATTTTCCTCAGCCCTGTGCACAGTGACTTCCTAAATACCGTCACCTGCAGGCTTAAAACTCCTCCCGAATGAGGATTGCCTTCATTTAAAAGGAAAATAATTAGTCAATTAATCATTTTTTTTAATGTCACTGCTATCGTGTGCCGGAAAAATCAACAGATGATTCCTTAGCTTTATTGGCATGATGATGAGGTTGATTCCCCCCCCCGCCCCCCGCTTTGGAGGCAGAGAATGGTTACGAAACAGATAACGATAATAAATGTTTTATTGGTGAAAAAAAAGAAAGATCAAATCTTTAATGAAATCAGGATGGGCTTGGAGATGAACTCCGTCTGAACTCCCCAGGATTCATGGAACTTCAATTAAAACAATTTCAGAAGGGCAGCTGACAGCAAGGGGCTTGGAAGTATAATTAAAATTGAGCAATATTTTAGCACCAGGTTTTCTAGCCAGATCCTAAAAAGGCGCGGTAGCCCAGGGGAGGAGGGCAGTGGGGGTGAGGGGGTCCGTGGGGAGGGGCGAGGGTTCCAGGCATCACAGGTAAGAAATCCCACAGATGCCCAAATCCCAGGCGTCAGCTAAGAGTGTGCGATTTTCAACCTGCTGTTTTCACCTCTATCCACATGATTGTAGAAAACTGGCTTCTTGGGCTGGAGACTGGTGCTTTTAATCTGCAAACAGCCTTTCGGCAAGTCAAATACAAGGACAACAGTCAGATCATTAAGGCCACGCCATGGTGTCGTTACAAGCATAGCCCGAGTGCCTGGGTTCGAATCTTGCTTCTCCTTGTACGTGCTGTGCGACCTTGGCCACGTTACTGAACCTCCCCAAGCCTCATTTTCCCAGCTGTGAAATGGGATGGTGACAGCACCGAGCTCTCATTGCTGTTGAGAGGCTTTCACAAGACATTTCATGTCAAGCAATTAACGCCGGCCCCGGCACCTAGTTAGCACCCAATAACTGTGAGCGACTGTTGTTATTTACTGGGGCCGAAAATCAGAAAAGGTGACTCCAGAAATCCAGCCTCTCCTTTTAAAAGGCAAAGCCTTCCACCAGAAGTGGCCCCAGCACGAGCACAGCACAGACAAAACAGAAGAGATATGGGGGCCTGGGAGGACCTTTGCACAGAAGACACTGTGGATCCAGGAGAGGAGAGCTGGGGCTCACCTCTTACGGAGACCTGGGTGGGTGGGTGTGCAGCTGAGACTCTGGGTCAGTCTTTCTTCAGGCAAGAGTAAAAGGAAGCAAGAGAGAAGGAAAGAGGAGGTGGAAAGAAGGAAGGAGAGAAGGAAGGAGGAGAGGGAGGGAGGGAGGGAGGGGAAGGGAAGGAAGCAAAAAAGAAAGGGATGGGGAAGGGGAGGGAAGGAAGGAAGGAGGGAGCTTTGGTCTATGACACTCTCTGGCCCCAACTTGGCTTCATGGCCTTACATCCCATGAGAGCAGTCTCCCTGCCAAACGTCTCTCTGATTTCTCTTCCTTGGCCGACCAAGAGCTCTCTCTACCACTCTGAGAAGCCACATTAAATGTCACGGAAGGGTTTTCCATAGCATGCCCAAGGAGAAGCCATGGTCACAGACACCCAGCTCCACAGGCACAGTGTGAGCAGGGTTTGCCCATGCCCCCCCCACCCCCCGCGCCAGGATGCCTGAGAACCACCTAGAACAGATCAACGCTCACTAATGGCCAAACCCAACAGGAAGCAACATCCTTTCTCTCTGTCCAGGCTCCGACTTCTCATGGATCCAGACCGTGGTGTTCCGGATCCCAACGGCCTCCTGGAGAGGCCGTCTCTCCACCCCACTCCCTGCATACTGAGGGCTGGGTCCTGACTCAGCAGTTTCCTGAAGTTTTATGGCCCTTTGAGGCAGGAGCTCCACGCTGGCTTTGGGGGAACTACTAGCTCATGATTTTAAGTTGTCAACTTTCTAATGGCATAGAGAATCCCAACCTGTGAGTAGTAGAAAAAAAAAAAATTAATTGCATATCCTTTGGACTGCCTTCTGTGATTTTTTTTATAGCTGCTGCAGAATTACCGTCCAAATTTTATTGGGTCCAGGTTATTAAAATGACTTTTAATTCCCTGAGAACACGGTGATAGACAGCCGGGCAGGGAAGCTGAGGCACCGAGATGCTTTTCCTTTCTTTCTTTTTCTTTTTCTTCCCCCCCCCCCCCCCACCCCGTAACTTCTTGCAGATAAGCCACACGCAGATAACCAAGGATTGACTGTTTGCATTTCCAATTAAACCATTTCCTCTGGTGTTTGGCAGTTACTCCTAGACTTCTCCTGGTTTACAGTACACCGACACTCTTTTAATATTCCAAATCCATTAGACCCTTTTCTTTTCCCTCATGAACAAAGGAGAAATGTTTTTGTGCAACTTTATGGAAGCCATCAATCTCCCCGAGAGCCTGGCTACGCTCAACAGAACCCACATTATAACTTATGCAAAACAGAGGACGGGAGGCGTGGGGGGAAATCCCGCTTTTCTTTGAGCAGTAGCAACGCATTAAAGAAAACATGCACTGCCGTTGCAATTCACATTGGTAAATGGATTTTTCCCGTCTGAAACATTGTTTTTCACTAAGAGAAGCTTTTAATCCCCTTAAGTTCCATTCTAATCTGCCTGGGAAGTGCTCGTCTCAGGAATATAACAGTGATGATATAACAGATTTAATTTATTAGAACGAGACAGCAGCCAGATAGCAGAGTGTACAAGAGGGCACGCCTGCCAGCTGCGTGGGACTGTCACTCCCAGGTGGAGAAAGCCCTGCCCGTCGCCTCACCAATCCCACCCCACCTTATCACCGCACACCCAAGTTCGGATCTCAGCTCCCTGGGCTTTCTCTGGAGCAAACGCCCCGCCTTCGTGGAGAAAGTCCTTCTCTAAAGGCCACAGGAAGGTTGAGGAAGGCAGGCCAATCCTCTGGAGAGACCGCTTACCCTGTTGGGACCAATGCCCTAAAGCTTGGCAAAGGGCTTCGGTGAGCCATTCGTCTCCCAGCGCCTAGTCTGATGGGCCACCTTGGGCCACAGATGGTCCCGATGAGCCAAGACTCAGAAGGACAGGAGATGCAAAGGCCGCTCTTACCACAGCCGATTCCATTCCCAAGCAAGACAGGGGGGAAAATAATAATATGGAAGTCAACAAGCCTGACTCAGTCTGAATTCTGCTGGATCCGGGAAGGCGGCAGAGAATTAATTCTGGTGGCCTGACCCGCTTCATTCTCCAACCCAGCCAGTTGAACTGGGACAGCTCGGGACATGGGACAGCCAAACCAGTACGATGGCCCCAGGTACGTCCACACATACCTCCATTTCCTCTTCCTCTGAACAGAAAGCTGTTCGTTTATTCTCTCTGCCCATGCTTATTAATGTTCTCATAAGCCAGCCTTTGACTCATGGAGATAATGCTCTTTTTTTAAAATTTATTTATTTATTTAAAAAAAAATTTTTTTTTAACGTTTATTTATTTTTGGGACAGAGAGAGACACAGCATGAACGGGGGAGGGGCAGAGAGAGAGGGAGACACAGAATCAGAAACAGGCTCCAGGCTCTGAGCCGTCAGCCCAGAGCCCGACGCGGGGCTCGAACTCACGGACCGCGAGATCGTGACCTGAGCTGAAGTCGGATGCTTAACCGACCAAGCCACCCAGGCGCCCCGAAATAATGCTCTTTTAGCCCCACGAGGGGTGCAAGTGTTCAGCACAGGACCCGAATGTCATTTTCCAAGTCGGGTCCTTTGTTGTCCTACACAGTATGACACCATAACAGTCGAGAGCATGGCCTCTGGAACCGGAAAGTCTTAGGTTCAAATCCCTGCTCCAGCACCTATAGGGTAGGAGACTTCCCTTAAGGAATTCAGCCTTGCCGAGTGCCTGTTTTCTCATCTGTAGAATGGGAACATGACCACCTCCCTGCTTAGCAGAGCGCCTGGCACATATTAAGTACTAATTCATCGTAATGATTGTTGCATACGTAGGCTCACCTGCAGACACATTCACCCCTTCTGTTCATTCTCGAATTCTCCCCAAACATTTATTGACCACCTGCAACGTGCCAAGCTTTATGCTAGACACTCTGTGAGAGGGGAGACTGTAGAGGATGAAGAGGCATTTGAATTACACACACACACACACACACACACACACACACACACACCCATGGCAGATATTTAGGGCAGATAGAATCACTCCCATTCTACACATGGGATGATGGATCCGGCAAGGTTAGGGGACTTGGGCAAACGACCAAGGTGAAGTGAGCCATGCACGGTAGGAGCATCAGAGACAGGCCTCCGCCCCCGCCCCCCCCCACCCCCCCTTTCCTTGAGTTAGATTTTCCAGAAAATATGATCCTGAATCTAGTTGACGTAGAAGAGAGTAACACAAAACCACGTGCACACGACCCCTGCGGACCCGGGACATACCCCATCCCGTGGCAAGCATGTGTTTAGTGGGCAACCATATCCCACGCCCAGTGGGAACCAGGCCCTGCTGTCTTTAGACGATAAGGAGGAGGTCAGGAAAGAGAAGAGACTGGGGAGCGGGACGCTTATTAAAAGCACTTGCTGGCAAGCTGTGCTCGAGCCCCCATGGTGCCCGGACCCGGGAACCCGGCCTCAGCAGGGGTCAGTGCCCCGTCCTGACAGGCGTGAGCTGGGGCGTCTGGGCTGAAGATGAATGGGGGGAGCCAAACACGCCCGTGACAGCGGTAATCCACACGACCCAGGAACGCAGGCTGGTATTTGGGCCACTTCCCCACGATTTTATGGGCCCGACGTGGGGGGAGGGAATTTTCATCATTTCAGACATAAATAACTCCACGAACAGTGTGGCGATCAGACACCTCAAAATTAACCACTGCGTGCAGCACAAAACCTTCAGCTGGGCCGGATTTACTTCTCAGTTGCAGAGCAACCTGATGGCAGCCAAGGTTCCAAGGAGTGTTCACACGAGCCTGGGGGCGCCTGGGTGGCTCCGTCGGTTAAGTGTCTGACTTCGGCTCCGCTCATGATCTCGCGGTGCGTGAGTTCGAGCCCCGCGTCGGGCTCTGTGCTGACAGCCTGGGGTCTGCTTCGGATTCTGGGTCTCCCTCTCTCTCTCCCCCTCCCCCCACTTGAGCTCTGTCTCTCTCTCTAAAAAATAAATAAGCATTAAATTTATTTTTAATAAAATAAAATAAAATAAAATAAAATAAAATAAAATAAAATAAAATAAGACGAGCCAGGTACCTCTACTGTGGTTCCCTGAAGAGGCCCCTGTCCCGTTCAGAGAGATGCCCATGTCATGCTTTCTCCTGGCTCCGAGGCTGATGGCCCAGCCTCATTCTTGATGGAGGAAATGGAAGCCATCAGATTCATGCCTTCTCATTTCCCACCATCCAGCCCACACACTTGAACCCCACTCTCCTCCATGCTACCAGATATATTGGAAGACCTGCCCTTCTTCCCACCAGGGGCCACCTTCTCCTTGGGTCCCGAATCCTCTCCCTTCCCGAGAGGCTGCCTTTCCAGCTACACGCACTGGCGCACATCAACAACCCCCTCTCCGAGTTCCTTCTCACCTGGAATCACAGGGACTCAGTAGTTCGTAGCCCAAAACACCAAACCAAATCATCTACCTCGATCCTTCCGCTCCACCCAACCAACTGCATCCCGGTATTCCCATCTTGGCAACATCTCCCGCAGATGTCTCCTCCAAGCCCTGCCTCTGCTTCTTCAGCCAGGTCCAACTTGACTCCACCACCCTTGACCGCAACTGACCTCAAGTCTACCAACGATTCCATGTTGTCACGTGCAGACATCTCTTCGTCTCCCACTTGACTTCTCAGCACACCCCTCGGGTCCCCCGGAAGCACGCCCTTCTCTCGGTAGTTTCTGCTTCTCAGCCCTCTCCTCTCGCTGGCTGCTGTCCTTCGGTCTTTCCTTGGCCCTCCTTCGGCATCTAACCTCTAAAAGTAGGGGCGGTCCTGGGTTCAGTCCTCTGCCTCCTCTCTGCTTTCTTCCTTCCTCTTCAGGGGAGCCCATTCATTTCCAGGTATTTAAACACCATCTATGTACCGCTGACTTTCGAAATTGGAGCCCCAGCCCAGAAGGCTCCCTAAGCTCTGACTTTCTGGATGCCTCCTTGACATCTCCACCTGGACATCTAATAGGTGCCTCGCCTTGACATTTCCATGACTAGGCAGTTTACCAAACGAGAAACACGACGGGCTTTTTAGACATGTCGAAGACGTCCAAGGTCATTGAGATTTAATAAAATGCAAATTAAAGCAAACCGAGATGTTTTTCACCAGTTTGGCAAAGAGTGATCAACACATTTGGAAACACACTGTTGACAGAGATTCGAGGAAAAGGGTGCCTTTGTAAATTGGAAGGGAATATAAATTGGTATCATCCCTCTTAGGGCAAATTGTCAATATGTCTCAAGATGAACAATACCCGTGCCCTTTGATCTCGGAATTCTACTTTGAGAAGTTTGTAACGTAGCAGGATTCTCGCACGCGGAGTCATGATACGGAGGCTTTCTTTCCAGGAAGCAACTTTATTTTCGCCGGCCCCACTCAGTGGGGTTCATACCCAAAGAACTGAGCCCCAAACGCCACGTGGTGTAGTTTTTTTTTATATATATATTTTTTAATTCTTTGTCTGCCACGTATGATAACACACAAACCTGTAGTCTGATTAAGCGATCTCACGTTACAAGGTGGCGAGGAATGTTGTCAAATATGCAAAGAGCAAGGTTGCCTTGAGGGTGTTTTTTTCTTTCCTTAGGGAGGGGACCCTACCACAATGCGGTAGGGACATCGTATAAATTACAATGAATATACCCAATATACACAGTCTGTATAACATATATAATAAGCGTATGTATTTTCATGTGTATTTTTCCAATGGGTAGAGTCACACATCTGTCAAAATGGAGATGCTGAACGTTGGGTACAAATTCGGTTACTGGCGTTTTTCAAAAGGGTGATAGAGACAGATCCTTACACTCAGGCTTACATAAATGCAAAATCTTCCGCGGGAAGGGGACACACGCAAGAAACTGGTTACAAGGGTGGCCTTTGGGCCAGTATCGAAGGCATTCAGATAGTTGCATCGTGTTCTTTTTACACTTGAATTCTTTTTTTTTTTTTTTAACGTGTTTGGTTATTTCATTTCCAATTTTAAAACAAAGTTCCTTTTCATATCCTGAGTCCCCCTCTCCTTTCTGTTCTCAGACGACATGCCACTTGTTCAGCAAGCCCTTCCTGGACCACCCTCTCTGTGCGGGTCCCCTCGATTTTGCCTCCTCCCCCACTAGAGCAGCTCAGCTTTTTTTTTTTTTTTTTAATTTTTTTTTTAACGTTTATTTATTTTTGAGACAGAGAGAGACCGAGCATGAACGGGGGAGGGTCAGAGAGAGAGGGAGACACAGGATCTGAAGCAGGCTCCGGGCTCTGAGCTGTCAGCACAGAGCCCGACGCGGGGCTCGAACTCACGGACCGTGAGATCATGACCTGAGCCGAAGTCGGCCGCTTAACCAACTGAGCCACCCAGGCGCCCCGAGCAGCTCAGCTTTTAACGACTTTAAATACTGGGGTTCCCAGGGAGATTTCATTCAAAAAAAGACCTCTGCTCACCTTGCCAGGAAGGCCATGCCGTGCACCCTATCTGAATAATACCCTCACCACTGTCAACTCCGTAATCCTCGTCCTGCTTCTTTTTAATGCAATTATCGCCACCCGACATATTATGTCCTGTGTTATTTGCTTATAATGGGTTTTCCCGCATTAAAATGCCAGGTCCAGAAGAGCAGGAATCTGCCCTTTTTGTCCACAGCTCTATCTTGTGGCTAGAACAGTCCTTGACATCACAGATGTTCAGTAAATATTTGCTGAGTGAATGGATGGTTCTTCTGCTAAAAGGAAACAAATAACACAAAAAGACGTTTAAAGGCCCCCGAATGAGGGGAAAAAAAAATATCTGAGGCCAGGAGCTGAGTTCTGGGTCTGCGGTCCCGTTAGGCCATCACCGGAGCCCCATCCGCTTTGTGTTGACCTCGGTTCGCCGAGCAAAGGGCCTGGGGGAGCACTGCAGAGCACCAAGCGGCAGGGGGAAAGTGAGGAAGACAGCAGCGGGTGGCTGCACAGGAAAGGCCCAGAAGTGTGCAATGGAAGAAAGAATGCTGCAGAGCCCAGCGGTGAGGGGGCCTTTAGCAAACCCCAAGAGGAAGCACCTCCCTACTCAGCACACCTTGTTTCAGAGAGAGTTGGGGCTGGGGAGAGAAGAGGAACAAGAAAAATCAAAGGAAGTCCTTGCTTGGGCCCTTGTGTCACCCTCCTGGCACCGAGCTCCAGCTTCTGAAGGATCACGTACAAGGCGCACGGCCAAGGGAAGGGGCGAATGAATCACGGCGTTACATAAACCCTCCGCGATCTGGCCAAAGGCAGTGGGTTTGGGCAGCAGGCAGCCAGCAGGGCCGCCTGGGGAGTGTGCAGGGACCCCCACCCCTGCCTGCCCCTGGTGGCCAGCACTCCTGAAGAAGCAGCCCTCTGCTGCTCTTTGCATGGGGTACCATGACAGCCCGCGATGCCCACTGACTTCAGAAGCCTGCGTTCTCAGCCCTGGGGCTTGGGCGCCTGCGTGGATCCTGCCAGGGTCTCTAGGAACCTCAGGACACCTCGTGTTTTCTAGATTGTGCTTTTATTCTCAGCAAGCCCCCGGGCTACCTGGTTAAAAGTTTACATTAAAAAATCCTTCCTAATTGGTTCGTTTGAATGGTGCCCTCCGCAGAGTCATCGAGGCAGACTGTGTTCATTAGCGGCCGGTCACATAAAACCCAGGCAGTAACGTGTCAATCATTCCAGGCCTTCAAAAAACAAAACAAAACAAAACAAAACAAAAAACCCAAAAAACTTCTCCAGGCTTCCTCGAGCCCAGCTAACACCAACACGAAGACATCCAGGGCAAGACAAGCTTGGTGCGGCCTCTTGGGAGCCAAGGGTTCTGCTCCTTGGTGCTATTGCCATTTGGGGCTGGAGAATTCTTTTGGGGCTGAGGGGACAGGGGGACCATCCTGTGCATGGTAGGATGTTTACAGCAGCATCTCTGGCCTCTACCCACCATACGCCAATAACACTCCCCTATTTATGGTACCAAAAGTGTCCCCAGGCATAGCCCGGTGTCCCCGGGTGGGGGAGGGGGCAAAATCACCCCAGGCTGAAACACATTTTTCTAAGCTTCTACCCATTTGGACAGCTGTAATTGGGAAGAGAAGTTCATCGATTTAGAGAAAAAAAAAAAACCCACGCACACAACATTTCTCGAAGGTCTACTATCTGTTAGGGTGTTCTGCTGGCATTAGATGTGGTCAGAAAAGCAGGAGCGTCCGTGGCCCCAGGCATCTGTGTCCAGAGAAGGGAGCGCCAGACTTTTAGTTCCTTCTCCATGACCCAGGTTCCGGGGTTCGGTTTTCCAACACGAGGCGAGAGCAGGGTGAGCTCAGGCTATTTCATTAAGAGAGAAGGGGTTGGGGCGCCTGGGTGGCTTGTCGGTTAAGCATCCGACTTCAGCTCAGGTCATGATCTCACGGTCCGTGAGTTCGAGCCCCGCGTCGGGCTCTGTGCTGACAGCTCAGAGCCCGGAGCCTGCTTCAGATCCTGTGTCTCCCTCTTTCTCTGACCCTCCCCTGTTCATGCTCTGTCTCTCTCTGTCTCAAAAATAAATAAACGTTAAAAAAAATATTTAAAAAAAAAGAGAGAGAGAAGGGGTGGGTGAGAACTTGAGAAACTCTTCCCAAAGGAAGGCCTTAGAAATACTTGTTTTTAGCTCTTCGTGAAATAAAGAAGCAGTCAAGGATAGCACAGTAACATTTATCACGCCCTCTGGTGAAAGGCAGCCACCGTTGTCCCTCACTGTGGTCTCGGAGATGGACTGGTGGGCCCGGTGCCCTGTCGCCGACAGATTTGAGGTGGGAAGGGGGTGGCCCAGGCACTTGTGGAAGGCGAGGGGTGGGCTGACATGGAAGGCCAGACGGAAGGTCAACCACGGGTTGTTTCATTGTGTTAAGGGTTCATTCAAGTGATGACAAAATGGCCCCAGGAACTTGGCACCGGTGAGGTGCACTCTGGGTCCCCCAGAGATTGACGCAATACCATGTACAGACCGTGGGTAAGCAAGGATCTTTCTGGAGCCACCGGGGTCTGCCAGGGTGCACTGGGGCAGGAGAACGTGGGAACACCTAACCCCCTCATCAGGGTTGCCTGGGAGTAATGTCAAGCAGACGGACGTAGGAAGTGATTGAAATGTAATGAATGGAGAGCTAAGAAGGGGCAAGTCAGCTTCGAGGCACAGTGTCCAGAACATGGCATGAGTATCCCAGGTGGTACAGAGTTGGTTCGGGGTGATCTGGGGACACGGCTTTCCCTAACACTGAATCACGCAGGGAGAGAGGGGTTCCTTTGCACCTCTCTTAGCCCTTCTGAGAAGGACAGGTGGAAGTCTTGGCTCAGAGATCTTTTTAAAAGAAAATGTTTTAAATGTTTAATTATTTGGGGGGGGAGGGGCAGAGAGAGAGGGAGACACAGAACTCGAAGCAGGCTCCAGGCTCCGAACTGTCAGCACAGAGCCCGACGCGGGGCTCGAACCCACGGACTGTGAGATGACGATCTGAGCCAAAGTTTGGACGCTAAACCAGCTGGCCCCCCAGGCACCCCTGTGCTCAGAGATCTTTCACACGGCTCCAGCCTGCGGTCATCTCTCTCTCTCTCATTTTGGCAAAGAAAGAACAGATCTTGGGTTCAAGTCTTGGGCCAGCAAGGATATCTGGCCAGAATTTAATGATGCTGGCTGTTGCGTTTCCTTACAAAGTCAAGTTTATCGAGGCAAAATTTACTGGTGGTAAAATTCACCGGTTTGGGTTCTGTGGGTTTGGACAACCACATACAGTTATATAACGAGCACAATCAAGATACAGAACATTTCCATGACCTAAAAAGCTACCCGTGTCCCCTCGAGATCCATCTTCCCAAGCTGCTTGCTGTACAAACATCCTTGCAAAGAGAGCAAAGGTCTGTTAGCAACTAACTCCCTTGCAAGACGTGGAGATGTGCAAGAGATCCCCAGAGAATGAGCTCCCAACACGATTGGCGTAGGTGACTGAGAAAGGTAACCTAGGTCGTCACAAGCTGGGGGCAGGGGGGTGTGTCCAGAAGAAGGAACAGAATGGTCTGGCAGGCTTGAACACCGTGTTTCCCTGCAGAAGGCCCTCCCTAGAGAGAGGTAAAAGGCCTCAGGTGAGCCAAGACACGATTCCAAACCCTTTCTTCACGCTATATACTTTCCAAAGCAACGTTCCCGTTCGAGTATCATCTTCTTGAGTCCTTACCCGGGGAGGCATGCACTGTTTCGCCCACGCGGCCACACCGCACTCTCAGCGGCATTTCTGAATGTCGCTGACATCAGGTTTATACATCAGACTCCATGCTGGTTGATGTGAGTCTGTTTCACCCTGTGTCCATAAAATTGAGCTTCTAATCCCCAAAGGCTGACAACCAGATCCCTAGATTTAACACATTAAGTTCAACGATAACAAACTACTCATATGCCCAATACTACTTATATGTTCCAAGCTTTTTATACCCATAATCTAATTTATCATTCAACCAGCCCTGTATAGTTGGTAGGTACATCTGTGAGTCCCATTTTATAGATGGGGAAAGTAAAGCATGGAGAGAGAAAAGTACTCAATGAAGGAGGGCTCACGGGTCTACGCGGGAGAGCTGGAATGCGAACTTGGTCTGACCGAGGCCAGAGTCAGTCATGTAACCACTGCTCAGCATGGTGTCCCCAGGGAAGTCTTGCTTCATGAGGCCTGGCTGGAGGCCAGCCAGTCTTCCCTCGGACCCCCTCTGTCACGCTTTCCGTGCTGGGAGTGCCTTAATCTGTCCTGTCAGTGAGCAGGAGGTGGGCAAAGCCCCAGGCTCCCTCTGGGGAGGTCCCCCGAGTACAAATCGAGGGAGGCTTTCCACCTGGATATGGAGTTCTCTCCTGTTCCTGGAGCCCTTCTCCCCCATCTGTACTCATTTAAAGCCTTCCAGAAAGTTCTTATGAAGCATACGGTTCTGTTCCAGTCATTATTGTCATACAACACATTGCCCCCAAACCCAGGAGCTTAATCAAAGCAGCCATTTTATTCTGCTTACAATTTTGTGGGTGAGGGATTGGGGAAGGGCTCAGCTGACTCATCTCCCTCGGCGTCTTTCAGGAAATTGCAATCAACTGTCTGCTAAGGTTGCACAGATCTAGGGGCTTGAGTGGACTGGACGTCCAGAAGGGCTCACCCACGTGGCTAGCGGCTCCGCGGGGCTGCTGATCCCAGCAATCCGGCATCTACCCGCGGCCTATCCAACATGGCGGTCTCAGGACAGCCAAACATTACGCGTGTCTGCCTTTCCCCAGCGTAGAAGTCCCAACCACCAGCAGGAGGCTGCAAGGTCTTTTCTGACTCAGCCTCCGGAGGTCACATGGTGCACACCCTGTTGGACAAAGCAGTCCCACGGGTGGCTAGATGCAAAGGGCTCATCTCGTGATGAGAGGAGAGTCGGAGCATTTTGAGTCCACGGTTTAAAATGGTCGCAGGTCCCGACCAGATTGCTTCTTCGTGGTCCAAACTAGCAACAGGGGCCTCCTTGAACTTTTAGATAAGAGAGCTCAGGGTGGAATAGAATCGGAGGATATCCTAGGAGGTGGTTGGGGATGAGGAGGGTAATCCACCTCCAATCATTTAGATGAACGACAATGTGACCTTTGACTTCAGGAAAGGTGGGTCCATTTGGGATTTAGCAACCTCCGATACACCAAAACAAGTTTTCAGTGTAGACATTGGGGGGTGGCAGGAGGGAGCAGAGGGTCATCCGTTGCTTATTAAAATCCCCATATTCTCTGATGATGAGCCACCAGTCAGGGGTCTCTGTAACCTTGCTCCCCGGAGGCCTCTGTGTGCTCACAAAGATAGACCATACAGCTCTCCCCGCTCTCCTTATTTTGGTGAGGCTCCAGCCTCGACCAGGAAGGTTTCATGCATGTCCCCTTAAGCACTAGGCACTTCTCCCCAGGGCCACCATGAGGTTGTGACGTCCATGGCTCGAGACTGGGAAGCAGCCAATGAAGGCGTCCCTCAGGGTCACTGTCCTCTTAGAGACCCATCTGTCCGGAGATCTGCACTTCCGAGAAGACTTGTAGCCCCCTGGGATTTCTCTTCGGGCCCCTAGAACTAGCTTTTGTAGGTAGTACCTGAATTCGTGGCCAAAAAAAGAACCCCTCTTAAGGGCAGAGGCTTTGGTATATCAACCAGGTCTTTGTCTATCCCCTGGTGACACACGACATACCCGGGATCTTACAGAGGGAGCAATCCCTTTACCTAACTTCACATGCACACTTTCCACCCAACTCGCTCCAGATTCTTCACGCGCGTAAATCATCCCTCCTCTCTCCTAGGTGCATGGCCTTATTGAAATACACCATGGGGATGATTAAAGTCTCTACTTCACAGGATCACTGTGGAGATGAACTAAAGAAACCCAGGTAAAGCATTTTAGAAAGTGCCTGGCCTACGGTAAGCACTCTCTTTCACTCTGCATTTACAATGACATTCTCCAAAAGGCAACATCATCGCCAATTAAATCGACGCTCCCCGAATTTGTAAACTATTAAATAGCAGTACGCAACCGAAACAATTGCTTTCAAAGATTTTGTTTGCAGCCTGCTAGCAGCCTCGTAAAACCATCCCCTGGAGACAGCATGCAGAGGATTGGACGTGCATACGCTTTCTATAGTATACATCACTGTATACATTTTCATCTGTACTCCGGGCTCACGGCCTACGGTTACTTAAAAGGCTTTGCAAGGGTCATTTTCAGTGGATGGACTTTTCGCTGGCGTTCGGAACCTAATTCCCGTTAAGGTGAAGTCCGCTGTCT
This sequence comes from Neofelis nebulosa, assembly GCF_028018385.1. Lineage (NCBI taxonomy): Eukaryota > Metazoa > Chordata > Mammalia > Carnivora > Felidae > Neofelis > Neofelis nebulosa. Next base: position 32,296,024 of record NC_080798.1, on the reverse strand, counting down.
CATTTTATCTTTCCCGCAGCCCCAGGGTGTGTGGGCATCGCTATCACAGCTTATGCCAGGGAACCCTTAGTCTCAGGGAGATCAAGCACTGGGTCCGAGCTGGTACACTGGGAAGTGAGATTGCAGGCTCTCCCTCTGTAGGGTACTCCTCCCTGCCTCTCGGGGGCACCTTACTGCTCTGTGGCCCGTTCTTGGCCACAAATAGTCTCATGTCCATTAAGATTCTGAAGCACCTGCTGACAGATATCATTAATTCCTCTGTAGAAATAAGAAAACAAGGGGCATCTGGGTGGCTCAGTCGGTTAAGCGTCCAACTTTGGCTCAGGTCATGGTCTCTCGGTTGGTGAGTTCAAGCTCTGCATGGGGCTCCGTGCTGACAGCTCAGAGCCTGGAGCCTGCTTCGGAGTCTCCCCCTCTCTCAGCCCCTCCCATGCTCACGCTCTGTCTCTCCAAATAAATAAACATTAAAAAAATATATTTATTTATTTATTTATTTATTTTTACGTTTATTTTATTATTGAGAGACAGAGTGAGACAGAGCGTGAGCATGGGCAGGGGCTGAGAGAGGGGGAGACGCAGAATCCGAAGCAGGCTCCAGGCTCTGAGCTGTCAGCACGGAGCCCCATGCAGAGCTTGAACTCACCAACCGAGAGACCATGACCTGAGCCAAAGTTGGACGCTTAACCGACTGAGCCACCCAGGCGCCGCCCCCAGCCCCCCCGTTTTTTTTTTTAAAGAAATCAAGACCCGTGAAGGTAGGCGACCAATCCGCAGTCAGAATGGCTCCCTCAACATCTTGACGTTCCTTCTTCTGTCTCGTCCTACCTCTTAGGGCCACGTGTTTTGGTCTCCTTTGCTGCCTTCCCCCTTCACATGCTTATCCCTACATGTGGGGACCCTGAAGGAAACTAATACAAATGCCTGCCAACATCAGGCAGGAATATAAACAGGTCGAGGGGGGTTGGCTGTGAGGCATTAGGGAGTCATGGAAACTGGCCATCCAAGAGCACGGGCCATCTGCTCACAGAAGCTCCAAGGTGGGGGCGCGGGGAGAGGTGGCAAGTCCGCCATGATGGATCGTCTAACCTTTTATGAGAATCCAGATAGCCACCATTTTGTGTGATATGTTCCTACTTCAGTCTGTTGGCAGCGAATTCAGATTCGTTCACAAGCTCTACGGGAACAGCTCCCCAGTCTATTTGTTGGTAGTGTTGACTTCCAGCTACAGGTCTCTAACCTTGGTGTGCAGGGGACCTACACACGGACAGCCTACCAGTTCCTTACATGTTGGTTTCTAAAAGGAGGGAGGGTTTGCCTTTTACTTGCCAAACGAATAGCTCTTCCACTGATATTCTCCTCCTAGAGCCCGTGGACTCAAACCCTACCACCCGACTGTGCAAATTCCACTGGAATTGTCTGGGGGCCATTTTAGAAACGGACATGGGCATACCCCATTTCAGCCCTGCTGAAAAAGATTTTTTAAGCCATCTTTGATCTATCCCCTACCTACCCACCCCATAGGCCAGGCTCACATCACCCCACGAGATGTTGTCTTTTTTTTTTTTTTAATTTTATTTTTATTTTTTTTTGAGATGTTGTCTTTAAAATAGCCACTTCGTGGGACCACCTTCGTGGCTCAGCCAGTTAGGCGTCTGACTTCGGTTCAGGGCACGATCTTGAAGTTGGTGATTTCGAGCCCCACATCGGGCCCTGTGCTGACAGCTCAGAGCCTGGAGCCTGCTTCGGATTCTGTGTCTCCCTCTTTCTCTGCCTCAAAATTAAAATAAACATTAAAAAATAATAAAAATAAATAAATAAATAAAAATCCTCTTCGTTAAATGCAACAGCCACTGGCCCTTTCCTGTCCCACCCAGTCCTCGCATCGCTGTTCAGCATCTCGGAAGCACAGCTTTGCCTGCCATATGCCTGTTCTAAAACCTTCTGTGGCTCTCCATGGCCCATAAGAAAGCATGCAAAGCCTCTAGCCTGGCTTTCAAACCAGACCTTCCTCCCAAATTTTTCTTGTGCCTGCTATACATATTCCCGATCCTTCTAGGAACCCTGGATTGTCCACATCTCCCATTTGGCAACCACCTAATGCTGCCTTGAGTGGATATGAACACCATTGGTCTGAACCCTGCCTCCTCTTCCATTCAGTCTGTCACACTTTAATTCATTCAGTTCACTCATTCATTCTTTCCCGAGCATCTGCGTTGAGCTAAGCAACCCACAACTGGATTACAAGCTCCTTGGATGTGGAAAGCCATGTGTTAACAGGAGCATACCACCCTCCCAGAACCGGGAGCTCTATGTATAGAGTCAAACGTTAGCTAACAATGACATGTTGAAAGGGAATGAGACATGGCTTGCTACACAGAGAGAAAGGACCGGGCAATGAAGTGAAAGTAGATGTGTCGGGGCAAATTCTAGGGCTGCATGAGGAAATGTTGGCTAGAAAAGAACAAGGAAAGGTAGGCTGAGGCAATGCCGAGGGTCATACCATATGGGTAGCAGGTGAAGTGTTTGCGTTGGGACTCTGGGTTGCAAGAAACTCCAACTCAACTCAAGATGGCTTAAGTAAAAAAGAGAATTTATTTGTGCATGTAACTATGACATCTTCAGGTACGGCTAGATCCAGAAGCTAACTGATGTCAACAGCTCTCAACCTTGCCCTATCTCCCTCTCGGCCCTGTTTCCCTCTATTTCAGCTATGTCAAGCAGGCTTTTCCCTCACGGTGACAGGCGACCCCCAGACTCCAAGCTCTCACTCTCCAAGCTGTCACTCTCTCCTCCAGTAACCCTCATGAAAAGAGAGTCCCTCTTTCCTGGTCATTCCCACCGAAAGTTCCAGGATTGAATCTCAGAGGATAACCATTGGGTCATGTGTCCATCCCTAAAAGAGTTACCGCGCCCAAAGAACGAAAATTCTGATTTGCCAGGCCTGGATCACATGTCCACCCCTTAACCAATCACTGGAACTGAACCGGGGCTACCACCAATCATTATAGGCAGTGGCTTTGAACACTCTGATTGGCTAGTTCTGGTCACATGCTCACACCTGGCGGTAGGAAGTGCGGAGTCAGCCTTCTTGGCGGTCGTGGAGAGTGGGGCTGGGGGCAGACCTCTCCAGAAGGAAGCATATAAACCCTTGCACAACGGACAGCCGTGGAAACGAGATTGTGAAGCCGGCGCTAACCTGCTGGAGACAGCATTTTTGGACGTCTCAGTGGCCGGCCGGCCCTGTGCCCCCTGGCCGCCCAAAGAGAGGAAGCCCCCACTGTCCCACGGGAGCACTGACTCGCTTCTCAGCGAGCCCAGCGGCCGCCAGCTTCAGCCCACTTCCCTGGCCCAATGCGAAATGCCCCCCCCCCCGCCCCTTGTGGGACCTATGGGAGCTAAAACTGCTCAAGCCTCTCCGGGGCTGCGACACCCCTGGAAGAATGCCTGCGGACGACTCAAGAGCACCCACATGCCCACTCCGGCCCAGAGTCCTGCTGCGTGGCTGACCACAGAGCTCCCACTGACCCCCCACCCCTGCCCCTGCCCCTCCTTGAGGCCCCTCAGCCTCTCCGGCACAGCCTAATCTCTGGAACAGGTGGGAGGCCTGGGTCCCGGCTCTCAGCTTTCACGGCCAGGAGCACAGCAAGGGGAAACTCATTACATGGGTTTAACGGGGTTTAAAAGGCGTTAAAGAGTCCTGTGGGCCAAATTACGGGGCCTTGGCTTACAAGCTGAGTTAACGAAGAGATCTAAGGCATGTTTAGACTGAGAGCAGGAGCCCAAAACTCGGTCTAGCACCGTCGCGGTGAGAAAAAAGGTGCACTCCTGGGAGTTACGGAACAGAGAGAAAATAACGTGCTGGAGGCGGGGGAGGCTGGCCTGGGGGGTGTGGGGGTGGAGAGCGCAGAAGGGCAGGGCTTTTTCCGTCGTGTCCACAAATGGTACGGAAAACCAGGCACTCTCCAGCAAAGGACAGCTAGCTAAATAAATGAAGGTATGAGGGGTATTTTCCGGCTGGGATACTATACAACTGTTAAAAAGAATGCGATGGCGTCGGTAAGAACCGACCCAGGTGGTTTCCCACCAAAAATGATTAGTTTCAAACAAGAAGATGAACAAACTGTGCAGCTGTGTGTACGATCGGCCACCACTGTTTAGACGTATCATTTAGGTTGAACCGTATGGCATGTCCGTTTTTGTAAATCGAAATATATATGTGGGCAGGTCACACAGAAGCCAGTATATGCAATTTGCATGCTGGTACACGTGGAGAACACCCTTGGGAGGTCATGCAAGACGCGGGCGACCAGGGTTTCCTCTGGAGACACCCCGTGGGACTAGGGGGTCATGGGTGGGAGAGAGAGTTGCTGTTCGGTGCATAAACGTTTAGGCTGCTAGAATCTTTTACCCTACTCAGTCCTTACAACAATCCCACGAGGTAAGGGCCACCAACAGTCCCATTTTACAGATGAAGACGGCCATGAGACACCACCTCACACCTGTCAGAATGGCTGAAATAAAAAACACAAGAAACCACAAGTTGGCAACGATGTGGAGGAGAAGGAGCCGTCTTGCACTGCTGGTGGGAATGCAAACTGGTGCAGCCATTGGGGAAAACAGTATGGCGGTTCCGCACAAAGTGAAAAATCGAACTGCCCTACAATCCAGTAATCGTGCTATTGGGTATTTACCCAAAGAATACAAAAATGCTCATTCAAAGGGATACAGGCACCCCTATGCTTACAGCAGTATTGTTTATAATAGCCAAATTATGGAAGCAGCCCATGTCCATCGATAGATGAATGGATGAAAACGTTGTGATATATCTGTATCTATATCTATTTCTATATCTATATATCTCTATGTCTCTATATATCTATATATCCATATCTATATTTATATATGATGGAATATTATTCAGCCATTAAAGAATGGAATCTTGCCATTTGCAACAGCATGGATGGAGCTAGAGAGTATAATACCAAGTGAAATAAGTCAGAGAAAGACAAATACCATATAACTTCACTCATATATGGAATTTAAGAAACAGAACAAACGAGGAAGGGAAAAAGAGAGCGGCAAACCAAGAAGCAGACTCTTAACTCTAGAGAACAAACCGGTGGTTACCAGAAGGGACATGGGCAGGGGATGACTGAAATAGGCAATGGGGATTAAGGAGTGCACTGGACATGATGAGCACTGGGTGAGGTGTGGAATTGCTGAATCACTACATTGTCCGCCTGAAACCAGTACAACACTGTATGGTAACCAACTGGAATTAAAATAAAATAACATTTTATAAAAAGGTAGGGCACCTGGGTAACTCAGTTGGTTGAGCATCCGACTCTTGATTTCTGCTCAAGGTCATGATCTCAGGGTCATGGAATTGAGCCCAGCGTCAGAAGAAAGAAAGAAAGAAAGAAAGAAAGAAAGAAAGAAAGAAAGAAAGAAAGAAAGAAAGAAGAAAAAGAGAAAGAAAGGAAGGAAGGAAGAAAGGAAGAAAGAAAGAGAAAGGAAGAGGAAGGGAGAAAAGAAAGAAAGGAAAGAAAGGGAAAGAAAGAGAAAGGATGAAAGGAAGGAAGGAAGGAAGGCAGATGCAGGTTCAGGAGTCAGTCTTGAACTATCATCTGTAAAATGGGAATAATAACAACGAGAAGACAAACCCAGGAGTCAAACCCTGATCTGCTTGGTTTCAGAAACCATGATTCCAACACTCCAAGATCCTCTCAAGGAAGGAAGAGAGGGTAACCAAGGGCCCTTTGCTGGTTGCTTGCTTGTATCTCCCTTTGGGTTTTAAGGAAGCTTGGAAGAACATTTCCAAAGGTTTAAAGCTAACAGGCAGGTCCTAGAGATTGATGTAGTCTCTGCTCTTAACCCGAGGTCCCATATCCATCGCTACAATAGCCTACAGAAAGGCAGAAGTGGCTGTCTGCAGCTCTGGAGAAAGCAGTAATGCTCTTGAACTTCCACTGGCTCTTCTCAAGGTTCCCGGATGGAGCAGGTGTCCATGTTCCAGCCTCTGAGACAAATCCTTTTTAGAAAGAGGGTCTATGGCGTCACCGAAGCAGCAGAATACACATGTACTCAGGGCACTAGTAAAGCAAGGCACCCTCCACCTCCCAACCTCTAAAAATTCAGGCTCTGCTATTAGCATTTTTTTTTTTATAAATTTTTTTTTCAACGTTTTTTTATTTATTTTTTGGGACAGAGAGAGACAGAGCATGAACGGGGGAGGGGCAGAGAGAGAGAGGGAGACACAGAATCGGAAACAGGCTCCAGGCTCCGAGCCATCAGCCCAGAGCCTGACGCGGGGCTCGAACTCACGGACCGCGAGATCGTGACCTGGCTGAAGTCGGACGCTTAACCGACTGCGCCACCCAGGCGCCCCTATTAGCATTTTTTTTTAAATGAAAGTGGCTCTCCTGCAGAAAATCGAACCTTTGTTGGACATGTGTCACCCTAACTTTACAGATGGCAGAGGAATCGAACTCTCGTCAGTGCCTAAGCCCTCCGTATGAGTTAGGGAAATACGACCTGCTGAGAAAACAAAAACGGCCCCCAAAATGTACGATGGTGCAAACACAATAGAGCATTATTTTTCACTGGTAAACTCTGAAATGCGCGCTTCTGGTCAGCGTGTGGCCGTCCCCCCTCCGTGGTGATTCAGGGACCCGGGCTTTTGAATGGTGCGCTCTGCTAGATCCAACGTGTGGCTCCCACGGTGACCGTGCTCGTTGATATCAGGCTGCAGAAGGGAAAACATGGAGGACTGCATACAGGTGGCGCTTGTGGGCCGGGCTGAAAGCGGTAGGCGCCTGCTCAAATGCCACTGGTGAAAGCTCAGGTACGCGGAACACCTCATTTTGAGGGAGACTGGGAAACCAAATCCAGGAAAAGGACACAGAGCCTTGCTAAGCAGCTGGCTGGGATCTGGAACAAAGTCCAAAGATCTCAACCTGAGCCCGACGGAGGGGCTGGTTCATCCCCAACTCCAGGCAGATGGGGGGAGGGGGCCAGGTCTTGAACCTCCTGCAAGGTATCCGGAAAAAGTAACTCTTCACTTAAAAAAAAAAAAAAAGAAGAAGAAGGATAAAAACTGTTTTCAACGTAACACATTGACTTAGGGAAAGAGCAAACTGTCCAAATGTAAACTTATTTTAGATGGAAAGGGATTTTTTCATCTCAAAATCCTTTCTTTCCTTCCTGCATATTTGCTCGGGCCTTCGTCTAGTCCCCCAGGAACACAATGTTCAGCTGGCACGGAGCCCACAGTTTCATGAGACACGAGTCAAATCACGGCACAGAGGTGTGATCACCTGTGTTGGTTTGGGTTCCTCCGGAAGCGGCTCTACAGACAAGGGTTCAAACATGGGGCACCTGGGTGGCGCAGTCGGTTAAGCGTCCGACTTCAGCCAGGTCACGATCTCGCGGTCCGTGAGTTCGAGCCCCGCGTCGGGCTCTGGGCTGATGGCTCGGAGCCTGGAGCCTGTTTCCGATTCTGTGTCTCCCTCTCTCTCTGCCCCTCCCCCGTTCATGCTCTGTCTCTCTCTGTCCCAAAAATAAATTAAAAAGTTGGAAAAAAAAAACAAACAAAGGTGTTAGGGGGACGGCGATCCCAGGAAACACCAAGAGGAGAGTGAGGAGGTGAGTGGAGGAGGGAAGGAAGCAGGTTGCTCTAGGCGACTGAGAACTCGCACCTCCGAGGGTTCCCGCCAGAGGCGCCCGGGAGCCGGGGCATTGATACACCGACTGCCATCCGTCCTGGGGATGCTAATTTCCCGGCCCCTCCGGCCTGTCGCACGAAGGAACGGAGCAGACGCCCCTGGCAGAGACACCGGGGAAGATGCGCCCCCAGCTGACGCTTGACATGATAGGGACTGAGGGCTCTGGGCGGGACCTCATGACCCTGGCACCAGGAAGAGGAAGACAGGGGAAATGAAGACGAGAACGAGATCGTCGGGCACAGATGGAGGGGTGGTGGGTTCTGGAACCAGAGGTCATGGCTGCCAACCCCAGCTCCTGCACCTGGCAGCAGTGTGACCTCGGGCAAGTCACTGGCTCTCAGCCTCAGTTGCCTCGTCTGTAAAAGGGGCGAACAACAGCGCCCCTGCTTTGTGGGGGAGGCCGGGAGGAGTAGACGGGACAACTCCTTAGAGGGGCTTAGAGCAGCGCCTGGCCCACCTGCTCCCCTGCTCCCCAAAGCCGGCTCGCTGTGGTAGTTGCGCTCTCCTGTGTGTCTCTCCCAGGCAGGTGGCTCCTTCCCCAAGCCCACCGTCCCCGCCACCACAAGTCAGGTGGCGCTTTCGGCCTCTGCTCTGGAAACCGAACTTCCCATGACCCGGGGCCGGGCAGAATCGCCGGCCCGGCCGCCCTCTGTGCTCCGCTGATCCGGCCGGACACACGATAGCCCATTTGTACGCGATGGCATTTAATTCTCTGCTTGCTGGGTTCCAGTTGCAGGCCAGTTCTGAGCACCCGGCCACGGGGAGAACAATGCCCCCTCTGTTCCCCCCAGCCATTCATGTCGGCTTTTGTTTCAGCCTAAAATAACACCGCGCCGGAGGGTATTTTCTTAACACCACCGAGCCCTGTGGAAAATGCGGCGGGTCGTGGCTGCACGGCCCCGCTGATAACGATGTCATGATGTATAGGTGAGCTCCCGCTCGTCCAGGGCCCCCGTGACCCTGGGATTAGGGCCGTGCTTATCTTCCAGGATATCTTGCGGTGTCTGGGATTCCGTTTCACGACGGAGGCCCCAGGGGCCGGAGTTATGTTATGTGCTTATGAGCAAAGTGGACTATTCCTGGTCAGGCCTGGAGTGGATTACGGCTGATCACTCGGCCTAAACCGGGGACATCTGAGAATGTTGAAAAAAGGAAAGAGATTCCTCCAACCCAAACAAACACGGACTTCAAGGCAGGCTCGGGCGCTAAACATTTTAAAAGGCCTGCCTGGGTGAACACGGGTCCCGTGAAGAGTGGGCTCCCGGAGTCCAAAACCTCTTCAGAGTCTCTCCCCAACCTGCCGGGAATGACTCTTGACGTGACAGCTTCATAAATCATCCACCGGCAGCTTTATGCCAAAAGGTGCTATTAAAAAAAATTAAAAATGGACTTGTCCAAAGGGCCTTAAAAAAAAAAAAAAAAAAGTCCCAAACCCACCACGTTCTTTATTAAAGTTCACAGAAAATAAATATCGAATTTCTTTCAGCCTGAATTTTCTCTCCGACTATAATCACAGAAACTAGAGATGGAGGGGGAAAGAAAAAGAGAGGTGGGGGGGGGACCCTCCGGGGTAACTTTTTCCATAATTTGTGCAGTAAAATTTGTTGCTGCAGGTTTTTGCAAATTTACTTTCCCATCTGCTGGCGAGAAATCAACCAGAACCCCACGAACTGATTGGTGAGGGCAGCCCCAGTTCTAGAAATTTCTAAAAACACGTCGCAGAGCAACAACAAGAAAAATTTTTTTTAAAAAAGCTTCCCTTTAATTACAGACGAACTTTCTCTTTAGCTCAGCCCCGTCGTGAAATGGAGTTGAACTTCCTTTCTGATTCATTCTTGAAAACCTCAATGTCGATTTTATCAGAACCAGATCTGACGCCCTCCGCGATATTGCCTGGGTCAGTCTCAATTCTGGGTCGGCGTCTTCATTAAAGCTCATCTGTTCGCTTTGCTTAGGGAGAAATCATAACAGATCGGATTTGATTGCCTTGCTGTGCATGAAAAAACATACCAACCTTTCCTTTGCCTTATTAGGATAAGCGGAGGCGACAAAAGTCACAGAACAGAGTATTTTCCTAAGAGGGCCCCAAACTTCCCATGGAAACTCGCAGCCCTGAAAGTGGCTGGGCTTCCCCGTTTTCTGGATTGCAGAGCCCTGACCCTTGGAGATGTGTGGGAGCACTGGCTCCCCGCAAAGTCTGCTCCTTGCCTTTGGAAAGATACTCAGGTGACTGCAGATGTCCCTGAGAGCTGAAACAATTTAAGTCCCTTCCCCCACCCCGAGGACCTTGGCAATGATGCCTCCTTTTCTCACTAACCTTAACTAAGCCACTTAAAAAAGAAAGTGGAGGGGGGCATGGGGGGAAATCTTTATAAATGGCCATCAAAACCTGACCACAAATGGTTCCAATTTGCCGCAGTGATTAAATCTATGTGAGTTTAAGGGTTTTCATTCAGGTCATTTGCTACTTTGGAATTTTGCTGCGTGCCTTGCTAAGAAAACCAACGTATGAGTCACCGGGAGCGTGAAGAGGAAGAAGGTTTACTGAACGCACTCCAAACAGAGCTTAAGTGGATGTAGAAAATAAAGATGCCGAATGCTAAATATGGATCTGAGATAAGTATGGAAGGGATTAGAGTCACCTTTGTTCCCGGTGGGGCAGACCCTGGCCAGCGTGCCTTTTCAGAGCTGGCAGCCTGGGATCAAAGTAACAGCCGCTAGTTTGTCAATATGCTAAGCTGGGTGTTTACACAGAAGTGTCAGCGCGCGCTTTCCACCACAAAGAGGCTCATACATTGAAAGATTAATTACTTCCAAAACAGAGAGGGTGGGTAAATACTGGCTTCTCCACAGCCTAGCCTCCTAGGGGGTATCTGCTCAGCCCCGGGACTGAGATGTGCTTCCAAAGGCAGAGAGTTGGGGGCCAGCATCGGGAGGCTGACCCAGGCCCTTCTTTGTTTTTAGAATTTAAGAAAAAAAATTTTTTAAGCTTATTTTTATTTTTGACAGAGAGAGCGAGAGCGAGCGTGAGCTAGGGAGGGGCAGAGAGAGAGGGAGACGCAGAATCCGAAGCAGGCTCCAGGCCCCAAGCTGTCAGCACAGAGCCTGAGGCGGAGCTTGAACTCACCAACTGTGAGATCACGACCTGGGCCAAAGTCGGATGCTTAACCGACTGAGCCACCCAGGCGCCCCAGACCCAGTCCCTTCTGGATCCTTCTGAGCACACACGGTGTCTTGGTATTTCATCTTCCCTGAAAAACACAGGCTGGACTCCCCATGGTCAGAAGCCCCACGTGTGACATCTCTCTTTTCTCTGTCTCTCCCCCCAACCCTCGCCCTCTCTCCCTTTCTCTTCCATTGCAGGGCAGATTTTCCGAGTCACTCCTTCTCGCCCCTGCCTCCCTCTAGCACTCGCACGTCATTATTTAGGCTACTGTAAGGAGACGGGAAATTGAGGGATGGCAGAGTCCTCGCGAAGTGAAGCCATTAACTTCTTTCTCAGCATCCTCCGTAAAATGAGGCCGGGAGCCGTACTCGCCCCATCTACGAGCACAGGCCAGTTAGAAGATTTAAAGGAAAGAAAGGCCATCATGATAGAAAGCAATAAGGTAATGGTGACGATGGCCGATTTCTACGGATGGGTGCTTATTTTATCAGACGTTGAAAACCTGCCTGGATATGGACTGAAAACACACATGTGCACACGCACACACACACACACCCCGCTCCTCACACTAAAAGCCAAGTCTGGGGCCCGGGAGAAGTTCCTCAGAATGTACTCCTCAGACTACATGCACTAAAATCGCTGGAAACACTTGCTCGTAACGCAAGTTCCCAGGCCCCTCTTAGATCTAGAACCACATGTTCAGCTTAGTGTTTGCTAAATGAGGTGCTTCGGTCACTGGTGGTGTAAAAGGACGGCCCTGAGTAGTGCAGGAGGGAATGTGCTTCCTTTTTAGAGCCGTCTATGTATTTTAAAGAGTATGATAACACATGGGACAGCATGAGCTCGTATTTCTTCGCTGAGTAGGTAAATGTAACACTAAGCATATAAGAAAGAACAGGAGTTGTTTACAAAAATTATCTAAGTAGGGGCATCTGGGTGGCTCAGTGGGTTGCACGCCCGACTCTTGCTTTTGGCTCAGGTCATGATCCCCGGGTGGTGGGACTGAGCCCCAAGCTGGGCTCCGTGCTGAGCATGGAACCTGCTTAAGATTCTCTCTCTCTCCCTCTGCCCCTCTCCCCAGCATGTGGGTACGCTCTCTCCCTTTCTAAGATAACATACAAATAAAAATAAAAATGGCCTAAGTAATTAGATTTGGGGGGGAGGATAAGAAGGCATTAAAAAATCGTAATAGGGGTCCACAGATATTGGAATCCCAACACTCCACTGTGGAGGTGATTGAGTCTATATTTCTTGAAGTTCCCGGGTTGAAAGTTGATGCCAACTTCAGGCTCTAGAAGATGATGCTTTCCTGCTTATTAATTTGTCAAAAGGGAAAATGATTCAGCAAGAAGAGGGCTGTTAGCGTGAGATTCTGTGGTGTGGCTGATACCCTGGGCCCCCGGCATCGTGGGAGCTCCTGGCACTGAGGAGAACTCGCATGAAAAGCGGCGGGTTTTTTTTTTTAATTTTTTTGTTTAACGTTTATTTATTTTTGAGACAGAGAGAGAGCATGAACAGGGGAGGGGCAGAGAGAGAGAGGGAGACACAGAATCGGAAGCAGGCTCCAGGCTCCGAGCCATCAGCCCAGAGCCCGACGCGGGGCTCGAAATCACGGACCGCGAGATCGTGACCTGAGCTGAAGTCGGACGCTTAGCCGACTGAGCCACCCAGGCGCCCCTTTTAATTTTTTAATGTTTATTTATTTTTGAGTGAGCGAGAGAAAGAGAGAGACAGAGCGTGAGCAGGGGAGGGGCAGAGAGAGAGAGAGAGAGAGAGAGGGAGACCCAGAATCCGGAGCAGGTTCCGGGCTCCAAGCTGCCAGCACAGAGCCCAATGTGGGGCTCGAACTCACAAACCACGAGATGGGGACCTGAGCCAAGATCCGACGCTTAACCAACTGAGCCACAGGTGCCCCATCATGGAAAGTATCTTTTGATGGAAAAGGGGAGCAGGTACAAGAGGAATCTTTCCCAAAACCCTCACGAGGATCCCCAGAGCTCTGCTCTTCCGGTCAATGACACCAGCATGGATGGTTGCTCTAAACGCTCCCTAGAGAAGCCAAAGTCTAGAAGGAAAGCCTTCAGGCACAAAAGACTGAAGAAAGAAAGAGTATGTTCTCCTCGGTCCCACTCCGGGGTCTCAAAAAAAATTCACTCACTCACTCACTCACTCACTCACTCATTCATTCATTGTTCAACAAATATATGCTGAAGACCCACTATGTGCTAGGCATTGTTCTAGGTCCAAGGGATCTCACGAGGAGCAAAGTGATGAGGGTCACGCCTTCGGAAAGCTCCCGGCGGGACAAGGGTGACAAAATAGGTTGGCACACATAAACCAGGTTAATAGGAGATAACGTGTCGCCCGTGAAGGAAATGAGAAAGGTGGCATGATACGGTACCTGGGATAGCTTTCTTGGGAATGGCAGTCAGAGGAGGCCATCCGGAGGAGTGACGGGGCAAGTGCTCCCGGAAGAGGGAATTGACAGGGGCAAAGGCCAGGCTGCGCGTGTGGCTGGAGTGCAGAGAGGGACGGGATTTCAGAGGGAGCCGGCCAAGGTATTTCCCAGACAGTGCAGAGGCATTGGAGGGCTCTGGCCGGGGGAGGTTAAGGTCGGAGGGACCTATTTGAATGTCCACCTGGGGCGGCAGGTGGTGGGTCCACCCTGGCCCAGCCACCGCGGCCTCCTTGCTTTTTCCCAAATGCCCCGGACGCGCTCCTGCCCCCGAAGATTCGCACACACTTTCCTCCTCCAGGGATCCTCTTGTCCGAAGGAGCCACATGACTTGTCCTCGCTTCCTTCGGGTCTTGCCTCCCATGTCTCTCCGTATCAGAGAGGCCATCTTTGACCACACGATCCGTAAAAGTACACCCTGTCCCCAGAGCTTCCTTTCCCCATTCTGCTGTATTTGTCTCTGTAGCACTTAGGTATTACACAGCAGACATATGTTGACGTGCTCGTCTTCCCCCCATCAAATGTAAACACGTCTGGTACATAATAAGTACTCAATAAATATTTGCGGAATGCACTGAGTGGCCGAGTGCCCTCGCCGGTCAATTACCCTCTCAGAACCCAAGCCCTCAAACGGGCTTCGGAGTATCCACTCCAAAGGGGACGCGTCGCCTCTCGTCGGTTTACTTATTAATAGTTTATGCATTCACTCGTGGTTTAAGAAATGTTTTATTGAGCACCTATCTCTACGCCAGGCGCTAGGCTGAAATCAAATGGCTAGTCTCCGGGGCTGCTTGCCCTGCCCTGATTTGCCCTTCGTGTCTCTGAGAGCAGGTCCTTTTTAAAGACCCTTAAGCCATCTAAACTGGAATCAATTTCCCGCTGGGACTCTGACCCCTTGAGGGGCCACATCAACTCATAATTGAGAAAATGGTCATTGTTTCCATCCCTTCGGGCTGCCCTAACAAAAGTGTCACGGCCTGGGGGGCTTACAAACAACAGAAGTTTACTTCTCACAGTTCTAGAGGCTGGGAGGCTGGTGCCAGTATGGTTGGGTGAAGGCCTTCTTCTGGGCCACAGCCTCCTCCCAGGGAAGAAGGGGCCAGGGAGCGCTCTGGGATCTCTTTTAGAAAGACACAAATCCCAGTCACAAGAGCTCCGTCCTTATGACCCAAGCACCTCCCAAAGGCCCCACCTCCTAACACCACGACATCAGGGATTAAGATTTCAACATATGAGGGGCGCCTGGGTGGCTCAGTCGGTTCAGTGGCCAACTCTGACTCAGGTCATGATCTGGTGGCTCGTGAGTTCCAGCCCCACGTTGGGCTCCCTGCTGACGGCTCAGAGCCTGGAGCCTGCTTTGGATTCTGTGTCTCCCTCTCTCTCTGCCCCTCCCCTGCTCGCTCTCTCGCTCTCTCTCAAAAACGAATAAACATTAAAAATATTAAAAAGGGACACCTGGTTGGCTCAGTCGGTTAAGCATCTGACTCTCGATTTCGGCTCAGGTCGTGACCTCATGGTTCGTGGGTTCGGGCCCCATATCAGGCTCTGTGCTGACAGTGCAGAGCCTGCTTGCGATTCTCTTTCCCTTTCTCTCTCCTTCTCCCCCGCTGTCACTTTCTCTCAAAATAAATAAACATACCTGTTTAAAAAAAATTTTTTTTAAAGATTTCAACATATGAATTTTGGGGGTAGGATACAGCATGCAGAACACAGGGGCCGTGTATATATTTTTTAAATTATATAGGCATATATAGAAATACACATGCATAGATTACATATTATTTTATATCTACGCCCCCACCCCACCCTTCTAGTATTTGGAAATACCACACTGGCTGGACGGATGACATAACCCCTAAGGAGCTCATCCCTTGGCCCATGGCCCACCTTTACAGCTATGCCCCCCTCCCCTGTCCACCCTGCCGCGGCTGCTATGATGCTGTGGGACAGCATTGAGAGCACCCACACACGGTGCCCCACAGAGCTTTCTGGACGCACCTACAGCTCCAGAGCTCATTGTCTCTTGTCCTCCGCCCACAGCAACAGCTGGGCCCACACCTTGGAATCAAAGTGGTCAGTTTCCTTCCAGCTTCTAGATTGCAACGTGTCCTTAGGCCTGGGGAGGAGGCTGGCTGTGCCTAAAATAAATAGTTGAATTGCAAAATGAACTCTCAGCCCCTGGGGGCTGAGGGGCTGCTGGGCGCATTCATTCAACGTTAGTCACAGGCCCAGAACATGGTGACAGGCTCTGTGCGGACCCAGAGGTGAACTGGCCAGACAAGGACGGAGGCTCTCAGAAGCTCTGTCGGAGACAGCGTGGGGGTAGGATTTGCACACGCAAACTGCTTTGCTGAGCCCATGTCTCTTGGCGGGGGTGGGGGGACGAGCTGCGTGTAGAAGGACAGTAGGGTCTCTCCACCTCGGGATGGCCAAGAGACCCAAGTGAAGTTCTGCAGAATCAGGAAGGTCCTGGAACAGCCTCCGAGGCCTATCATCATCCAGCCAGGAGATCTCTGTCGCCTGGTCGGCTGCTAATTGTAAGACGTTTGTTCCTACGCGGTGGCAAGGGGAGAACAGAGCGATCCCACTGCAGAGAGCGCGGTTAGCATGGTTAATGACAGGACCACTGGCAGACGACTAATGGAGATCCAGAGAGTTGCCAGCAATGAAAATGGGTCGTATGGCTTTACCGGTGTCCTTACTGGGGAGCTGGTTCAAGGCTGCCCCACACCTCCCCCCGCACCTTATCTCCCATTTCCATCATGTCCACGATTGCAAAACAGGGACGGTGTTATCACTCTCATCTGCCCGTGGCATCTGATCATAGATATAACTGAACAAATCAGTTTGCTGACTGCAGCCAGGTGCCTGGAAGCTGGGTACAGGGTGCCCAGTGGCAGGGCGGAGCCCGGAATACCACCCCCCCTCCCCGGGGGCGATCCAGAGAGCAGATTAAGAGGGCTGGTTCCGGTAGTCACAGGCTGTTCAGAAACTCCCTGATGGTCACAGGTATAGAGAAAATTCCCACCCTCCCGCGTCAGTTGGGGCAATGCCTCAGGTTATAGCTGGGGGAGGAGAACTTGGAAAAGAAAATTCAACGGTAGGTGGGAGCTCTGGAGCCTGTGGAAAACCTTGGAGGCTTAAAGAGGTGGTGGCAATTGTGGGCAGGAGCAAAGACCAGGGCCCAAACAATGGCCCCTCCTGAATCTTTGTGGCCTCTGTCATTTATTTCCCAGAGCAGGTGAAATTTAAAAGGCCACAGTGGCAGATAAAGAGATACAGTCAGGTGCGTTTCGCAAAGCTGCTGACTTTTTGAGCCAAGGGACAGGAGGAAAGGAGGAAAAATGATATTGACTCAGCAACTGGAGGTTAAAAGTAAATACTGTCAGTGTAAATAATTAGGCTTTTAGAAAGAGCATTTCACGCAGTTTCCATGGGCACCCATGGGAGCCGGGAAGGGGAAAACAGAATAAGCAGAAATGGCTGAGGGCACCTTTCTCTTTTCCATTCCATCTTTAGGGCCTGATAAAAGGCGCTAAGGAGAATGGAAAGGGTGGCTGGGGGCAGGGGGCGGGGGTCCAAGGACTCCCTGACTTGTCTGCAAATTTCGCGTGTACCCTGGGCACAGGCACATTTGTCTGACCTCTACGGGGGCTGGCGACCTTCTTCCTAAAGATTAGAAAACCACGTCTCTAAGAGATGTAGAAATGAACTACACGGAGGCAGGGGGAAGAAGCGTTGAGATCCGCGAGGGCTGGGATGGCCCCTATCTTAATTGCCACCAAAAGCCACGTAACACAGAGCCTGCCCCGGAGAAGGCAGCGTGCTGATGGCTGAAGTAGAAACAAAGGAGCAATGGGGCGCCTGGGTGGCGCAGTCGCTTAAGCGTCCGACTTCAGCCAGGTCACGATCTCGCGGTCTGTGAGTTCGAGCCCCGCGTCGGGCTCTGGGCTGATGGCTCGGAGCCTGGAGCCTGTTTCCGATTCTGTGTCTCCCTCTCTCTCTTCTCTCTCTGCCCCTCCCCCGTTCATGCTCTGTCTCTCTCTGTCCCAAAAATAAATTTAAAATGTTGAAAAAAAAAATTAAAAAAAAAAAAAAAAAAAAAAAAGAAACAAAGGAGCAAACCCACTCTGGGCTACCTGGCCCGTGGCACTACCAACCATGTCCTGGGCAGCTCCTGGGCCCAAGCACTTTTCACCCCTTAACTCCTTCCCTTCTTCCGGTGACAGTGCAGACGAGGAGCCGTTAGCCCATTTTACAGGTGAGGGAACTTGGCCTTTAGCAAGGTAGAGCGCCTCGCCCGGGGCCACCCTGCAGGATTTGAATCCAGAGCCACGTGCTCCAAAGGTTACAGTCCTCCACAGCTGAGGAAGAGAGCAGTACTGGGTGCCTTTCGAGAGGAGGTTCCGCAAAGTCCGGGCCTTCGGGAACACAGGCCCAGAAGCTCAGCCTGTCAGACAGGCAGGTGGCCACAGGCCCAAGGCCCAGAGAAAAAGCCCATTCTGTCTCCACTCGACCTGAGGCCTTCAGGAGAAAGCCTAACTGTTTCTGGAAATCTCTCTCACACCTGGCTAAAGCCACTCAGGGCACAGCTTAAGGGGACTGGAGCGTGCCCTGGGGCTTCCCAAAAGATGCCCCAAGGTGATCACGATGATGCCAGTGATGCTGTGACTTCCAATTAAAACCACAAGACTGGGGATCAACTGTTGCGCCCGGCGCTGGGGGCCATACTCTCCCACCATGGGGGCCGCTCTGAAGTCTCACCTTGAACTTTCTACTTGCCCACTTAATGGAGAACCCCTCAGGAGCAAACCAGGCCAGGTGCTTCATTTAGAAGCACCTGGGTGGCTCAGTCGGTTAAGCGGCCAACTTCGGCTTAGGTCACCATCTCACGGTCTGTGAGTTCGAGCCCCGGGTCGGGCTCTGTGCTGACAGCTCAGAGCCTGGAGCCTGTTTCAGATTCTGTGTCTCCCTCTCTCTCTGACCCTCCCCCGTTCATGCTCTGTCTCTCTCTGTCTCAAAAATAGATAAATGTCTAAAAAAAAAAAAATTAGAACCAGACAAGAGGGAGGGGACCATGACGGAATTGGGTGGTTTTCGCCTCCTAAACCACAGGGCATGAGTCACTGGGCTATAGGATTCTCCGTGGCTAATGGGGCCTCGGAAGGCCTGCATCCTCTTTCCTCCCGCCTCCCACCCTGCACACTCACACCGGATCCAGTCCCCATGGTGGCTGGGGAGGTGGCAACTGGAGGGACACACATACGGAGCTGAGAGGACCGGGGAGTGTCAGAGGATAGATAGTGGTCCCACTGGCCTTATCGTCCTGGGGAAGCAAGGCTGCCCCAAATCCAGTCTCTGTTCCTTCCAGGCCTGAGTGGGTATCCACAAATGCAGGTTTGTGGAGAGAACCAGGTGGCCCATAGATTAACACTTTGTACTCAATGTATATATGTATATACATATATATATATGTGTGTATATATATATATATATATATATATATATATATATATATATGGTTTGTGAATGTGACTCGGGAAAAAGACATTCAGCCCAGCCCATATCTGACCCATGACTGGAGAGGGAGCCTGTTTCAGAGCCCAGAGCCAGGCGGCCCGGATTTGAAACAGAGTGACCTTAGGCAGGTGACTTTACCTCTCTGTGTCTCAGTTTCCTCATGTGTTGAGTGGGGGCTAAGTTACTCAGTAGGACTGGCCTCAGGGAGTTGATTAACCTAGATTAATGTATCTAAAGTGCTTGCAACAGGGGCGCCGGGTGGTTCAGTCGGTTGGGCGTCCGACTTCAGCTCAGGTCACGATCTTGTGGCTTGTGAGGTCGAGCCCCGCATCGGGCTCTGTGCTGACAGCTCGGAGCCTGGAGCCTGCTTCGGATTCTGTGTCTCCCTCTCTCTGCCCCTTCCCCAGCTCTCTCTCTCTCTCTCTCAAAAATAAATAAACATTAAAAAAAGATTTTAAATAAATAAAGTGCTTACAACAGCAGTGGCCTATTGTACGTGTTCTCTTATCAAGTGAGTGACACTGATCATTACTGATCACAGATGACTGCTTGTAAATAGGCTAAATTCACCAATGTTAGAAAAGCGGTTTAAATGTATATGTGTACGTATGCCTGTGGGGTGTGTGTGTGTGTGTGTGTGTGTGTGTGTGTGTGTATGTGACCATAGAGACCCATGCAGGGAGTGGGGAGTACGGGAAGGTGACGTGTGAATGATCCTCGTTTGGGCAACACTGAGCTTCTGGAGGCTTTCGCTGGTCTGCCTTCCTGCCAGCTCCTGGCTCGGCCCTGCAAACTCCTCCCTGTGTTCCATGTCCCCAAGGGGCCCTTTACCAAATGCGGCCTGCTCTCCAGGTGGCCTCCCTGCTGCTGGGAAGCACCAAGGGGTGGGGAGAGAGAATGGCCATTGTTCCCCAGCAAGCCCCCCACCCCAGCTTATCTCTGCTCTACCTTGGCTCAACGTACCAGAAAACTAGAGGCGGCCAGCTGCCTGGCGTGACCTGACTCATCTGATGGTAGATGGCAAGAGATTTGTGGAAACCAGCCCTTCCCACTCTCTGCCCACACCTCCAGCCCTGAGAAAACAGTCTGAAGGGCCTCGATTCCGTGGGATCCGAGGCCAAGCCTTGCAGATAGTCGTGGACCGTCTGTGGCCCACATGCCTGCGGACCAGCCCTGACCAGAGGGGCCCATGCTCCCTTTCTTCAGCGTCCTGTCACAGCCCCGGGGGGAGGCGGGCAACGTCACTACACTCCCTCTGTAGAAGTCCAGGGGCGCCCTAGCGTACTGCCTCCGGGGTCCCCTCTGAAATGAACTTCAAAAGGATTCTGTTTTGCCTGTCAGAACCGAATGTCCTTGGAGGGGAACCAAGATTAACTTGCCTTATCTTGAAGTCGGCCTGAAGATCAGCTGGGTCACGTCAAAGCTCCACGGCAGGCAGAGAAATCCCAACCATCCCTGAGCACCCGAGCTGCCCCCCAAACCCTTCGGAGCCAGGGCCGGAGGACTGACCTGCCAGGGACCCCAGTCCTGCGGCCAACGGGGGGTGCTCGGGACCGTCGGGGTCTGTGCGATCTGACCAGCGTGGCCCGGGCCTTCCATAGCCACGCCCGGACGGAGACCCCTGCCCGCTAGTCTCCCCTGGGAAAGGGAGGGGCTTTAGGGAAACCTTGGGAGCACCCCAAATCCTTTGGAGCCACTGAAAGGCTACGGGCAAAACACGAGGCCCGAGCAAGGCCCCGGATACAGTTAGGATGGTGAGGCCTTAGCTGAAGCGGTCAAAGCCGCAAGGAACCAGCAGAGGAATGAACACCCAGAAGACAGGGCCCCCGACGGAGCCCCGGAACACGGTGGATGGCACTGGTGTCTACCCGTCGATCGTGAACAAAACTGGTCTCTTCTGTAAATGAGCCTGGGAAATACGGTTAACCATTTGTTGGCCGCAATCAAGTGAAATCGTTGCCGACGCTATGCACACACAGAACAAATTCCAGATGCGTTAGAAATGGAGCGGTGGTAAAAATGACACGAACGTGTGTCTCAAGTGAAGGAAATGAGTCACAAGAGGGCACACGCTCTGTGATTCCACCGACGCGAGGCACCCAGGGGACTCCCTTCAGAGACAGAAGGTGCAATGGGATGGCTGCCAGGGCCTGGGAAGAGCGGGGAAGGGGAGTGTGGAACGGGGGGCAGAGACTCAGTTTGGGCGGATGAAAATATTCTGGAGCTGGATGGTGGTGACGGTCATACACCTGTGTGAATGCACCTAGTGCCACTGATGTGAACGCTTAAAAATGGTTAAGGCGGGGGGGGGGGGCGGGGGATGGGGCGCGTCTGGAGGGCTCCCTCAGTTAAGCGTCTGACTCTCGATCTCAGCTCAGGTCACGATCTCTCGGGTCGTGGGTTCGAGCCCCGCGTCGGGCTCTGCGCTGGAGTGTGGCGCCTGCTTGGGAGTCTCCCCCCACCCTGTCCTCTCTCTCTCTCTCTGCCCCTTCCCTTCTCACACTTCTCTCTCAAAATAAATAAAAACAACAACAACAACTCGTTAAGAGGGCAAGTGCCCTGCTGTGTGCTTTTTACCACCAGTAAGAATAATAACTTTGAAAAGTCACATCTTTAACACTTCTAGGAGCCCAGAGGACAATATGAGACAATAGTGTTCATAATCGTAGGTTGGGGGGAGGCCTTTTTGATGTCTTAAGCGAGATGAAATCTAGAATCCATAAAAGAAAAGGCTGACAGGGTTAATGTCACAAGCGCATGGAGATTGCCGGCAGGGTTAAGGAATTTTTAAATGACAATATGGGGAGAAGAAGAGGTTCCTCAACTCAGCCCCCTTCCCAGCCCTTCCACACAATCCTGGTTTCATTATTTTCCTACTTCCCCTTTAAACTCTCCTTTTAATCAACTCAAGTGAGGCATACCTTGCGTGTAACACAATGGCGCCTACCTTAATGTCCATTTCCATGACTTTTGACAAACGTACGTACCCATGTGGACACGTCTACGATCAAACACACGGGTCTCTTCCAGCATCTTCAAAAAGCCCTTTTGGGCCCCCGTCACAACCATCTTCTCCCCTATCCCAGGGCACGGGCGGCCCATTTACGGTCGCCACAAATTTGCCTTTTCGAAGAAAGTCACATCATTGGAATCACAAGCCCCCCATCTTTTGTTTGGAGTTTTCTCACGGAACGCAATGCCCTTGAAGCTCACCCGTGTGGTTGTAAGCCTTGATATTTTGTTCCTTTTTGTTATTGAGTCTTAGGTGTGGATATGCCACGGTCTGTTTATCTATTCACCTGTTGATGGGCGTTTGGGGCGTTTCCAATTTGGGGCTGTTATAAATAATACTGCTATGAGAGCTGGCATGTAAATTTTATTTATTTACTTACTGACTTATTTATTTATTTTATTTATGGGGTGGGGAGAGGCAGAGAGACAAGAAGAGGATCCCAAGCAGGTTCCATGCTATCGGCACAAGAGCCTGACGCGGGACTCAAACTCATGCACCGCGAGATCGTGAGCTGAGACGAAACCAAGAGTCAGAAGCTTAACCACCTGGGCCGCCCAGGCGCCCCGCAGGTAAATTTTGTTGGGCTCAAACTCTCGCTTCTCCCTGGTAAATACCTAGCACTGGGATGGCTGGGTCATGTGATAAATGTTTTAAGCTCATTTTTAATGTCAATTCATTTTGGAAAACAAACAAACCAACCTTGAAGTCTCTACCATAATTCCAAGGCAAAATCACTTGTCACAAATCAAAATTTACCGTGATAATGAAAACCTCAAGATTTGAATACGTGTAATCGTATCGGACTTTGTCTGTAAATGCAAGGAGGAGGCAACCTTTTAGGCAAAACAGTGTTCTCGCTTGCCTAAGAGACACTATTGTTTGCCAAAGGCTCTGAGCTTTAGGTCGGTCCCAGGGACTCTCCCGGCTAAAGGGGGAGATTAGCAGGTGTTGAGAGATGTTGAAGATTGGGCCAGGTTGTCTTTGAGGAAGGAATCGACTTATGGATTCAATGTTACTTCATGTCCAGCAGGCGTGGTACCTGGACGGCATGGGGAACTCGGCTTTGGCCACCTCTGATTTTGCTCACCTCTGTGGTCAAGGTGAAAGCTCTTCCAGCTACATATATTCATTTATTGACCCAAAAAAAAAAAAAAATTGCAAAGCCCTTTTTATAGGCCGGGAACTGTCCTAAGCACTTTACAGAGGTTCCTTCATTTAATAATAGGGTGGATACACTTTTTATGAGCCGTCGAGACTGTGAAAAGTACACACGGGGGTTCCTGATGAGAGTAAGGTTTTTGACGCAGCTGAGTAGCGTTCCGAATAACGTGCACGTGAGCCCACATGACATAGCAGAGCCTCTCCTCAAATCAGAAGCCAAGGTCAGAGATGAGCCCGGTCACAGTGCTGTCAGGCGCCCGTTAACCTTCCAGAGGCTCAAATGCTGAGCGCCATAATACGGCAGCTGTAACCCCAGCACTGCCCACAGTTGTGGATCTGGAATCAGATCGAGAGAATCAGATGTGCGATCTTAGGCAAGCAACTTGGTCTCTCGGTGCCTCGGTTTCCCCATCTGTGACGCGTGTACAACAATGGCACCTGCTCATAGGCTCCATAGGTTAATTGGAAGACCAGCACATATTAACAAATGAAAAGCGTTTAGCATGAGGCCTGGCAAGTAGCCCTCAATGAATGTCAGCTGTTGTTGTTGTTGTTATAATAATAATATAAAATGCTGATACACAGGGTGTTCTGTGGATAAAGGAGGCTGGGGGTCAGCCCGTCAAGAATGGCCTCTTGTCAGAGAGGCCACAGTGTGCCCGGCACTGTCTCAGGCTCTGGATCCCTAGTGATGGGAAAAGAAAAACAGACCTGGTTCTTCCCCTCATGAAGCTTTCACTCAACGGGAGACTGAAAATAAGCATGAAAACAATAGATAAAGAAGATAAGTTGGGGTTCCAATAAGAGCCATAAGGATGACACTCTAGAACACTCTAGAACACTCTAGAATAATACCCACTGTGGGTTGGTGAGCCAGGGCCTCTCTAAAGATCTATGAATTTAAGACCTAAATGACAATGAAGAGTCAGAAGAGGACTTGAAAAGAGCGGGGAGGAAAACAGAACGTTGGTGAGCTTTCCAAGATGCAACATTAGTATGTGCAAAGGCCCTGGGGTTACTGGGTTTAAGGGCAGAATAGGTCAGAGGTAAGAGGTAGATGAAGTCCTGATTAGCCAGAGCCTGGAAAGCCATTCAAAAATTTCGTATTGCATTCTGGCTGAAACAGAAACCTTCTCTTTAAAGTATGTGAAGCCGGGGAAAGTTGTGACGTGATTGGATTTAAGTTTCAGAAACACCGCTCTGTCCGCTGTGCAGAGGATGAACCACAGGGCAAGAGCAGAAGCAGGACGCCCAACCTGGAGGCCGTCGCAAGAATCCAGGAGAGATATTGCTGGCTTAGACTTGGCCGGTCACTGTACAGTGGTGAGAAGTGACCCTGTGCAGGATGCAGTTTGTAGTGAGAGATGACAGACATGTTGATGGATTTGATAAAGGCCGTAAGAGGAAGAAGAGAGTCAAGAAAGTCCTAGGTTTTCGACGTCAGCCACTGGTGAACAGTGTTGCCGCTTCCTAACATGGATATAAAGACGGGAGGGGAACAAGCACATTTGGAACATCTTAAGCTGGAGGCACCTGCTAGATAACTGCAGAGTAAAGGGAGCCTGGTTTCTGGAGCCCAGAGGAGACACCCAGACTAGAAATGAAAATTTCAGCAGAAAATATTCCGAAGCTATGGGAGCAGACGATGTCCCCCGAAGAGAAAGAGTGGTTAGAGAAGTGGGGTCAAGCTCGTCAACACTTGGTGGCCCCGTTGAGAAATACGTTCCCCTCCTGGGCATTCCCCCCTGCACACCAGCACGTTAAAAGCTCTGATAAGTCCGACATTTAGTAACGAAGTTAAGTCTGTGTACGTTCGCTTAACTTAGGATTCTCCACAGGTATTGGATCATGGGAACCTTTTTACACGGGAAACCGATAAACACGCCGTGGAGCGCCGAGCACACGAAGAACTCAAGTCGGGTCTTCGAGGATGGGTGGAATCAGGGTCATCTATGTCTAGGAGAGCATCACGTACAGGGATCGGCAAACTTCCTGCGTGAAGGGCCGCATAGTACAGATTTCAGGCTCTGCGGGCCATATGGTCTCTGTTGCCACCATTCAGCTCTGCCGCTGCAGCACAAAAGCCGTCACAGACTATATGCAAATGAGCGGGCAGGGCTGTGTGCCAGTGAAACTGTTATTTCCCAAACCAGGCAGCAGGCCAGATGTGGCCCCTGGGCCGTGGTTTGTTGACGTCATCCCCTGATCCGAGATAAGGAGATCTAAAGAAGGCAAAAAGGCAGAGAGAGGTGTGGTCCGTAGAAGAGAAAAGGAGGGGGGGGGGGGGGGGTGGAATAAGTAGGGAAAATGGGCAGCAGGTGTCTGGGAGAAAGTGAGGAGCTCCTCTGCCTGGAGGTGGGCACCTCCCTGTCAACCTGGGAGGGAGGGAGGTCCCAGGATCCCGCTCTGCAGACAGAGAAGCAGAGGCTCAGAGGTTAGGCAACCTGCCCCACTGAGACCCCAGCCCGTGTCACCTGACTCTGAATCCGGCAGCGGTGACTTCACCACACAGATAACCTGCAGCCAGACTCCTCCTCCCCTCTCCCCACCCCACCCCCTCCCGCTCCCAGGCCCCAACCCCGTGGATGCAACTTCATCCAGAGGCCGCCTCCGCCCTCTGTCCCGCGTCCCTTTCCCAGACTCAGAACCGGATTAAATGGCTGTCCTCGTCCATGCCAGGCTGCCAGCCTCCCCTTGCCTCCCCCGCTCCACCAGACGAGAGATGAAAGGGGAACGAGCCTCACCAAACAGAGAAGAGATGTGAATTAACAAATGCCAGTACCTCCGGTGCCCATGATAGCAAAAAGAGATCCAAGAAAACACCGATATTTATTTATCTGGTGTTTTCTTTCAGATCTAGCAATGTGACAATAACATGTGTCACTGTCAGCCCAAGCCCTGCTGGAAACACCTTGAAAACTACGTGGAGGTTCAGAAAATAAACAGCAGTCGCTCTGATTCCGGTGATAAAATACCAGTGTAAGGAGAGCCTCCTGGGACCCATAATCTGGAATTGTCAGGGGATAAGAATTGTCTGTCTTTTTGATAAAAGATGTCAGCTACCCTTCTGGGTTTTAAGCAGAAAGAAACACTTCTGATTAGGAGACTGCTTGTGTATCGTGAAGCCTGTTGAAAGAATCCGTGTGTGCAATGAATGTGCTTTGCCCATCAATGTCCTGGAAATTTCCTTATCAGAAGAAAATTCAGCCAAATCAGAGTTGCAGAAAGTCCACAACTCCAGAGTGCCTCATTTTTCTCTGAGCCCTTGCCTCATGAAGGCTGAAGTTTCCTGATTACCATTCAGTTCAAAAAGGCTTCAAAGACTGCTCCAGAATTGGCAATTTTTTTTTGTTTTAAGGCTCAGCACTAATTAGCCTCACGAAAAATTGTTTTGTTGTTTGTGGTCTGTGGTTGTAATACAGATTGTTTTGCCTTGAAAAATGCTACAATTGCTTTTTTCTCTCTCAATTGAAATTCAACAGGGGAAAAAATAGCCCAATTAGGAATCATCAGTGGACTGCCTCACACATAATAAGTCCTGAATAAATAAATATTTATTGAATGAGTGAATGAGTGGATGAATATTCAACAGCCTTACATCCTGGGACAGGCTAAGGATCCAAAATAAGAATGCAAAGACCCAATGATACCTGTTGATCAAGGCGAGCTAGAAGCCTAGCTAGTCTTATTAATACCCATCAGACTCAGGGAGGCAAATCTTAGAAGACTTAAATATAGAGAACAAACTGAGGGTTGCTGGAGGGGCGTTGAGGGGGAAGGATGGGCTAAATGGGCGATGGGCATTAAGGAGGGCACTTGTTGGGATCGGCACCGGGTTTTATATGTAAGTGATGAACCACTAAATTCTATTCCTGGAATCATTACTACACTATATGTTAACTAACCTGGATTTAAATTAAAAAAAAAAAAAAATTACCAAACTCGATTGACGTTCAGGACACTGCGAAAGGTCATTCATTCATTCAACAAACTTTCATGGACTGTCCATTCTGCTCCCCGGCTTTCTGCAAGGGAGCAGGATCCCACAGGCCGGGACGACCTGGAGCTCATATCCTAACAAGAAGGCCCACCAAATACAAGCACATGAACTGAGAAAGGACGTTTAGGTTTAACACCGAGTGCTGTGATGGAGGTTAGGAAGGGGTTAGCTGGCTCTAGGTAGAGAGGCCTGGAAGGCCACTTTGAGGAGGTGTCATTTAGTCTGAGCCCTGAGGTATGAGAATGCACCAGCCGTATGAAACCGTGGATGTTTCTGGAACACAAAGGAAAGGTTACTCAGAATGCACTCGTTGCCTGTGGCTGCCGTAACAAATTCCCTCAAACTCAGTGGCTTCAAACAAGGGAAATTTATTCTCTCAAGTTTTGGAGGCCACACGTCTACAACTCGGCAGAGATTAAGGTGCCCACAGACCTCATTCCCTCCGGAGGCTCCAGGGGAGACACTGTTCCTGATCTCTCCGTCCCTGGAGGTCACCCCGCGTTCCTTGTCTTGTGGCCGAATCCCTCCCTCCAACCTTCGCCCCTGTCTCCTCGCTGCCTTCTGTGTGTGTGTGTGTGTTTCTCCCCTCTGAACCCTCACCAGAAGCGACTTGAATGTCCACAATTCTGCCAACAGTCTAATTAAGAAAATGCAGCATTTTGGGGCGCCTGGGTGGCTCAGTAGGTTGAGCGGCCAACTTCAGCTCAGGTCACGATCTCACACTCCGTGAGTTGGAGCCCCGCGTCAGGCTCTGTGCTGACAGCTCAGGGCCTGGCGGCTGCTTCCGATTCTGTGTCTCCCTCTCTCTCTGCCCCTCCCCTGCTCATGGTCTGTCTCTGTCTCAAAAATAAATAACAACATTTAAAAAAAAAAAAAAAAGAAAAAGAAAATGCAGCATTTTTTTTCTCTCCTGTGCCTCAAAATTCTTCCAGCTTTTACCCACTGTTCAATTCTAAGGCCACCTCCATATTCTGAGGCCTTTGTTATGAGAGCATTCTACTTCCTTGTTGCAAGCTAAAAATCTCTTGAGTTCATCAAGATGTTTGTAGCACAATCTGGCCAGCTCAGAGGCTCGTCATGATGGAACATTTCAGAGGCCTCGTGATGTATTCCTTTGGCACCAATTTCTTTTTTTCACTTGAACCATTTTGTTTGGGAATACACCTGCAGTGCATTACGCTGTTCGGTATTTTCCAAAACAAGTAATACCCACTACAATTTTATCTGTACTGTTGATGGCCTGGAGTCATTAGGATGAACTTCTATTGAGGCAGGACAGCAAATCTCTGCCTTAAAGGCTATTTTTTTTAATTTTTATTTATTTATTTTGAGAGAGAGGGGGGGGGGGGCGTTGGGGAGAGAGAGAGAATCGCAAGCCGGCTTTGCACTGTCAGCCCCGGAGCCCATCGAGGGGCTTGATCCCATGAACCATGAGATCATGATCTGAGCCAAAATTAAGAGTCAGATGCTTCACTGACAGGGCCACCCAGACGCCCCTACCCTAGAGGCTACTTAGTGTGCTCCTGGGGACCCCCACACTAAATGTTCCCAATCTGCTACATTTTGTGCCTGCAAGGAGAGGTCTCCCAAAATTGCACAGATGACTGATTCTTTTTCCACTGGGTTTTCTCCTATGCTCCATGCACCAGGCTCTTACTCTCATGACCTCTATGTTGGAAATACCCAGCCTTTGCCGGAAATTATGCCGTGAAGAGGTGATCTGGGGCCACTGTGATCTTCACCAGACATAAATAGATACGTCACTGCCCTGTTTCCATGTTAAAATCAGTCAATGGTTTCTCACTGCCTTTATGATGACCAGCCACTCCCATGGCCTTAACATGGCCATAAGGGGCAGCCCAGGGTGGCTCTGCTGACTTCACCAGAAACCCCAGCCTCCGTAGTCCCTTATATCTGCCATGCCACTGCCTGCACTGGGCCTTTGCACCTACACTTCCCTCTTCCAGAAAGGTTCTTCTTTCCCCATCTCTCCCCTGTCTGGTGAGCTCTTCTCATGCTTCACGTCTCAGCCCCATTGTCCGTTTCTTAGGGAAGCTGCTCCTGACTCTGGCGTCCAGATGGTTTTCCCCCCACAGGCTCCCAAAGCGCTGGGTGGCTCCCCACTGTTGCTCTCATCACGGAGGCACAAACTTGCCCTTATTTCTGTGATAAGATAACGGTCTCTCTCCCCCGTGGCCTCATCACTCGCTCCCGAGGGACTGCATTTGTCCTGTTCACCACCGCGTCCCCCATATATCACACTGTTGCTGCTGCAAACCTGGTGAATGAGTGAATGAGGAAGAAATCCAAGTCCTACTAAAGTCCCCGATCACCAGCTGCCAAGAATGACCTCCAAGGGCATTGCCTTTACCTACTTTAAGAGGAGATGAACCACCTTCTCTTCAAAAATCTGTCTGTTTCTAGGCAAAACTGGGCCCCACCCCCTGTCCAAATCGGTCTCCTACGACCCGGGAAGGCCCATGTCTGTCATTCTGCAAGAAAATGATCTGACTCTTGGCCTCTTGTATGAGCAGGGCACCAGCCCCAGTAAATCCCTGTGCTATCTGACAAGACCTGGTCTTCCAGCCATGTTCCAAAGGGGACAGGAGTCAAAGAGGAACCACAAACACCATCCCTGACCGCCCAGCAGCGGAAAAAGCATGGGCAGTGTGGCCACTGGCTCTCCGGAAGTGACTTCCTCCAGCAGCCGAGGAGTTGCCTTCCCAGAGTGCTGGGCACAGCCTGATCAGGCCCCAAGCACCATCTCATACCAGCAACAAGGGGGAGGGCTTGGCCTTGTGCATAGGATGGTCCAGCTGTGGGGGACATGAGACTTGCATGGCTTTACCCACATCAGCAGTTGTCGGGACTCGAACTCCAGAGCATGGCTCCCCAGATCCCAACGCAACGGTGCGAGCTCTGGCATTTATTCAGCCTCCAGTGTCTTAGTTTCCTCATCTGGAAAACGGGCTTTTAAATTAGAAATACCTATCTTGGGGCGCCTGGGTGACTCAGTCGGTTGAGCGTCCGACTTCGGCTCAGGTCATGATTCACGGCTAGTGAGTTGGAGCCCCGCATTGGGCTCTGTGCTGACGGCTCAGAGCCCGGAGCCTGCTTCGGATTCTGTGTCTCCCTCTCTCTCTCTGCCCCTCCCCCGCTCATGCTCTGTCTCTCTCTCAAAAATAAAGAAACATTAAAAAAGAAATTTAAAAAAAATTACCTTTCTTAAAAGGACATGGTAAAGTGAAATGAGTTGATACAGGCAAAGTACTTAAAACAGGGCCAGCTATCACTGTCATTATTATTATTATTATTATTATTATTATTATTAGCTATTACTGTTTGTGAGTTGGCACAAACTGTAAATATCATCTCCCCTTTAGCATCAGAATGGTCGTGGCATATGACGAATTCATTAATCTAGTTCTAGGCTGGGGGGACAATCCCCGCACATACCAATTTTCAAATAATGCCCTATTTTTCAAACATGTAATGTTTTCTACAGAACACGGAAGGTGGATGGAAAGGAACGTCAGCCTCTTCGGTGTGTCAAAAGGACGTTTCAGACCCTACAGGGCTCAGGGATCCCTTTGAAGAGCCCGAGGGTCCCTGTGGCCCTGGGGCAGGCAGCATGGAGGGAAGCGAACCTTGCAGGCTCGGGAACCGGCCTCCCCTGGGTTCAAGTCCCGGCACCGCCGTTTGCCAGTTTCCCTGCACTCGCCCACGGAACTTTTCCTGCACCCGTTTGGAAGATGGGAATGATACTGGCGGTTTTGTCAGGGGGCCGCTGTGAGGCTTTAATAAGACAACTGACTTAAAAGCATTGAGCGTATGTCCCAACGCAGAGTGAAGTCCCTGATAAATGTTTGCTTCCATCCGTAGGATGGGACACAGCCCAACACGGCAAGGCATGGGGTCGACCCGCGGGGGTCGAAGGCGTAAACGACATACGCTGATCTGGCGGGTGTTTAAACCGAAACCCTCCGCCCTCTTATTTTCCCGCCAGTCATCTCGTTCATCAAGGCCAAGTACCCAGACGACACCGGGTGACGGGGAGTCCGCTCGCCGTCTGGGTTCTGGGTCAACAGAAATTGACGACGCCGGAGCCCGTCAACACTACCACCGGCTCTGGACGGAACCGCAGCCCTGCGTGGCCCCGGCAAAGGGGATTCGTCCTTCTGTTCAGCGCAGGGGGGTGGTTTCCGCTCTCCTTCTGTGCTCACGTCTAATTCCAGCCCGAGCGTATATACCCGGCTGCCCGCCCCGGACTGGTCCAGCAGCCATCTATCTAGATGAGAAGCAATTTGATAAATTCAAACGGGGCACGCTTCCTACGCAATTTATTTAGGTTTAGCAAGTTAATCAGAGTGCACGAGCCCAATTTGTCACCGTGCTGTTTTCTTTCCCTTGCTGCCCTAATTGTATAAACATGCCCAGAGGTCTGATGAAACTTCTAGCACATCAAACAACAAATGGCCCACTTACAGAGTGCGCCATGGCTATTTTGAAGCAGGGCTTCTCCCTCCTGAGGCTGGAGGTCCCCCCCACCCCACCCCTGCCTGGCCGATGCCCTGGCACAATCAGGTGGCCGATACCTTCGGATTCACCCGCAGATCGCAGAGCCTGGGGCAGGGCAGGCTGGGCAGGGGTGAGGAGGAAGGATGCCGCATCACAGCTGACATGCCCTCTGGGTCGCCCTCTCTCCCTTGGGGATTTATGCAGCAGGGCCAATGGCCACACTCGGGGGCTCGAGAGCCCCATCCCTCCGGGGTCCCGGCCTCTTCTGTCGGGTTGTCCTCTGAACCACTTTCAGCCCCTGATTTATTAAGAGGAAGGTAGAGAGACTTCTATCTTGGTCCCTGGACACCAATCCGAGGCGGGTACCACCTTGGCAGAGAACCCTTGGGGCCGGATGGCCAGGGAAAGCGAGGGAAACTGAAGCCAACATGTCCACATTTAGTTCTGGAAGTGTGACTTCTCAAGATTTCCTTTTTATTGATTTAGAATTCCCGCCTTTCGGAGATTTCAACCTTCTGTCTTCTCGGGGCCCGGGTTCCCACTTCGCCCTATAAATTTCAGTTTAATAAAGGATGTGTCTAGCCAGGAGACAAAACCTCCTGCGAGACAGAACGCTTCTGTCCCCACCCCGCCCCCAGCCCCATATTTCACACATTTTGTCTCAAGCCACAGATGTTTCCTCTGCCTTATCGGTGCGCTGAAAAGAAATCCAATATGCTGGGCTTTCAAATTTTCCGCCACAGAAACAAAGACGAGGGGAGGGGGAGAGAGGGCATGCTTTGCCCCGAGTAAGGCTGGGAGGGAGATGCAGAGGTGCAGGTGCCCTGGGAGAGTCAACGCGGGGGACCTCTGCTGACCCAGCTCACCCCGCAGCCCCAGCCGAGCGGCGTTCAAGTAATAAATGCTCCACCACACCTGTGGGGCATGGCTACTCATGGCGCCCTGATGTCACGTTCCTCATGACCTTCCAGGGCTCCGGTCATAGGCTGGGCCTGTGCACATGGCCCCCTGGAGAGCCGCCCTCCGGGGCCTCTGCCGCTGCCGCCTCACTCCCTGGGGATTTCCATCTGCCTGTGATGGTGACTGCACGTCCCCTTGTCTGGGGCCTGGTGTCCCGAGCCGTGGCCCTTCCCACCTTGCCTGGGAAGGACCTTCACCCACCCACCAACCGTGAGCCAGTCCCCCGCCCCGCCCCATCCCACTATCTCAGATGTCACCTAAGTACCGAAGCACTTTACTTAGGGTTTTAACTTGAACGCCCACTGTAGAGTATCCTGGGAGGCTCACACCCCACCCCCAGGTGTCTGAACCTTGTCACCAGTCACCCAGACCTCAGGCGGGTCCCAGGAGACCCCCACCCCATTCCAGACATTCGAAACATCATCCTGTGGCCAAAACGTCCTAACTGTGTCCCCGCGCACCCCTCCTTCTCTGGCTACGGCCCCTGCCTGAGCTCACACACACACGTCTGTTAAGGGCCCAGCATGGGCAGAAGCTTGCTTTTTCATAGAGGTTTATTAACGTGGAACAGAAAACTATAGTGGATTTTTCCATTGATAATGGCTCCATAAAGCTCTCCTTTGGAACAAATGTATCTAAATATAGAAGTGAGTCCACGGGGCACCCGGGTGGCTCTGCTGATAGAGCGCCTCGACTCTTGGCTTTGGGTCAGGTCATGATCTATGGTTCGTGGGTTCAAGTCCCTCATCGGGCTCTGCACTGACACGTAGGAGCCTGCTCAGGATTCTCTCTCTCTCCCTCTCTCTCTCTCTCTCTCCCCCTTTCTCTGCCCCTCCCACCCTGCATCTCTCTCATTTTCAAAATAAATTTTAAAAATAAAATAAAATAAAATAAAATAAAATAAAATAAAATAAATATAGAAGTGAGTCCGTTTACACTTTGAAAAGGTAAGTAAGAGAGCCAGGCTACCTGGCGTGCAGGTGGGACAGTCTGGGTGGGGGCACACTCCTGAGCCCGAAACCCAGCTCTGCAGTCTCCTTACTGTGTGACCTTGGGCGAGTTCCCCGACCTCTCTGCCCCTCCCAGGGTTGCAGTGAGGATGAAGTGAGTTATTGGTGTTCTACGCAAGGTGAGGGCCCTACAGTGTTGTCCCACGGGGGGAGCTCCGGGCCA
This sequence comes from Neofelis nebulosa, assembly GCF_028018385.1. NCBI lineage: Eukaryota > Metazoa > Chordata > Mammalia > Carnivora > Felidae > Neofelis > Neofelis nebulosa. The sequence goes on along the minus strand of NC_080798.1, from coordinate 32,262,334 downwards.
CCCAGGCTCCTTTCTGTGCTTCCGGAGTAATGTTTCTAAAAGCTGAACCTGATCACGCCGCACCGCTACCCAAAACCCTTCCCGTCGCTGGTAGGACGGAGTCTGAACCTCTCACAGTGGCCCCCAGGGGCTTCCCAGATCTGTCCCCGGCCGATTTCTACATCTCCTTGCCCTGGTGCTGCCATGCCAAACTCCCTAATGCACCACAAATACACCTCCGACGCTCATGCCGCCGTGCGCTGGCCCGCGGGTGCCTTCCGCCAGCCGCGCCTTTCTCTGGTCTTGTCCGGTGGGCAAACCCCTCCTCGTGTTTCAAGACTCGTTTCAAATAGCAGTTCGTTGGGGGATCTTCCTTATCCTTCCTCCCCGGACAGGGTCAGGCTCTCTGAAACAGCAAACCACCACCACAACGACAACAACCACGTTGCCCAAAGTGACTCCATTTAGCATCACAGACAAAAGCCAAACTTACGCAAAGCCGAAACATCTATTTTTGAAATCACAAATGGCATCCCGTATCAATAGGGTGAAAGGGTTTGGTTCCGAGTTTATCTTGAAAAATGAAAGGGAAATTACCTCAGGTCCATTTATCTGACGTTTAGCAACACTGGGGCGACCGTTAGCGACCAAGTTCGGGTGGGGACCCAATAAAGGGCAACTTAAGTTCTTAGTTACAGTTCCGCCCAAAGTGTGCGGTGTGTGGAGGCAGGTGTCCCCTCCGCGTGTGACTCTGAGAGCAAGATGACTTCCAAAGGCCCGTTTTGTGAACACCTCAGAGGCTTTTATTCATTTTCTCAAGAGACTCTTGGTGCCATGGTACCCAACGCGTCCGTTCTTCGAAGCGCTTAGTGTCTCATCACCGCGGTTGGTCTTGCTTTACCTCGGCCAGGTTCTCTTTGAACAGTGGCTTTGAGAACGGCTCCGAGTATTTCTCCAGGAGCCCCTTTGTCAGTGTCCCGAAACCCTGCGTCTTCTGCAAGACCGGGGATTTCAGATCGCGGTTAATTTGAGTGGTGTTAGCTGTGGGTTCTATGATGCTTACAACGCCGAAAAAGGAAAAGGAAAGGCAAAGGCAAAGGCAAAGGCAAAGGCAAAGGCAAAGAAGAGGCCCAAGACAGATTTATGCAGAGCCTGGAGAGGTGTTCTGAGGACATCTGCTTCTCTCCACACCCCGAGACATCAGGGTCTCCAAAGCTTAGTCCTCAAATGGTTTAAGGACCAAGGTTAAGAGACCAAGGACCTTGGTCTCTCTTTTCTACCTCTTACCATCTCCTGGGTTATAACTGGAATATTGTACACAGGGGCGCACACGAGATGTGCCTTCGGGACCCCCCATCTCCCTTTCTGCACCTGCTCTCCCCACTCCTCTCTCCTTTCCCAAGTTCCCCACCACCCCAACACCCACAGGCAACTACACACATAGCCTCTCCTTCTTCTTCTCGTTTCCATTTCCAAGCTCTTGATGTGGAAAAAGGCAGTTCTCATAGATTACGTCAGGCAGGAATGGCACATATATTTTAATTATGATGCTAAATCTTATCAATTAGTGTGGCTGCCCCAGAGCACTGGGTCAAGGGTCTGAGGCCAACAAGTACTGTGGTGGGAAAGACCACCATTGTAGAGTCTCCCCTGAGCCCAACGGGAGGGTGGTGGGAATGGGTAATGGGATTCCAAAGCTGGTCCAGGGTGGATTTTAGACCCGTGGGCTCTGTACGGGAAGTGCCCTCTCTCACCACGTTCTAGAGTCTACAAACCATCAACAGAACCTCTTCTGTAGGCCAGAGCTTAGCCCAGACCTCTGATGAAGGAGCAGCTTGGACCACTCATTGCTGACCAGAGTGGGGGTGGGGTAATGAAGCCTTTTTTTTTTTTTTTTTTCTCCTCTAGAAATACCCACAGCCCCGAGATACTCACCCCTCCAGTCTTCAGGAAGAGTGTGAGCTACATTTCCCACACTTGCCCACCCAGGTCACAAAGCGGCAAGAGCAAGAAACACCAGAAATGGATCATCTTACTCCCTTTCAGTGGAACAATCCACTCGTTCATTCACTCATTCATTCATTCAGTGAGTCAGATCACCAGTCAACAGTCCTCTGACGCAGAGGGGTCAAAGTCAGCTATATCAACCTAGCGGGCAGAGCTGAGCATGTCAAACAGATCTTTGGGAAGCAATGCCACCTTTATTTTTTAATTCTTAAATTTTTATTAAGGAGACTTTGGACAAACACAAAAGTTGCCCGGATGTAATGAACCTGCACATATCCTTCGCCCAAGCCCACCAACATACGTACTGTTAATTACATAAAGAGAACACGAATACATTCATTTGTAAAAATGGTTCTCAAACAGTTGATAATCAAGCTTGGGATCTCCTCCCCCAATCCCATGCCCCTTGCCAGAGGTGACTACTGTCATTAGTTTGGGGAGTCCCCCTCCTGCCCTCTTTCTACAGACTTTCATGCATCCATGTACCTATAAAAATACATGGTATTGCTCTGACTTTGTTCTGTAAGTTTGTTTGTTTGTAAGTGTTGCATTTATACATGTTTTTAATGTTTATTTATTTATTTTTGAAAGAGAGAGAGAGAGAGAGAGAGAGAGAGAGAGAGCACAAGCAGGGTAGGGGCAGAGCGAGAGAGAGACCGAGAGAGAGAGAGGGAAGCACAGAATCCGAAGCAGGCTCCAGGCTCCGAGCCGTCAGCGCGGAGCCTGACGCGGGGCTCGAACCCACGAACCGTGAGACCATGACCTGAGCCGAAGTCAGAGGCCTCACCCGGGTGCCCCATGCGCTGCTCTGGTACATTTTATTCTCTACTGTTTGGAGCTTCCTGCACTTTTTTTTTTTTTTTTCTTTTTCACCAACAGAACTTCTTAGAGAGTTTTCCAAGTCTGTACGTAGAGTTCTACCCTTTGCTCTCATGTAGAACTCATGCTAACGAGACAGGACTAAGACATGAAGTAAATCGCAGGGATGTGATGGCTGCCACAGTACGTCATTTAACCACTGCCCTAGGATGGACATTTCAGTTGTTCCCGGCTGCTTACTGCAATAACATCTTTGCACAGAGTATCCTTAGTTCATATGCAAGTACTTTCCTCGGGGAGACGGCTATCTACAGGTGGAGTTGCTGGGTCAGCGGGCCTGTCCACACAGTTTATTTTTGTTCATGCAGTTTTTTTTAAGTTTATTTACTTATTTCTGAGCAAGGCAGAGAGAGGGGGAGGGAGAGAGAGGTAGCAGGGGAGGAGCAGAGAGAGAGAGAGAGAGAGAGAGAGAGAGAGGGAGAGAGAATCCCAAGCAGGCTCCACACTGTCCGCATAGAGCCCGATGCAGGGCTCAATCCCACGAACCCCGGGATCACGCCATGAGCCGAAACCAAGAGTCAGTCGGACGCTTAACCAGCTGAGCCACCCAGGCGCCCCCGGGCAGTTTTAATTTTAGTAAATCTGCCAAAGGCTCTCAACCAAGTCATACTGCCCCTAGGACTAACAAAAGTTCACTTTCCCCCTATTTTGCGATACTGAAATTGTTATACTTTAAAATTATGTGCAGTCTGGTTGGCGAACAAATGTATATAATTTAAACTTTAATTTGCATTTCACTCATCACTGGTAAGCCTGAGCTATATGTCCTTTCTTTCTTTTGGCCATGTTTGTTTTCTCACATGACTTAAGGAAGGTAAGGTTATGTGGGGCAAAGTCACGTGGCCTGTGGGAGCTGCCACCAGAGTTTATTTCTTATCTCCCGGCCCCTCTCGTTGCTAGAAACCCTCAGTGATGCTGAGTGTGGTCCCACTGGTTGAGCGCCGGGAGCTCTGTGGCCGGGGGGCTGTACTGGGAACCCTGAACATGGGCCCTGACTTCCAGGAATGGAGGAAATTCCAGAATCTCCTCCATCTTGGAGGAGAAGCTGGGCAGGCTGTGTCCAGGGTCTGAGACCGTCTAGGGAAGAGCAAGCCGAGAGGCCTTGGCTCCCAAGTGTGTGTTTCCAGTCCTGGCCCCTGTCCACCGCTCCTGGGCCCCGTGCTGAGCCATCAAACCCTCGGACAGCCTCCCTCATTAGGGCCTGGCCCTGCTGGGACCCAGTCATCCCTGGAGAACTGGCACCAGCCCCAGGAGAGAGCACAGCTGTGGAAGAAGCTAATGTTACAGGTAATTTTGGCAATTAAGACTCATGTTCAATTAAATGGATTTATATCATGTTACTTGGGACGCCTAGCAATCTGGGGTGGGTCCCAAGTGGAATTAAGCACGGAGAACTCCAAGTTCCAAGCCCAGCCCCTCCCCAGTCTTCCTGTCCAAGAATATCTTTTCTGTGCCCTGTCCAGGAGCTTACGGCCAGAGAAGTGCCCGACCCAGGGGCTCCCTGTTCCACTCCCCTGAAAATCTACCCAGAACTTGGGCAGCACGTCTCCTGGGCGTCCTCCCCTTTGCGTCTTTACAGCCACCTTGTGAGGACCCTCCCCATTTCCCAGTTGCGGAGACTGAGTCTGGGAAAGCTGAAGACTCATATGCGAGGGCACTCCAGGTAACGCAAGCTCAGAGACGATGACTGAAGGCCTAGAGGTCTCTTCCATACACCCGTATTTAACGTTTTTCATCTTCTTTTATTTTGGGTTGGCTTTACCTGGATGTCAGGGGCACCCTTAATGGTTTTCTTTAAGTCACCTCACTTCTGAAAACTTCTCTACCTCACTCTAGCAGGAATGCTCAGGAAATCATGACTTTGAGGTACAAACTGCATATGTTTGCTTATATGCCCACGTAACCACGGAATGAACAGAAAAAGCTCATTTTGCATATCACCCCGAAGTGTCCTGTATGTGGCCAGGACGCCACCTTTGTGCCTCACTGGCCTGCTAGCCCACTGCTTCTTTGGGGAAGGTACCCCTCCCCCTAGAAGCCAGCTCTCCGGTTGGGGGCCTGGGGTTATGAGGGTGTATGAACTCTGGGGTCAGCCTGAACAAACCCTCGCCTTGCTCCTTTACCATCTTTCTGAACTTGAGCAAACTTCTTAGTCGCTCTGGGTCTCACTTTCTGTGTCCTCAAAATGGAGCTAACGGTAGTGCCCTCCTTTTGGGCCGCTGGGATGATGAAATTAACCGATGCCTGCGAGGAGCGTGGCCCTTGGTAGCTCTTTGGTGTCTGGGAAAGAAAGGAAGCAGGGCATGGCTTGGTTCCCGCCTCCAAGAGCTCGGGGCGGAGTTCAAGTGCCTGATGGCGAGTGTTCATACCTCTGGGCTGACTGCCGCTCCAGGTTAAGAATGCAGAGTCTTCGGGCAATGGTGAGCTTCTGCTGTGAGCTCAGCCCTCCATTCGGCTACACATCGAGTTCCATCCAGACAGGAAGAGTCAGGGCCCCCGAGCACCCGGTTGGTCCCCCCACCCAGTTGTACGGGGCAGGCAAGGCTGGGAGATGGGAGAGCAGTGGATGTCTCCACAGACCGCACTAAACAACCCAGGGCACATCCATCTGCCCTGGTGGTGGGTTCCTTAGGTTCCCAAGAAGCTGGAACCCCCACATATGCTTAGGAGTGGGGTGTGGGCAGGGCCACATTGTTTGTAGGCTTGGGGCACTTTTACACTTGTGGGCCTCTTCCTCCAGGGAATTATATATATATATATATATATATATATATATATATATAATAGAACTTCTATTTTACAACTGCATTGGTATAAAGACAAATTGAATCCAGGCCGGATTCATGATTATGAATTTATTACTATCATATTCATTTTCTTCTTCTGATTTTTAAAAAAATTTTTTTTAATGTTTTATTTATTTTTGAGACAGAGAGAGACGGAGCGTGAGCAGGGGAAGGGCAGGGAGAGAGAGCGAGACACAGAATCCGAAGCAGGTTCCAGGCTCTGAGCCGTCAGCACAGAGCCCAACGCAAGCCTCAAACTCATGAACCGTGAAATGGCGACCCGAAGCCGAGGTCAGGCGCTTAACCGACTGAGCCACCCAGGTGTCCCATTAATTTCCTTTAAAATCAGAAGAAGAGGGGCGCCTGGGTGACTACGTCGGTTAAGCGTCTGACCTTGGCTTAGGGTGGCCATCTCACGGTTCGTGAGTTCGAGCCCTGCGTCAGGCTCTCTGCTGACGGCTCAGAGCCTGGAGCCTGTTTTGGATTCTGTGTCTCCCTCTCTTTGTGTCCTTCCCCCACTCATGCTTTGACTCTCTCTCTCTCTCAAAACTAAACATTAAAAAAAAGAGAGAAATAAACATCAAGAGCTTCTCATGCACCCCTAGCACAGTACTGCTGTACTGTGGACCTAGCCACAGTGCCTACTGTCCCTGGAAGCCTGTCTCGGGGTATCCAGCCTGATAGCACCCCAGAGGTGTTCCCCAGGGTTGGGCCCGGAAGGGACACCCATGGAGAAGTAGCTCCCAAATTGACTCTCCAGAACTCCAGGGTAAACTTGAGTTTTCTAAACAGTCTACAAGGGGCTGTCCTCACGTGGACGGTGGGGCCAGACCAGAGACTAGAGCAAATGTCCCTGGGGTTCAGATACCAGATTCCAGCTACTCCCCAAATGTCAAAGGTGGAAGGAGAAACCCAAGCAAGGACAGGAGCTTGATGGGCCCTCCAGCCCCAGGACCCCATTTTCCCCACCTTCCCCAACTTTACCTTCCCCACCCCTCAAACTGTATCCCCAAAACAAGTTCAAAATAGCAGGATGAGCCTTCAGCCTGGCCAGCTCTGTGTAGAACACTTTCCTGATTGTTTGAGGCAGAGCTCTTGGTGCAAAATGGCAAATCGGACCCAAGCTGCTTCAGTTAAAAAGGAAGATGCATCGCAAGGCATAAGGGTTTCTCAGGGAAGCCAAGGGCTCCATTAGGGGAGACTGGAACCAGGAGCTAGAGAAACATCTGGAGGAGGGCTCCCTCCCTCTCATCTCTGTGTCTGTACATGACATTCTTCTTCCCCAGCAACCTGGGCCAGTGGCGAACTGTGACTGTCCTGTGCCTCCCAAGGTTACGAGTTCCCATTTGGGATGAGCTGAGACACCACAGTGCCGTCCCTCCATCTTGAATTCCTGATCCCCAGCCAATAGAAGCCGATCGGCCCAGCTGGGGTCAAGGATCCCTCCAGGAAGAGAGGGACCCCCAGGGCAAACGGCACTTCTGGGTGCCTTTGTCCTGTCGATGAAAGAGCGATTTCCACCGAGAGTTGCAGTGGCTGGTCCCCAAGGCCCCGGGAGGCTCCCTTAGCTTGGTCCATCGGGTGTAATCCCACAGCTCATCAGAAGCAGAAGGAGTCCAGTCGGGCGGCCAAAATGCATCCCGTCTGCTGGTTGAGTGCAACCACGGGAGAGTGGTGGGCAGAGCCATCTTGAGACAGCTGTCATCACTGATGTTGCTTACAATCCTTCAAACCAGAGCGTGATATTTACCCAGCCGCCGCCCCCAGAGCCTCGCTCACAAACACACAACCAGGACCAGACTGCACACAGCGCTAAGAGCCATAGGACTTGCATCTGTGCCTGGACACAGTGCACTTGCCCCGCTGACAGTGCTGCCTCGTAGACAGCTCCACGGGGTCCCCGGGGGGGGGGGGGGGGGGGGACTCGGCAAGAGGAGCCCTGACCCGGGCCGGGCAGGCCTCAGATACGGGCGGGAGACAGCGATTCCCGTCCAACGGCTCAGCGCTGGGCCGGGGCTGAGCCTTCGAGCCAAGCGAGTCGCGGCCAACATACCAGCGTCCCAGACGCCGAGCAGATGACGCTGCCCCTTTGCCATTTCTCCCAGGGAGCCTGCCAAGTCCCCAGGCCCGGCCAGTGCTGACATTTAAAGCAACGTGTGTGTCAACCATATTAAACAGTATCCCAAGCTGTGGGTTATTAAGTGCAGGGCAAACTGACCACAGCAATTAAACCGAGATTAGGGAGTGATAAAGCCAGGGTCCCAGGCCGCAAGCCCTGTAACATACGGCCGCCTCTTACAAAGTGTGAAAGCCACATCACAAACTCAGTGGCCTGGCCCTCCAGGAAAACTCATCCAATATCCCCAGGACGCCAGCACCCCACCTTTAGGTGACTCTTCGACCTCCGACCTTCTGGCATTCTCAAGAAGACATAGCCCATGCCCAGCCTCCAGGAATGATTGGGGACTGCCAGGGAGGCCCAGGGGAACAGGTCCTCTGAGCAGCGTCTGACCTTCTGACCTGTGATGTTTGGATGCTCTCTGCCTTCTCTAAGTCGCTTCCCGATTTGGATGATACACGACGAGGGGTCCGCCTGGAGCTCTGGACGCAGGGAGAAGGTCTCAGGGACGCTGTAGGTACCAGGGAGCCTCGGAGCAGCAGCTGGAGGCCGCATAGACGGGGCCTGGCCAGGAAAACCCCAGCGTGGGCCAACCCCACATGCCATCAACTGGACAGACCGTAAGATCAGGGGAGGATATCCTGGCACTGAACGTACCCCACACACCTTGAAAGAAGCACACACGGCCCTTCGAGTGCTTTGGCTCGCCCCGGACATTTAGATGCTACCTGGTGTATGGGTGGGGAAAGGGGTGTCCGGAGGAGGCTCTTCTTCTAGATCTGGGTCTCTGAGCCCTCTGAGATCTGCCTTTTCCTCTCAAAGATCTGCCTTTTCCTCTCAGAGAGAGACAGCGGGTGTCACTCCGGAGCCTGCTGCCCCAGGGGCCTCGGTGGTTCGAGGCTCTGTGGTCGAGGGCACAGGACTTGGGAGTCAGACCGCTTGCAAGTCAGACCCTGGCCCCTGCCTCTGGCTCCCTGCACGGCCTTGAGCAAGTGAGTTGCCTTCTGTCAGCCTCAGTTTCCTCATGTACAAAATGGCCCCGTAACAGACTCTCGGAGGGAAGTATATATACATATTCCTAGTTGGGGAAGAATTTAACACACATGGAAGGCACTCTATGGTAGTGGTGGCCATTTATGATAACATTCCAGAAGAAACTGCCATGGAATTTTGTCATTAGCCCTGACCGTAACAGGGAGCTTCTGATTCTGGGCTGTCGTATACGATGTTGCCAAAGGGTTCCTTCCACGGCCAGCGACCTACTTTGCAAACACACCTGTCGTGGGCTCTTCCTCTGCTCTACCCCACAGTAGAGCTTGGGGGGGGGGGGGCCGACTCCGCAGGAGGTCTGTGGCTCTCAGGCTCCTATAAAAACTAGCTTCTAAGGTGTTAGCTGGGAGGGACGCCCCGGTGGGAGTCTGGGAGGTGCGGAAAGGGAAAGGCTGGAGTACTTCACCCGGTCAAATCATCCCTCTGCTCCCTACGTTCCGCACCTCCCTCTAGCTCTACCTGTAATCAATCCTCTGGCCTTGTGGAAAACACTTGAGGTCCTGGCTGGACCCTAACCCATTCACGCCCCTCTCCAACGTGTCTCTGTTGCACTCAGGGAGGGCAAGGTCCTGGAGAATTTCTCAGGATTTGGACTTTTAACGGATGTGCCAAAATACACCCTCCCGATGGTAAGCTCGAAGGGCGCGGGGACTATCTGGTTAACGCTTTGCGTTCCCGAAGCCCACAGAAGTGCCGACATATAGCAGACGTACCCACAAGTGGATAAGCTAATGATACGAGGACCCCGTGAATGGCAGCCCCCTTTGCCGGGAGGGGTTCTGTGACCATTGGTGAGTTCACTGAGGAAACAGTCACACTTCTGTCTCAGCTGTTTATTACTAGAAATAACCACCGATGGTGGCGTTTAGAGGGCTAAAGAAACAGATTCCACTCCAGCTTCCAGAAAGGCCAAAATTGGCCCCTGGACCAAGTCCGATGCAGCTCGGTTAGATGACCTTCACGGATTAATGGACCTCACTCTGTGGCCTCGGTCCTAATTGAACGCTCTGCCCAACCCTCATTTTCTTTCCTTCCCTTGCTCCTTAAGGGGGGGGGGGGGGTCAGCCTGGAAACTATCTTGTTTTATTTCCCATATCCTTATAAGTTGCCCAAAGTCCTTTCCAGTTGGAGACAGATCTGAACAAATGAATGCAAAAAAAAAAAAAAAAAAAAAATGTAACCCAGAAATACTGTGGGTTGGGGAGATGGTTGAACCCGCTGCACTGGGCTTATTTGCAAATGGGGCCCCTGAGGTTAAGATGCCACCGGCCAAACGTTTTGAGCATTTTTGGGTTCTGAGTGGTCAGGAAGGATGAGGAATCTCTGCCCAAAACTGAGTAGGTTCCAAACTGTAACAGCCTTGGGTCAACCGTAAAGATGTATATATTTGGCGTCCCTGGGAAGGGGGAAGGGGGATCTTCAGGCTGCCCTCTGGCTTCTCAGCAGTCGCGCCCCCCGACCACACTGAAGCTGACTTAGAAGGACTCCAGGCTCTACCTGTACCCTGGATCACAATGTATCTGCGTCTGGAACTACCCAGCAGGGTCCTGCTCTCACACTGGAAATCTAACACACTGGACATCTTCTGATACACTAACTCTGCGGAAGGATTCTAGACACTACCTACGGAGCTACAATCTGGGAGACTTCTAGAAGCGACACCTTCCCACTGATGGTCTACTGACTTACCTTCCAAATTGCCCTTCCTGGTTATGGTTCAGCCACAGCAGGACCTTGAACAAGCTACAGCCTCTTCCTGAGCCCTGACTTTCCATCTGTTACTAAGTGGGTGGAATAAAGTGGCCTCTTAGGTCCCTTTAATTCAAAAGTTGACTCTTGGAATCCAAATTTCTTAGCTAGACATTTCCATCTTCCCATAATGCTCCCCTAAACTCAAATTTATTATCCATTACTCCCCCTACAGAAACCAGACAGACCATATAAACAATGCTATTAATAATCCTATAAAATTGCTCGTGTCTTGGTGTTTCTTGAGAACTCACAGTGGGCCAGGCATTTACTTTAAGCACTTTTTCCAGCTGATCCTCAAACGGCACTAACAATATCATTCCCATTTTACAGATGAGGAAACAAGGGCTTAGGTCACATGCCCACACAGCTAGCGAAGGCTGGGGCTAAGGTTCAAAGCCAGGCAGGCTATACCCTAAGACCTGACATCATGCTGGGTAGATTTGTCCCCGGGGCAAGGTCCAGGCACCCTTCTCCCCATATCGATGTGAAAATTAGGCTCAGTGAGGTTAAGTAACTTGGTCAAGGTCATCAAGCAATTAAGTGGCCTCTAAATCACTTCCCTTGGACTCTACCCTGTTCCCATTGGACCCCAAGACCCCCAGGCTGCCCTCTGGCTTCTCGGCAGCCCCTCCCCCATCACCCTGGAGCCGCTTTACAAGTATCTCTCTCCCTCCTTCTCCCTCTCTCTCTCTCTCCCCCTTCCCCCTACTCTCCCCCCTCCCCTGCCTTTAACTGCCTGAACTGCTTCCCCATCGCTAGGCTGGAAAAGCATCAGAAGACCTGGATAAGAGGAGCACAGAGGGTCTGGGAGACTCAGCAAAGGCAGCTCTTTTCCATGAAAATAAAAATCAAGAAAGCCAAAGTCTTTTAATCTGACCCAGAAAATAAACTTCCTTTCTTCTGGGCTGGGGCAGTAGATGCCAAGATCCACCTCAGGCCTTTAAAAAACAAAACCAAAGCAAACACTACTAAGCCTTAAACCCCTCTACGATTCCGTTTATAATAAAAACATTGACTTCCCCTCTCCCCTGGTGGGGCGAATTGCTGCGGTTAAAGAATCTGTTTTCGTAGTCAGCTAATTACCCCTTTAAAGGATGGCTGAGGATCTAACTTCCCGCCCTCAGCTTGGCCTCAGAGTTCTCCAGCTTGGCTCCAAAGGGCTGTATGGATGAGAACCAGGCACGAGGGGGGTGGGAAAGGACAGGACAGAAGCCCACAGGACCCCCACCCCCCCACCCAGAGCATGGGACAAGAGCCCTGGAGGCAGAAAATCTGGCTTCCAAAACTGCCTCTGCCACCTCCTGTCTGTGCAAGGGATGCCACCTTCCTGAGGCTCAGTTTTCTCATCTGTAAAATGGGGACACCAGCGGTGCCACGAGAAGTTGAAAGCCCGGGGTCTGGCACCGTGCGAATGTTCAGTAAACACCAGATTGTTGTCTTTTCCCGGGGCAACTTGCCCTTTCCTTCCCGGACTACCCAACCCTGAAGAGCCTGGCTAAGCAGGTGCCTTCCCAGCATGCTCTTGCTCAACCGTAACAGCCATAGCAACTCTAACGAACATTTAATGAGCTCCACGGGCCAGAATGCGTATTAAGTGGCTGATAGCTGTTACCTTATTTAATTCTAGGAATGATCTTAGTGAGACACATTCTATTATCACGCCCATTTTACAGAAGAAGCCATGGAGGCTCAGAAAGGCTAAGTGAGTCAGCTAGGAAGTGATGCCCTAGAATTAAAACGCAGCCCTGGGATTCGAATGCCCATCAGTCCCATACTGGGAGCCTCCATCGGAGTCTGAAGAATTTAACTCTTCTCGGCTCCCTGGGAGATCGAGGACAGGGGCTTCGCAGAGAAAATCCAAGGCCCTGGGCTGACTCTGGATACCAGACCAGAGGCAGAGGCTCTGTGATCTGTTGAAGTGCAAGTTGGGTGGAAAGAGAGGGCGCCGGGTCCCGGAGCAGATGCCATTTGATCCTACGTAGAGAGGAGGTCCTTCAATTTCCAGGATGCCCATTTGGAAGAGGAAAGAGGGAAGAGCGGGCAATACCCAACAATTATTTATTAGGAGGGGAGTTAGTGAGGAAGGAAACTGGCAAGGAACAGAGCCACAGAAGAATGTGATGGTCAGGGAGCCTCCTTCAGGGAAGGTCTCTCTGAGAAGGTAATATAGGTGACTCCTAAAGGCAGAGCGAGAATTAGCTGGGGGCAAGTTGGGGACTGGTATTCCAGACGAAGGAATAGCACAGGCAAAGCCACCAGCTCACAAGAACTCCATGCCCGGCTCTTCACTGTGCTTCCCCAACCCCATCAGCCTCTCAGTAGAGATTTCTGGTCTCAAATACGGTTTTGCTGTTGTTTTTTTCTTGAATACCTCCCTCCTAGAGCCTCTACTCTTTGGGCGTAAGCCAGGCTGGGTGCTCTCCAGACCTGTGCAAAGCTCTGTTCCTGTGGCTTCTCGTTTGCCTCTCCTTGTGGTTTCCTGGATTCCTTATCTTCCTCTCTTGTGGTCTACACCCTTGGTATGGACTGGACTTTGTGTCCCCACAAAACTCCTCAGTTGAAGATCGAACACCCAATGTGACTAGATGGGGGGCCCGTGAGGAAGTGATAAAGGGTAAATGAGGTTGTAAGGGTAGGATCCTAATCTATTAGGGCTGGTGCCCTTCTAAGAAGAGGAAGAGACAGCGAACTTCCCCCTACAACCCGCTGTGTGAGAACGCAGTGAGAAGGTGGCCATCTGCAGACCAGGAAGAGGGCTCTCACCTGAACTCTACCCTGCAAGACCTTGGTCTGGGATTTCCAGCCTCCATAACTGTGAGGGAAAAAAGGATTTCTGTGGTTTAAGCCATCCAGGGTATGGTATTTTGTATGGCAACCCATATACCCTCATCTCATTAAAATACACCTTTCAATAGCCAGCTGGGAGCTTTGGGGGAATGGGGAGTGGTTTTTGTTTTGTTTTATTTTGTTCTTGTTTTTTGCTTTTCATCACTGAAAAATATTTTGGACAAAGAATTTTCTGGATGTAGAATTTTAGGATGAGAAGAATCTTTTCTCAGAGTTTGAAGGCAGTCCTCCATTTTCTTCCAACTTCCACTGTTGCTGTTGAGAAATCTCATGATCTTCTTAGCCCCAGTCCATTAAGGGTGATATTTTTTTTTTTCTCCCTGAAACCTTTTAAGATCCTCTCTTTATCTTTGTTGTTCTGAATTGTCACTCTAACAGGCCTTAGTGTCAATCTTTTCTCATTCATTGCCCTGAAAAGCCAATGGGTCATTGAATCTGAAGAACTGTGGGCAGTTTTTTTGCATTTTTTTTCCTTTGAAAATTTCTTGGTCTCTACTTATTATGTAAATTCTTTTTGAACTTCTTGCCTATAGAATGAAGATACATGAATTTGGCCTTTTTTAAAGAAATCTTTTCTCCTGGGGCACCTGGGCGGCTCCGTCGGTTAAGCATTCGACTTTGGCTCAGGTCATGAGCTCGCAGTTCGTGGGTTCAAGCCCCATGTCAGGCTCTGTGCTGACAGCTCAGGGCCTGGAGCCTGCCTCCAATTCTGTGTCTCCCTCTCTCTCTGCCTCTCCCCCACTCCTGCTCTGTATCTCTGTCAAAAATAAATAAACATTTAAAAAACAATTTTTAAAAAAGAGATCTTTTCTCCTAATAGCTCTCTTTTTGTTGTTTTTTTTTTTTCTAATTTGGTCTTCTGAAAGATTTTCTCAGCATTATCTAGTTTCTCTTCTATCACACGTTTAAAAAAAATTTTTTTTTAATGTTTACCCATTTATTTTGAGAGAGACGGAGAGAGTGAGCAAGCGGGAGAGGGGCAGAAAGAGAGGCACAGAGAGAGCATCCCAAGCAGGCTCTGTGCTGTGAGTGTAGAGCTCGACTCAGGGCTCGAACCCGTGAGCCATGAGATCACGAAGTGAGCAGAAACCAAGAGGCAGACACTTAACTGACTGAGCCCCCCAGGCGCCCCGACAAGATTTTGTTTGTAATTTTCATCTCTCCTGTAAAGAATCAGGCTATCATTTCGTTGCTGTGCGTGAGTCCAGGGACACCAAAGCTGTACAGAGGCCATCGGTTCTGATTAGTATCCAGCACGAACGTAATCTATTCTCCCGCTCAAAAACACTGCATAAACTCTCTTGACACATCCCAGGCATGTAACTTTCAACTTAGCTTTTCCCCAGCATATGCTCCACGGACACCCCTCGCAAGAGGTATGCTTAGAAAAGAGGGACCTGCGTTTAAATAAATACAGGAGATGCGAAGGCCTGTCCTCCCATTCTTTGAGAGTCCCAGAGATCGCTAGCCCGCTAAAAGCATGGAGAAGATCTGTATCACAGTTAGAATCATTTACATCTTCAATCTCGAATTTCCTAAACAAAACACTTTCTTCAAGTAATACCTATGTGGGCTTGAACAACTAGTTCTTCTGAACAAATCTGGGGAATCTGATCTCACGTGTGGGCAAAAGGGACGATCTTATCATCGTATGATATTGTGGTGTTCCCTCCCAATAATCTCGCCACTAGACAGGATGGTCGGTGCAACACAGCAAGAAATTAAGGTGATTGGCAAGTACTGGAAAACCTTTTATGTGAGGACAAGCTAAAACACAAAACAAAACAAAACAAAACAAAAAGACTACTAATTCTGGAACAAGGGATGATGCGAGGGGACATAACATCCATGAGTTGGAAAGGTGCTTGCCATATGCTGAGATATGAGGTAGGCAGCCCACAGAGCATGAGGGACTTCGGTTCACCTTCACAGGGAGGACAATGCAGAGAAACTCGTCACCCCATCAAGTTCAAGGAACGTTTAGGCAAATTGGTGGATGTCAGGTTCATAATGGGTTATTTGAGGAGAGCTAAGGATTTGGGGGAAGACAGTATCTCTGACCTTTCGGAAGCTGCCATCACAGAAGGAGATCAGTGTGTTCTTTTCTTGGAGTCAACCAGTCACGATTTAGTACGACTTTTCCCCAATGTCCCCAAAGGGAGAGTTTCTCGCATCCCTTAACACCCCGTCTCATGCTATTCCATCATTAATTTAATTGTTAGGAAAGATGATCCACGTGCCCACCAAAACGTTTCATCTCCTTTGCAGCCAGGGGCTGAAAAATAACAATTCCTTCTTTTATTTAGCAGTATAAAAGGAGAAGAGAACAGTTAAAATGTGGGGAGGAGGACTTGAGAAACTCATCCTTTCCATTGATTTTCAGCAATCTTCCCAGAGTAACTTGGAATTCTGAGCGTTTTAGCAAAATACTTTTAGCATTCACACATCAAAAAGGAATAGGAAACCTCAGTTTACTCATCTGTCACCTGCAGGTAACCTCTTGCTTTCAGTGATTCTTGAGTGATGCAAATTCTATAAGGATAGTATTCATTCCCGTTTCTACGTCCCCTCTCCAGAGGCCTCTTTCACAACAAGGCACGTCTCAAGATCACCAGCACCAAAAGCCCCAAGTTTCCGGGCACTGTGGCCACACAATAGAAAACTCAAGAGACTCCTCGGGAGGTGAGCATCTCAAGGTCCTCTAGTGAACTTGTTAACTGTCTCAACCTTGACAAAGAAGACAGAGCGTCTAAGAAGGACTACCACCCTGTCATGGAGAAGACATCATCATATCCAATCCATTTCACGTTATGGATGCACTGTATATGCAAAGGAACCAGTGAGAGGAAGGAATTTGCCCAAAGGTGCAGTTATTGAGAAACATGGCAAGAGTCGGAACCCTGGATCTCCTTCTGCAGACGGCTCTCCCCATGTCCTTTTGGTCCTCTCTACACCGAACATTCGGTGCCAACCCTCCAGGGGGCGGTTGATGGGTCAGAAGGGCCTACGAAGATTTCTTGGTGAAGATCAAATTCCTGAATTTCTAGTCCAGAGAAACAGTGGAAAGCCTATTTTGGGTTTCGAGGCCCTTTGTCTCGTGTATGTTAAGAGTTAAACCTTTGGCCGGTGCAGAGCGTTCCAGCACACAATCCCCGACTGCCTGGCAAGACCCTTCCAAATGCCCTCCTTAATTATGCAGAAAGCATCTTTCTTGCCGGGTTGCCAAATAATATTGCAGGAGCCAAAGCAAAGCTGGGGTTCGTTTTCCTCTCTTCTCTTGACTGTACGCCCTTGGCTCGCTTTTAAATTTCTCCATTCTCTATGGCTATTGGCAACCCTGGATTAGTAATGCTAAAAAATTTATCTTTACAACCTATTGTCTTAGGTAAGATCGTATCAACAGCTCCAGATGGACCAATCTCTAAGAATAATTTCACCTGCCCTTATCATTGACAGGAATCACATTTACATATTCTACTGGTGGGCGAGATAATGCAGAGATGATTAATGTCCCTCGATGTACAGATACCTGTAGACTGTTTGATCAATGTCTCCCCAAGAAAGTGTCTTTCATTCTGGATGCTCCAAGTCCGAAAATGTGCTGTGATTTATGTAACTAAATGTTTGGGGTCGGCAGAAGCTGCAAGCTCTGTTCCCCGCGTCCCCGTCACACTAAAGAGAGGTCACAGGAGACTGGATTAGTCATGTGGAGAAAAAGTCTGTGGGGCGCATGTGTGCGTGGGATTGCAAACATCCCCTTAAAGAAAGAAAAAGAATCTTCCCCGGACTCACTCCTCCAGAGGCTCATCGGTCTGATTCTGTGTGTCGTGTTAAAGTTGGGCTGTAGTCTGATTTATTTCACACATTTGTTAGCCAGAAATATCTGGCTTCGCCAAGTTATCCCTTAGAGAGGCACCGGGGCCAGCTAGAATCATGGAACAAAAGGCATGGAGAGAGGTTAGATATTGTGCATTGTTTTCTTAATCCTTCAGATTTACTTAAACATTTCCTCTGAGATGCCTTTCAAGATTATTCAGAGTTGAGGTACCAGTGCTTGGAGTCGGGATGGCAGAGGGGTTAAGTACGGAGTCCGGAGGCAGCCCGAACTGCATTAAATGCCAGCTCTTCCGCAAGTTGGGTGACTTTGGGGCACGTCCCAAGCCCTCTTGTGCCTCAGTTTACTCGTCTGCAACCTGCAGGTCGCAACTGTCAGTGCTCGTAGGGCTGTTAAATAAGAACCCATCTTTAAAGCGCTCAGCTCAATGCTTGGCACTTAGCAAGAATTCAATAAATTCCAGCTGTTGTTAGTGTCGTTATTAATTCTAAAAATAGCTTGTTGAAATGTCTCACGCTCAGGCGTGTCTCGTGTGCACTTCACGCAAACAATGAGGCTTTCTTCAGGTACTGCCTGGCTAGGTTCCTCCTGCAAGGAGATCTATTTTCCATTGGAAAATATTTTTAAGGAAATTATATTCAATTCAAGTGCATTTACATAATAATATGCATATCTCAAACCTGACTAAGCCAGGCTGCCCCTAGCTGTGGGAGCTGAGGAGGCCATATTTAGGAATACAAATTACTTCTGGAATATGTTTCTGTGCCCTGGACCGTTCCCAAGGAACACACGTGGGTCATGATTAAATGGCAAAACTGGAAGATGTTAGAGGAATTAAGAAAGAAAATCCAGAACCACATAAGGTGGCCAAATCCAGAAGTCCGAGTTCAGAGAGGATGAGCGAGAGTTGAGAGTGGTGGGAATTTCTCAAAGGAAAGTGTAGTAGGTCCCGGGATATTCACTGGAACCATGCGTTCATTCATGAATTCATTCATTCAACAAAGATTTAGCAAATGCCAGGTATAGTTCTAGGTATTGGGATAATGTAGGAAATAGGTCACGCCAA
This sequence comes from Neofelis nebulosa, assembly GCF_028018385.1. Classification (NCBI taxonomy): domain Eukaryota; kingdom Metazoa; phylum Chordata; class Mammalia; order Carnivora; family Felidae; genus Neofelis; species Neofelis nebulosa. Next base: position 32,244,014 of record NC_080798.1, on the reverse strand, counting down.
GTTTCTGCTCTCATGAGGTTTACATCCCAGCAGAGAGAACAGACAGGACACGCATGACAAAGGTCATGTCAACCAAGCATAGGGCTGTAAGCAAAATGGAGGCCAACTTGTTTCTCCCTCTCAGGGCAATGAAGACACGCGCCACAGAGAAGCAGCTCACAGACCTTTGAGGAGCCTGCGTTCCACTCTCCACTGCCTGTCCTGTGTGACTTCGGAAAAATCACGCCCTCACTGGAACCTTCTTCTCTTTAGAACGTGACACCCACAATTCCAAGCGTTCGATGTGAATCCTTAGAAAGGCAGCTGGCACCAGTTAGACAATCTAGCCCAGGTTGGGCCAACACCCAGTATGTCTGCTGCTGGATCCCCGTTCCAAGCCCCTGGCAGGCACCCCCAATCCACCATTATGTGGCCCTCAGACACAGTCGACTTCCAGGCAGACCCTGTCACTCAGTCCGGGTGGGCATTAGCGGCTCGGCCTCTGGCCTCTGCACAAGGAAACAGTGTGAAAATCTAAGAAGATATGGGCTTTCCTTGCTCACTGACACAATCAGAAGATGTATTTCCCGAACCACACAAGAGAGACCGCTCTATGGTGATGTGCATCATATCCAAGCTTGTCCTTACAAACAGCCACTTTTGTCCCTTTCCATGTCTCCCTTTACCCACCAAAGGCAGCACAGGGCTCCCCACCTGCAAGACTGGACGCTGTGGCCTGGCCCCTTCCTCAGGGCCACAAAAACACCCTTCTCTGAATGTTCATCTTTGAGGAAGCCATGGATGGGCTCTGGAGTTAGACCAACCAGAGCCTAACTCCTGACTCCACCCCTTGCCAGCTAAGTGACCTCAATCTCTCTAAACCTTAAGTTTCATTCTATGGAAAATGGGGAAATGCAACTTAGTATTTTGAAAGCCTTGTGAATAGTTAGCTCTCAACATTTGTCGTCTATCTGTTAACAAGGAAGAAAGAAAGAAAGAAAGAAAGAAAGAAAGAAAGAAAGAAAGAAAGAGTAAAGAAAGGAAAGGGAAGGGAAGGGAAGGGAAGGGAAGGGAAGAGAAGAGAAGAGAAGAGAAGAGAAGAGAAGAGAAGAGAAGAGAAGAGGAGAGGAGAGGAGAGGAGAAGAAAAAGAAACCAAGCTGCAAAAGAGCGTCTCTGGGATGAAAATGCCGATTACCTGCTAAATAATGCAGAGTGTTTGCCCTTTCTGACTGTGAGGGTTTAGAAAAAGGTTTATGTGATTTTGCATGTTTCTCCAACTGGGAGAGAGAGAGCCAGGAGGGAGGGTGGCAGGAGGGGGATGGGTCTCTAGCAAACACACACACACACACACACACACACATTCAATAAATGGGAAAATTATTTAAATAAGCAATCCCGAGGAAAAAAATATGGGAGCCAATTTTATTCATAAAACAACTGATTTACAGCTTTTAACTCAAGCCTCTGAGATCCTATTTATTATTCAGTAAAATATTCGAGATTAATAAAGGTATCTTTAATACTAATATAGCAGCAAGAGCTAATATATGTAAAATAATTATTATGAAAAGTATTATCAATATTTGGGGGAATAATGTACATGCATAATGAATGAATTTTGCCCCTGGGTTTAGGCTTATATCTTGGCCTGATTTTGCATGGAGAAATTCTGCATTATAATGAAAGGCAAAATGATCACACATTATAACTGCCAGTTTTTTTTATCACTGCTTAGAAGGATCCTAAAACTGTCACCTAAACAGGAAAAAAAAATATATATATATATATATATATATATATATATATATATATATATATATATATTCATATAAGCATCCATATGGTGAGATTTATCATTCTTTGAGTGGCGGGAAATACCCAAACACCCAACTGCTTTCAAAATGACAACTCTCAGCCCTGAAGAAGTAAATATGAATTTTTCAATAGCCAAATATCACTAAAAATCTACTAAATTCTCGGCAAAAAGAGTGTTGCTTCATTTTACCGTTTTATTTTTAGGAATCCTGGGGAATTACTCAAATGGCATATACAAACTAAGTCAAAGAATTATTTCCATTCTCGTGAGCCACTGAAGACCTTATAAAATGTAACAGAAGCTCCTTTCCACCTCCACCCTCACGCCAGACTTGTGGAATAAAAAATCAAATTCGATTCAACAAATATATGGGCATTCCTCCTTGCACCAAACCCAGTTGGAAGGCAGGAGGAAAGAGAGAAAAGAAATATTCGCGAATATTCCTTTCCTTCTAGAGCACAGAATCATAAAAAAGAATACGAAAGGGTATCTCTATAATTGGCTGTCTAGTAGTCTCGTGCCTTATTTTACAGATCGGGAAACTGAGGCCAAAAAATGGCAAACTCATGCAAAGCTACACCCCTCCCCCACCCATATGCCCCTAGTTCATCAGGGCAACTGAGGAAGAGGCGGGGTCCGCCGATAATGTCAACGGTTCCCATACAAAATCTGTATCTCCTCCCCTGAGGAGGGGTAGGACTGAAGTCACCCTTCACCACATGGAGCGCGGACCCCAATTTTATCAAGAAATCCATGGGCCACCCCTCATCACCTCCTCTACCGGAAGCATGACGTTGGCCTCCCCCAACAGCCGCTGTTCTTTTCTACTGAGAATGCTGTAGCGAAGGCTTCCCGCCTTCCACCGTGATCCCTCAGGTGGGGCAGGCATGTTCAGCATCATCTAAAGAAAACACAAGTGTCCGAGCATTTGCTGGCTCTGGAATTTATGCGTAAGAGCTCATGTTTGAGAGGTTTCATTTTTTATGTTAAGGGACTATACTATAAATCTCACAAACCGCATAAATCAGACTTGACTCCAGCCCCATGAGTGAGGCTGGGACCGATTTACGGCGAGGCACAAGAGAAGAACGGTGTGTTTCATTTGTTTCACCACCTGGCATTTACACGCAGAGGACCCTTGGGGGAGCTGGCCTGTACGGGCCAGAGAACGGTCCACAAGGCTACAATAAATCCACCTTTGATGAGCAACCCACCTTGGGTTAAGAACCTGGAATCGACTACGAAGACAGGCTGTCTGGTGGAAGATGCTTACTCCTGAGCGGGGACGGTGTTCGGTGGAAAGGCCAGTGTGACAACTGCCGTGTCTTGTCCGGCTTTGAACACTGCTAATTATTCTTATCACCAGAGAGAGTCCTTTGTGGACTTTTCCCATATTTGTTCATGGGAAACTCAAGATCAATATGAAACGTTTTCAAGGACATCTTAGGAATTTTGAAATGATGATCATTTGCCTTAAGCAGTCCCAAGTCATTAAAGTCGCGTCTCGGTGAATCCTGTCTCTGGGATAACAGTCATTTATGACACAAATATTTAATGAACATCTATTATGTGGTGGGTACATCCTCTCGTGGGGTTTCCTCTCTAGTAGGGGAGACAGAAAATACAAGAGTAATAGATCAGATGAGAACGATTGCTACGCAGAAAAATAAGGGAGAGCGAGGGAGCAATTTATCAACCAGGATGGTCAGGGAATGTGTCCTCCATAAGTGGCCATTTAATTAGAGGCCTGAATGAAGTCAGGGAGAGGGCCCCGCAGATAACAGAGGTGAGAACATCCAGCCAGGGCAAAGACGGGAGGCGGAACAAGGGTGACATCTTCCAGGAACACCAGGAAGACTACGGAGGCTGGAGTGGAAGGGGTAAGAAAGACAGTAATAGGAGATGAGACCAGAGAAGTCACTGGGGAGCCAGACCCATGGAAAGATTTGGGTTTGAACTCTGAGGGAGGTGGAAAGCTTGAGAAAATTTAAGCAGAGGAGCAGAACATTGTGAACTTTTTTTTTTTTAAAGTATCACTCTCCTCTTGGAGGACAGAGTGTGGGGGAGGCAAGGATAGAAGCCAAGAGACTGGTTAGCATACTCCTGCAACAGTCCAAGCCGGAGGTGACGGCAGTAGGTGACAAATTCCCTTGCTCTCCTTTAATCTCATCTTGCACCTCATGCATATTTCGCACTAACCATTAAACGTGTTTTAAGAAGGACAAAAATCACGGTTAAGTCTAGACTTAACTGAGCCTGGGGACTCTGGATAATTTGGAAAAAAAAAAATTAAAAAGAGAGAGAGAGAGAGAGAGCAGTTTCTGAAAACTAAGTTTTAAGTCCAGAGGACTAAAGGGTCCTTTTTCTTTTGAGACATGTCACAGATACCACAGTTCTGTCTGTTGTCTGATCCCACTAGGATGGGGACGCATCCTAGGATTATGGCGTCGCCTTCGGGTGATTTCCCTAAAACCAAGGTCTTGTGCAGTAGTTTCGGCTTCTGGGAAAAGTCTGCTCTACACCTGTTTACCAATGGGCCTAGAAAATCGTCCTAGTGACCTCATTGGACTTAATTAAAGCTCCACTAGACTTCATAGAAGGAAGGGAGAGAGCGCACAGCAAAGAGAGGGAGGGTGGGGGCTGTTCTGCCGTATTCTCTTCCAGCAAATTGGTTTCCCAGTCCTGGGAGCGGATTGGGAAGACCACTTACGGGTGATTACTAACACAGGAAGGTTGCGGGGTTGGGAGGGGGGCGCGCCGCGGAGACAGTGAAGAATGGGGCCAAATGGGAGGGAATGGACAAATTAATGATTAAGGAAGATTTTTTTTCTTCCAGGAGTCGTGTCCAGCCTGGCCTCCCAGATTTGAGCCATCGCTCACTGTCAAGAGGCGCTGGGAGATTGATTCAATTAAGATTAGCAGAGTCGGAAAAAATGGCATGGGTTAGTTTTGATTAGTCATGTCTTTCCTCTCATCTCTTGGCGGCGGGGGCCCGGACACACGCAGAGTGTCGCTCTCTCGGGTCACGGAGAAGGCGAGGCAGGCTCTCGAAGTGGGGTTCGTGGCCTAGACGCTGGGTTGGAGAGGTGGCGTTTCCCTGCTATCTGCTCCTGAGGTCTCTTCCACGTGTCCTCCTCGGGTGTGATTTTTCTTATAATTAGCTACTTGTTCCAGAGGAGCACGGAGGAGGTGGGGAAACTCTGAAAGGTGGGGGGGTCATTGCTGGGTACGATTCCTTGGAGCAAATAAATGTAATTGGAGGTCTCATTAATTCTCAGGCAATGCCCGGGTGCCCTCGCTGGTGCATCAGAATGGCGTGGCGACCAAGTCGGAAACAAAGAGGGGCAGGCAGCGCCCGCACCTGCTGGCGAGCAAGCCCACAAAGGGCCTGAGGTGCCGGGGTGGAGAGATGGGCTGGGGTGGGGGTGGGGGGTGGGGAATCTGCCCCTGTCACCTCCTCCCGCAGCCACGCCAAGAAACCCACAGGGGCCGGTGCTCTTGATTTCTGCCCGGCGGGTGTTTGCCCACAGGAAGAGCCAGCACAGGCTTAAAACAAACGTGCCTGGCAATTTCCCGCCGCCGCCTCGAAATTCGTATTCAGACCCTGTTGCTGGATAAGTTTAATGAAAGTGGTACTTTGCACGAGGTCCCTGGTGGCATTAGTTCACATTACAAAATCATTATACATAATTTGACACTATTGTGGACCGTTAGCTTAGAAAAAGAGCTTGTTTTACAGCTCTGGGGACAGAGGTCCCTCCAGATAAGGTTGGGCTTAAGAGAGAGGAGGGAAGAGCCTCCCTCTGGTTAGTAATGTGGACTTTGATGTTCGATGCAGCTACTCCCTTTATGCCCATCAAGGCAGATATTTAGTCCAAGGGCAAAAATAAATAAAGAACCGAGTTACTCTCTGACAAGGCAGCTGCGGACCATGCACTGAGCTCCAAATATTTAACCTTCCGATTTCAAAGCCCCTCCCGTTGCCACGGACCCCCTACTCGGTTTTTGTGTTCTGGAAGGTCCTGCTCCTGGTGACTCGGCACAACTTGTCACGCGCTGTTCCACCCTGTCCCTTGCGGCCACACAGGGCTGGCATTCATCTGGGCCGTGCGGGTGACGCCTCACCAGTTGTTAGAAAAAATACTTCCGGGCCGGCCGGCAAATGGCCTCAGTTTCTGAGCGCCTATGCCCACGGCCTGAATACCCTAACCCTTCCCCCGGGATCCCCAGATGTCTTCATGACCCAGCAATAAAAGGTTAATGTCTGTCACTCCAGGGGACACAGGTAGGCTGCAACGAATTGACTTCTGTACCCCTCCCCGCGATTCCTATGTTGTTGAAGTTCGCGTTTCCAATGTGACTACATTTGAGATAGGGCCGTTGAGGGAGTTCATTAAGGTTAGATAAGGTCCTAAGGGTGGAGCTCTAATCTGATAGGGCTCGTGTCCTTGTAAGAAGAGGAAGAGATGCCCGAGGTCGCTCTCCATGAACACACACAGAGAAAAGGCCGCGTGGGGACACGGTGAGAAGGAGGGAGAGAGGTCTCGCCAGAACCTGCCCCGGCCAGCGCCTAGATCTTGGACTTCCAGGCTGCAGGACTTTGAGAAGATACATTGCTTCTGAGGCCACCCCATCTGGGGCGTGCTGTGGAAGCCCAAGCTGACCGACACACAGAGTGTTCTCACGACTTGGTCCTCACGCCCCATACCCTGGGATAAATACTATTATTATCGTCTGCCGGCACCCTTCCCCGTAAAACGAAGTCAGCCACTTCCCCTTAGCTGCCTTCCCAAGGTGCCTGGTTCAGAATCAAAATGAGTTCACACCCATCTGCCCGTGCGGACTTTTGGTGCCTGGTGTCCTCCTGACCTCTCTCTCTTCCCTGATCAGGTTGGCCCATAGGTCGGTCACCCAGGCCCCCGGGGCACACCTGCTCTTGATGCCTCCGTAGCTCGGAGAGCAACGTGTTGCCCCCTACCACACCGGCAGCCCCCCTAAGACCGGCCTTCCTCCTCCAGGCTTCCTCCCTCCCGCCTCCTGCCGCTGGACGTAACTTTTCTAAGACTCTGAGCACTTTGCTGCCTGCTTGAAACTCATCGGTGGACCCCCAGCCCCCTCAGATGGACTCTGACAGCACGTGCAGACCCCGCAGCGCCCAGCTTCAGCCTTCCCGGTGGCGCGCATGCTTTTCCTTGTGCCGAAAATAGTTCTTCCAGGCCTCCCAGGGAGGGCACTGCGTGCACAAGTCTGGCGGCTGTCATTCCGACAGCCTTGAACACGTCCCAGGATGGGGGCCTCGGCCCCCCTAGCGCCTCCGCTGGCAAGTCTGTCTTACGACTGAAATCATCCCCTCTCAAAAACTCTCCCCGCTGGTCCTCGTCCCTCTTTCTTGTCCCCCACAGCCTCTCCAGCCTGTCAGATTTTCTTAGCTCCACGGGAGTGGAAAGGACGTTACTCACGGCTGAATTTCCAGTGCCCACAATGCCTGGCACATGGCAGGTGCCAAGTAAACACGTATTGAATAAAGGAAGGAAAGTTTGAAACGAGTGCCAGGACTGGCGGAGGGCTCAGGGAGCATCTCCCTTTGTAGGTGAACAGACTAGGGCTCAGCCAACAGAAGGGAATGGCCCGAGGTGACAGGGCAAGACGGTGGCCAGGCCAGGCTCAAATCTATAGATCGAAGGGGACCGGGAACACCCAGCCCACCTCGGTCCATTTGCAGACGATCTGAGTAGAGTCGATGGGTCCTTTTTCCAAAGGCGTCATTGGGATCGCGCGAACTTAGACAAACTCCCATGCCCGGTCCCACTACCGTTTATTCTCAAGAATAGGCTTCGAGATTGATGAGATTTTTAAACGGTGTCATATTCCGGGCATTATGATTTGGACTGGAGCGCAGGAAATCCTGCTTGTCTCACAGAGGGAGACAAATGTGCTCTGGAAAATTCCCGGAGGGAAGAAGGGCATCACGGGGAATCTCCATCACACGGGCAAGTATGGCCTAAATCAGACAAGAGAAAGGGGGTCCCGGGTGATTCCTTCACATTCCAGAAGTTTCCTGGGACAAGTCAGTGTGGGGGAACGATAGTAGGGGCTTCAGGTCTCCAGAGAAGGGGTTCATCCCACGATGTCTCTTCTGCCCTTTACCTGGAGGCCCCACTCCCTCTAGCAAGGGGGAGGAAAGGCTACTTTCAGAGGCTCCAAGTAGATCACCCACTCCCCAGCCACGAGCGAGGGAGATTCAGAGGGGAAAGCGACGTTCCAAGAGAGACAGGAACCCAAAGGGAAGGGGTAGACGGAAAGCGAGACAACATCTCGATGGCTTCAAATATGCAAATAGAGAAGGGAAAAGTCACCCTGAGAGAACCTTGCAAAGGGAAAGACAACATAAAAACACACACTATTTCCGTGCGTCTCTCTCTGTCTCTGCCTTTCTCTGTCTCTGTCTCTCCCTCTCGCCCTCTCCCACTTCCCCTTTCTTCTTGTCTCCCCTCCTTCCTTGCGAGTCAGGTGGTCAGATGGCAGAGCTCGTGGGGCCCCCAGATGAGTCGTCCTCTGCAGGGATGGTTTTAGTCACACCCTGATGACGGTAGTGACAGCCACTGATATTTATGGAGACTTTATGACAGACGCTCCCGTTCTGAGGGCAGGCATTGATTTCCTCACTGAATCCCCCCCACCCCAGGCCCTGGGTGCTGGGATTATCCCCCCCTTTCCCCTTACAGGCGAGGACACAAAGGTACAGAGTAGCTGTCACCTGTCCAGAGCCGCAGGGCTAGTCACGGGCAGGGCTGGGATCTACCCAGACGTTCTTCTCACCGTCCCCTACGCTCCTCCTCCTAGCCCTGGCTGGCATTCGGAGCCACAGCCTTGGGAATCCCCAGTCATCTGAAAGTGGGCTCACCAGCCCGTGGGCCACTGGCCTTTAGAGCCTTGGCCTACGGTGCTGTCCTCACTCCCAATCTCAATGATGTTCCCATGAGGGCGTGAGGGCATGATGCAGACCAACTAGGTTACCTCAGAAGAGCTTCAGGCTGTCCCCACGCCCGGGGGGGGGGGGAGGGGTAGATCCTACACTTTTCTTCCAAGCTCCCCTACAGTCAGAGGAGAGGAAGCAGGGAGCCCTGAGAGACCTTGGGGGTAGACGTGGGGCGAGTGGACAGAGCCCAAAGGCATGGAAAGCAAGACCCAGACTTGTATAAAAGCTTTTTAACCTAAAAAGTTCATGGGGGGCGGGGGGTGGGGGCCGTTGCCTGGGTGGCTCAGGTCATGATCTCGCGGTTCGTGGGTTTGAGCCCCGCGTCGGGCTCTGTGCTGACAGCTCAGAGCCTGGAGCCTGCTTTGGATTCTGTGTCTCCCTCTCTCTCTGCCCCTCCTCCACCTACACCCTGTCTCGCTTCAAAAATAAACATTAAAAAAATTTTTTTCTTAAGTTCATGGGGGGTTGCATTCTACTGCAGAATATATCTGTTTCTGAGAAAACAGAAAAATAATGTTTTTAATTACTTGCCTTGGAATAAAACAGATGATCTCAAGTGACGGCCCCCATGTGGCTCCTGGCTTTCTCCCAGGGTGGGGAAGGGCCTAGTTTGAGAAGCTCGGAGCTACTCCAGCTCAGCCACGTTTCAGCTGAGAAAACTGAGGCTCAGAGAGGTGAAGTGATTTGCCCAAGGCTGCACAGCAGGGCAGAGTGTCGGCCCCGCATCCGCGGAGGCCTACCCCAAGATTCCTGCACCACGTCTGACCCAGCGGTTGGGTCCAGAGGAGGCAGCAGTGCTGGGGAAGCGTCCCCCTGTGGCTGTGGACGGGCGCATCGGCGGGGCGGCCATCCTGACGGAATGGGCGACCCCCTCCACGGCACCCTTCTTTGCGCTCCCGTTCCTGAGCTGTTAATTCTTATGAAACAGGAAAGGTGATAGGGCGAACTCCGTGGTTTTGACTTAAGAATTCAGGGAGAAGCCACCCGTGCCTGGCACATAGTGAGGGACTCAGCAAATGTAACCCTTAAGCCTGCCACCATCCTAAGAGGAAGGACTCCCCTTGTCGTTTTACGGTTCCTTTCCATGGAAGCCTTTTACAGCTATAATCGTGTTAACCTGCCTCCCCGGGTGGGTGTGGGGCTTAACCAAGTTAACACCTGTGGAGCGCCCAGTACAGGCCCTGGTGCAAGTTAACAGCCGCCCCTTTCACTACCCGGAGCCTTTGCATTTACGTGTATGTATGTTGACTATTTTCTTATCGTGTAAGTTTCAGCTGTCCAGCTGTATAACTTGACGTGTTGCCTACGTTGCACAGCGATCACCACCACGTGCCCAGCCACCATCCGTCACCATGTAGGCCACCCTCTTTACCCACTGGTGCTTTCATTCAATAAACATTTATATATTTATGAGTCACTTTTAGCTCCTTATATAAAGACTTGTGCCTCCGGGATTCTTTTCATGGAGCGTGATCCGGGTTGTTGCTCCGAGTGAATCTCCTTTGGGAATGCAGGGGCAGGCATTCTGGGAAGGTGACGTCAGGAGATCAGTGTTTTCTGGTGTCACAGGGGAGAAACTTCTTAATCCACACCGCGCTGACTTTTCCCCTCCCAGGTCGGCTCAAACCCCTTCTCCTTGGAGGCGCTGCTCAGGCAGGCTCCCAGAGCCCTCTGGCTCCATTCAAAATCCCCCTTTCAGAGCTTTGGCAGTTTTATGGCCTTTAATGACCCCCTATTGTACCCTGATTGCCAATCAGGGCACACGTAATGACCAAGCAGCATCACTTAGCCCTTATTCCGATGACAATGGCCAGAGTGGCCAGCTCGCTGTTTTGACATGAGCGGGGTCACAGGGAAAGTTTTCGGGCGGGTGATTTAAGGAGGCCGGACCAGCCAGCACCCTGGACTCCTCAGTTGCTGGGACTTGGACAAAAGAGTGAACTCTGAACTTTTCCTTTGACGGATGGAGGTCATTAAAACCGTGGTGGGGGCCCCATCAAAGGCAGGTGTAGACCAGGCTGTCCCTCAAAGCGCCTAATAAAGAGAGAACAGGCAATTGTGTGGGACTCAGAGAAGGGGAACTTCTGAGAGATTCACTCAAGTGGTTCAAAGAAATCAATGAGGCGCTCTGGCCGATTGACAGGGGCCAGAAGTGCCGCGACATTCCCTCTACCACCCATTGATTGGGTGGCTGCCCCAATTGTTCCCAAACAGGGGCCACCACAATAAATGCTTGGGGTCCTTTCATGGGTACCCGGGGCTCCCAGGTCTTACACTGGCAGGAGAATCCACAGAAAGGGAACACCACCAACGCCCATTTTAAATTCCATCCATTTTAATAACGTGCCTAGAGATCTCCAAGCAGCTTAAAATATTAAAGGTTTCTTTTAAACATCTGGAAGATAACATCTAATTACTAGATAGCGCTCCGGGTTATTAATATGTAATCGGAGCTAATCCCACCCAGCCCAAACAAACAGCAAACAAAAGCACTTGCCCGCGAAGTCTCATCTTTGCGGAGCACAGAAGAGCCCCCAACACAGCTTCCAGACGACACGGCCCCTCCAAGCCTCGTTCCCACCACGGCACAACCAGCTGGGACCACATGCTGCCCCCGGAGGGGCAGATCCAGAAATGTTGACCTCCTGGCAGACGGCAGGACAAGTCAGCTAAATAGATTGACTGCACATGACTTGAGTCATCCAAGTTCAACCATGAAGGGAAATGAAAGCTCAGGAAATTTCACCTCCCTCTTCTTTCTTTCTTTCCTTTTTTTGAAAGGTGTTTTTGCTTTTCGCACAAGGGTCAGGAATTTTGATCCCAAAGGTCTGAGCGGGAATATAAATGGATTTGGGCAAACTGGAAGCCGAGTCTGGGGTGGGGGGAGCGGTGTTGCTGAACGCATCATTAGGGTCCCTTGCCTGGCACATTACACACACATGCTCTCAGGATACCGAATTCGGCACCCCTCTCCTGCCAGGGCGATGCTTATTAAGGGTAACGCGATCGGATGAGAAGGCGACACACAGGCAACCACAAAGCCCAGAGGAAGCAGCTGTGGAGACAAATAAATGGAGGTCCCGCCTCCCTCAAAGGCACCCACAAGGCAGAGCCACATCCTTTTTGCATTGTCCAAGGACAAATCGTTGTGGGTTCTCCAGCAGTTGGTGTCAGCAAGACAGAGGCGAAAAGCTATGACTCACCGGTCCCCGGAAGGGGCCCCAGAAGCATCTAGCTGAGGGAGGTCCACTTTACCCCTCCATCCCTCCTTCTGCGACAACGAAATGGACACAAAGGAGCAGGAGGAGCCTCGCGGAGTCACAGAAAGAAAAGACAAAAGAGGCCGTGAGAAATCATAAGGACTTTCTCTCTCTCCAGATCCCCTGGAAAAATGGTCTGGTTCATCCCAGTGGGTCACTGTAGTGTGCCACACCCCTTTCGAGCGTCTACAAGCAGCACCCTAGGTGTTGGGGTTAAGGGTGGCTGACAGAGACACAGACCCCGGCTTCATTGGAAGAGGGACGGGAAGCAGATAGTTTCTCAAATAATGAATATTCTGAGAGATGCTACAAAGGAAAAGCACCAGTGCTCCGAGAACCCAAAATAGAGACACGTGCCCAGTCTGGCGGGTTGGAAAACGGCCAGTGGTAGCTGGGATGTCTGGAGGGATGAGGGTCTGAGCAGGAGCCGTTCAGGCTGAGGGAACAGCATACGCAAAGGCGCCATGACAAGAGGGAGGAGACGGCTGGGACTTGCAAACCAGGGCAAAAGGATAACGACACAGAGACACAGAGAACTTCCATCCCAGCCGCCTCCGGTTCGTCTTGTAGTTTAAACATCAGGGTGCAGAGAAGGGCACCCCTGGGCAGGGAATGAAGGGACAAGGTAATAGAGGCTGGAGGGTGCACAACATCACTACAGAGTCGAGTTAAAGAACAAGGTTGGGGGTGGGGGGCCGAGAAGAGAAGGAAGGTGAAGAGGAAGAGGAAGGGGAGGAGAAGGAATAGAGAAGCAAACTGGGTTGTTTGGCAGATTCGATCCTCATAGAGGTTGGGGCAGAAGTATCTGGAAACATCTGGAAAGTGGCGATCTATCTCATTCCCGGGCCTGCTAAATGTGCCCTGAGGCAAAACAGCCACCGGGAGCTTCTGGCCTGATGGGAGTCCAACCCCTCTCACCCACTCTGGGCTGGGAAGGAAAGGACCATTTACAACCAGACACGGCGTCACCTTATCAGCTTAGGGACAACCTAGAATTCTTGCTTCTAACCATCTCCTGCTAAGGTGAACGTAAAGTGCACTACCTCGACTGCTGAGCACCCACATGTCCTCACCGTTGACCACGGATCAGGCACTGGGCCACACGCTTCGGCCCCAGTCCCTCCTCGCGAAACCTGACATGTAGAGTGTGAGCCGGCCCGTTTTATGGATGGGAAAACTGAGGCTCGAGGAAGCCACGCCGCTTACAAAAGCAGGTCCGGAATATATGCCCTCGTAGTCTGGCCTCAAAATCTGTCCCTTGACCCTTTCTCCCAGGAGATGGGAAATAAAAGAGACGCTAGTCCTTCCACATCACACCCAACTCTGGATGGTCGTCTAGCTCGAGATGCAGAAACCAAGAGAGCCGGCAGACGGGGGGGGGGGGGGGGGGGGGGGGGGGGGGGCACTTCTGAGCCCCGCAGGGCGGGCAGCTCCCAGGTCATAGGACAGGGGACCACTCTGCTCCCCCCCCCCCCCACTTGGGCCACGCTGCCTTTTCTTACAGGAAGCATCTCGGTTAAATATGCAAGCGTGTTTAATTGCCGGGGCTCAGGCAACTTGTTTATCTTCCTTAAACACTGCCAGGGTGGCTCTCGTTTGTTATCTGGGGTGTGAAATGGAGGCTGACAACAATTAATACCTCCTCCCAGGCAGCTCGGCGGCTCTCTGACGGGAAGCTGTGTACTTCCGAGCAGGCCTGCGAGGAGGTGGCGGGCCCAGCCGTCACTCAAGATCCAAGGGGGGGAGAGTGACAGCGGCAGCTGACGGCCCCTCCCGCCGCCTCCTGAGAGGCCCCCGTGATAAAGCGGCCTGCTTTGTGGTGTAATCAACTTGCAATACATGCATTACCTCCTAATGAGCGCCGTGTTTAAACAAGTGTATAGAACACATCTGTCCGGGCCTTGAGACTCGAGGCTGTGTGACCAATTTCAGCATCTGAAAGTTAAATTAATGGTAAAGGGTTTAATTGTGAGTAAACAATACCGCATTAAGGAGCAGTAAACACAGCAGTGGGGACCCACCGGCCGGCTCTGGCATCACAGATGCGGCTGCCTCCATGTGACCGTTAATAGTCTCCCCCGCCCCGGACTTTCTGACAGTGTCTTGAAGGCCATTTGTCATCTAAATGGTCCATCCCGTTCTCAAACCTAATTTTGGCCCACAGTCCGTTCGCGGGGCCCGCGGGGTCTGTGTTCTCTGGAAGGTGGGCGGAAAAATCCCGAGGCCAGTGGGGTGGGCCTGGAAAAGTTCCAGCGTCTACACCGAAGCACAGAGCGGGGGCGAGAGGGGGCAGACGCCCCCTCATATCCAGGCAACCGGCGTCCGTCCAGGGCGGTGAGTCCGCCTTCGACTCCAGGCTTCAATGACAATGATTCTAAACCTGGTTTTAAAACACCCTAGGGTGTCTCCGACGAACAAAGGATGCCTCAAAAGCAAATTAAGTTCCCTTTAATTAAAGATCATAACATACGCCACAGAACATTCCGTCACGGTAGGGGGAAGGAAGAGACTGTCACATAAAATAAATAGGGCTCCACAACTTTAAAAAATTAAGAATTACACGGCGAGGACGCTGCACCTTCCCGATGTGTTAACGGCAATCGTCTCCGGCACCTTGGAAATTGAGCGTGGCCATCACCGTGTGAGGCAGAGGGTTGCTCCCTGCCGGTGCGAACCCAGGGACTAAAGCCCTTGGCCTTGGGAAGGAGAAGGACGCAGGTCAGGTCGTCTCTGTCTTTCTCCCCATCACCTCGGTCAGGTTGGAGACATCCTGGGAAGGTCTGGAGGCTCACAGGGGCACAGGACGGTGCTCTCCTGAGAGAAGCATGGTGTCTCTCTCGGCACCTTTAACTGTCCCCACCCGGGGAAGGCCAGCAGCAGGTAACTCGGCCGCCGGGAACTTTTTTCTCGTTTGCAACCCGAACAAAGGAATACGCCGTGCAGCCCAGCCCCTGTTGCCAGAACCCTAAACTGGGGTCTGCTGGGGGAGGGGGGGGAGCCTCAGCTGCAGACATCGGAGCCTTTGGCGTCTCTCAGGACGTGTTCCTCAAGGACCTCACAGAAACGGGGGCTGCTCACGGCCAAGGTGGAGTCGCAAAGGCACCCGGTTTTCCGCCTCTCTTCCTTTGAGCGTGCGAGCGTGTGGTTTCAAAGACAATAGAGTCTCATGGCGTCGCACCCAGACTCCAAAGTCAGGGTCAAATCCAGGCTCTGCCACTTAACACCTCTCTAAGCCTCTATTTCCTCATCTGTGAAATGGGGGTACTAACTGTGTGGCGGAGAGGATTGAATCCACCAGTAAGGGGCTTTGAACGGTGAGTGGCTCAGAGTAAGTGCCCACTGAATACCGGAAGCTATGATGATAGGTGTGTGACAGGTGCCCCTTCTTTTTTTTTTTTTTATACATTTACTTATTTTTGAGAGACAGAGAGAGGCAGAGCACAAGTGGAGGAGGAGCAGAGAGAGAGGGAGACACAGGATCCGAAGCAGCCTCCGGGCTCCCGGCTGTCCGCACAGACCCCGATGCGGGGCTCGAACCCACGAACCGTGAGATCATGACCTGAGCCGAAGTCGGACGGTTAACCGACTGAGCCACCCAGGCGCCCCTAACAGGTGCCCCTTCTAACAAGGCCTAAGGAAGGTGACGCGTAGGAACAGCGCAAGGAGAGCAGAGCCGCCGTCGTCGTCGTGTCTGGATCACCCTGAGCCCCAGGCTGCTGAGCTGGCAGGCCCGTGTGTGTGTGTGTGTGTGTGTGTGTGTGTGTGCGCGCGCGCGCGCGCGCACTAAGGCTTTTCCTCTGCCTCCTTGGTCCACCCCTCGCCACAGCCCAGTCCACAGGGCAGCGCCAGACCCTGCGGACACCAGCGCTGCGACAGGAAGGTGCACGCGGCTCCGTGCCTGCCTGGCCAGGCTGTCCTTCCACGCCATTCAGAACGCCGGGGGCTCAGTCCCCACAAGCGGTGTAAGGAAGTTGTCGCCTCAGAAAGCCAGCTCCGTGTCAAAACCAGCCCTCTAGCTCCAAGTCAAGTCTGCAGGACTGCATTTCTGAGAAAGTTTCCCCAACATGTTGGCTCATTTCATGTTCTACATACAGATAACCTCGGGGCGCCTGGGTGGCTCAGTCGGTTGGGTGGCTGACTTCGGCTCAGGTTCAAGACCCACATGGGGCTCTGTGCTGACAGCTGGGAGCCCGGAACCTGCTTCAGATTCTGTGTCTCCCTCTCTCTCTCTGCCCCTGCCCTGCTCACGCTCTTTCTCTCTCTCAAAAATAAACACGAAAAAAAAATTTTTTTAATACAGATAACCTCGCATTTCTATTTCCAAAACCCTCTTGCTGGTGTTTTTTTCTTTTTCTTTTTCTTAACACAAAATGGTTTTCTGTATTTGTGTGCTTCTCCGAGACCCCGGAATTTCTAACTGTGAGTGGTGACGCACTCACTGAAAGGGGGCTCTGGGGGGACCTGCCCGAAATGGCTTTGGGACCAACAAATGGCTTGGGGGTGGGGTGTAGCAGAGAAGCCTCCTCCTCCCTCCACTGCCCCACCAGGCTACCCTTTTGGTGCCGATCTGCAAAAGTCAGGTTTCTCCCAAAGAAGCCCAAGAAATTCTTCCCTCACTTGGCCACAGAGGCTGGGTGATGGAGGCGCATCCCCACGAAGGCAGGACCGGCGCGTCTCTTGGTTTGAGATCGTTCCTGGCCTGACATGTCCTTCCTCCTTTTCCGGGTCCGACAAGCGCGCCCATGACACACGGCGCTGGGGAACGACCAGGCCGAGACATCCCGTTGGTGGCCGAGGAGTCCTTCGCCCTTCCGGGGACAGCCCGAGCCCACCCATCGCCCACCTAGGCCCTGGCACCCCCTCCGCTCCTGCTGAGGCTACCCTGGTCTCTGAAAGAAGGTGGGCTGAGTTTTCGGCAATCTCTTGCAGGCACGCAACAGATGTTTGTAGTCCCTCAGAAGTGGAAGGAAATCCGGACACCCTCTCCCTCGCTGATTTTTTGCCAAACTTTTGCCTTCTGCTCTGAAATTCTAACTTCCGATGAAGGCTTTTGCAGAGCTGTTACCAAAACAGAAGGAGCAGAGCCCTGAATCCCACGATGCCGCCCCCCACCCCCGCCCCTACCCTACCCTCCAGAGCACACCTGCTGTGGTCTTTCATCAGAGAACAGGCTGAAAATCATTGCACCTTCTCTGGCTCACTTTGCGGTTGGTAAGATGTGGCCCAGAGAAGCACATCGGCTGGTAGGAAGTAGCACAGCGATCAGCAGACAGACATCTCAAAACATACGTGCAGGGGCCCTCGGGTAAAATACAGACCCATCCCAGAGACCATCCTCCTCATCGTACTCTGTGGCCCCATCAGATCACGGTCCCTCTGCCCCCGAGGTCTTGTCTGATGGACACCCTGCGTATTTTAAAGGGGAAAGACTCTCATTTTTGGACCCCAACCCCCTTTTATAAAGCACGGGCCACAGATCCAACCATCTCAGTAGGAAGGGGAAAGGTAACCCATCGAGGCAACACGCAGTTTTCCTCCCTCCTCTGTGACTTCAGTTTGTCTTTAAAGCCCATTTTCACCACTTATTGATTTTAGTTTTCTACTGGTCTGTGAATGACAAGTTGAATTAAGACAACACAGGCTGAGAAGCCACTAGGCCGTGCCCAAAGATACCCTGTGCTTCCTGGCGGGATGTGTCACAACCATACAGCCTCCTGGCCAGCCCCAGCCTCCAGAGCCCCCCCCCCACACACACACACACTGCCTGGCTATCTGGCACGGGGAGCAGTTGAGCGAGGACAGGGTTCTGAGATGGGGGGAGAGCTTAGCATCACCTCCCAGCTGCCCGCCTCGAAGCCTCTTTATGGACAGAGGTGGCCTGTTCGCTGAAGGGGCTGTGTATTAAACGGGAGTTCCAGAAGAGACCAAAGATTCGGCCCTGCCTCTGCCTGCCATGGGCAGGGAAACTAAGCCTGACTGTCCCGGTTCCTCCAGACTCACCCTTGGAGAGAGCAAACCCACCAAGGCAGCTTTAAGTGATTGAGCCCACCTCCCCCTCAAGGCTGCTCACCTCGGACAACCTTTGGACAGAAATACCAGTCAGTGACACCTGAAAAGTTGCACAGATGACATACCCAATCCCTTAATCTGTACTGTAAACTGAAAAAAAAAAAAAAAAAAAAAAAGAAAAAGGAAAAAAAAGAAGGTAACAAACCCTTTAACCCAGAAATTCTGGTTTTACAAATCCATTTTAAGAACATCACTGGGTAAGTGCGTACACTTTTACATAAGGACATTTACTGCGGCACGGTTTATAACAGACAAGGGGCAAACATCTAAATGTCTAACAAGACCAGATTGGTAAGTACCTTTTCATAAAGCTATTCGATTAAATGCTATCCAGTCATTTCAAATGAAGATGAAGAGGGGCGCCTGGGGGGCTCACTCAGCAAAGACTCCCACTCTTGATTTCAGCTCAGGTCATGATCTCAGGGTTAGTGAGTTCAAGTCCCGCATCGGGCTCTGCACTGTCACGGCGGAGCCTGCTTGGGATTCTTTCTCTCCCTCTCTGCCCCTCCCCTGCTCTTACTCTCTCAAAATAAATAAACTCTCTCAAAATAATAATAATAATTAATAAAATATAATGATGGTGAACCGTATTGCATGGGAAAATCTTTACAATATATATTGCCAAGTAAATGAGAAAATTAACAAATGAATGACATAAATGCGTATAGCCCCCTTCTTGGGGGGGGGGGGGAAGCTTCCTAGAAATCTTCCTGTTATTTGCACAGACCAAAAAAAAAAAAAAAATGGAGAAATGAGACAAGCTAGAATGTAAAGATTTGAGGAGGTTTTGATTCCCTCCTGACTGATTTGTGGATGGATTCATTTACAATCAAGAAAAAATGATAAAGCTATTTTCATGGTGAGTAGGTGGGGCTGCACAGGCCAAAAAGATGGCCCAGAATAGTGCTCCAAGCTGTCTAAGGTCACCCAAAGAGAGTTCCTGTCATGTCATATTTGGAGCTCTCGCTTCTCAAACAACAGCAATCCAGCCAACGCAGGACACTTCCTATTTTCTCGTATGTTCCAGCACCCAGTGGGAGGCCCTACACCAGTTAGACTAATTTAGAAAGCCCGTTCCCACAGTCATTGGACAGTAGGAGGTTGATGAGAGTTCTTCCTTTGGACCAAATAGGCAGAGAAGACAGAGGCGCAGAGAGAGAGAGAGAGAGAGAGAGAGTCTGACCCAACACCACAGTGTACGAGGAACAGTGCTCACCTCCGTGGCTTAATCATATTCCCAAAGCCAGATATCCTATCCTGAGTGACGGCCAGACTCATAAAAGATGTCCCCATCTAAGAAGCTCCCAAGAAGACATTTCTAACCCATTTGGGGGTCAGGGACAAATTCGGTAATCTGATGGAAGCGGTAACCTTCTCCAGGAAAAGACACATAAACACAATTCTGCACACAGTTTCGGGGGGGGGGGGGGGCGGGGCTCATGGGCCACCATGGGCCTTCTGTGAGTGACTACGGGCCAAGAAGTCTTGGGGAGGCTCTGCTCAGTGGGGACTGGTCTCCATTTTAAGCCAGCACCAGTGTCCAGTTCTGATAATGAGCGCTTGCCTGCACACTCGCACACTGTCACGTCCACCAAGTTCCAGACTCCATAAAGACAGGACATTGGGGCCTCCCCAGCGCGGGCTATGTAAGGGCCAATGCGGGGCGGGGGGGGGGGGGGAGGCGGGGGGGATGACGGGAAGGCAGTGAGCAGCAGTGGAGGTGGCCAAGGGCCCCCCACAACACCTTCTGTTCTCCTAAGGAGGCGGCCATCTTGTTACTCCACAGCTGCCAGGAGTCACTTTCTCAGAAGAAAGAACGTCTTCCGCGGTTTGCAAGGATGTTAAAGAGGGCAATTAAAGGGTACCACAAGTCAGACCTCACACAGGATCCTTCCAGATCGGAGGAGGCCCTGCCTTTCTGATCCTCTCGGCTGGTACAGAACTGGGGCCAGCAACAAAAGGTGTTAATAGCCTGATGCGGAGCCCATGCTGATAGATGACCCATTATGGTGATCGCTCTTGTGCGAATGGCAAATAGGTTTGATCAATTAGATTTTAATGTAAAGTGGGGCCTGGGGGAGAAAAACAGCAACCAGGAGAGGGAAGACCCTTTGTTACTAATGTGTCTGGAAAAAGCACTTAATTGAGGTCATAATAATATTAGCAGTTCTTATCATCAATAATTCAGCCTTATTTATTACTACCCGATAAAGTCCTGTCAGGTGGGGAACGTAGGAGGCTTTTGTTAGAGACAGGATACTGGGCTGGGGGGGGGGGGGGATCTCTGTCCCCCACCCTCTCTCTCTCTCTCTCTCTTTCTCTGTCTCTCTCCTTCTCTGTCCGGCTATAGCTAGGCCTCAGAACACCAAGGTTTCTCTAATTCTCAAAAGACTTTCCTGCCACCCTCTCTCTCTAGGTAGAAACAGGGGACAGAAGACAGAAGTTCACGATGAGGCACCATCCATCCGTCTCCCATCCTCCCCCACTCAAAGCAAAACCAAAAAAAATGTTTTTTTGTTTTAAATTTTTCTTCGAGGGGCGCCTGGGTGGCTCAGTCGGTTAAGCGTCCGACTTTGCCTCAGGTCATGATCTCACAGTTCGTGAGTTCGAGCCCCGCGTCAGGCTCTGTGCTGACAGCTCGGAGCCTGGAGCCTGCTTCGGATTCTACGTCTCCCTCTTTCTCTGCTCCTCCCCTGCTCATGCTCTGTCTGTCTCTTCTTCAAAAATAAAATATAAACATTAAAAAAAAATTTTTTTTTCTTCAAAATAGTAACTAATTTAGCTCAAGAAGCCGGTCAGGAGAAAAACAATTTCTAGTCCGGCCTGATTTAGCACCCTACAGAATACCATAAATTCTGCCTTTTCACACACTTGCAGTCACCTGTGGTTTGTTATCTTTTAAAGCAAAAGAGAGCGCGTGTGCGAGAGTGTGCTAAATGAATGTATAATTGTACAATTAAAGATGCTAGCTCCTGTGTTAAAATTTAAAATGTATTAGTCTCATAAAACCGCCTCATTAGTCTCCGTGTCTTAAAGGACATACTTGTCCATAATGAGGCGAACGCAGGAAACCGCGCAGGGGTGAGAGCAAAGGGAAAGAGGAGACATTTGAGCCGGCTGCCATTTCATTTTTCAGAAAGGGGGAGGCAAAACACTTAATAAAGATAATTGGGCTGGTAGTGCCTGTTCCCATCTGGAATCTCAACACAGACAGACCCCAGGGCAGACGATCGGTCATTAACCAGGAAAATAACCTATTTGGAAGGGATCCGTTTGTTTTATAAATGATGCTCCACTTTAGAACAGCTTAACCGCAATAATAATAAAAGTTCCTCGAAAACCCAGCCAGGGGATGGTGCTGAAATATTGATCCGGCTTCTGCTGGTAATGGCTGGGCTTGGCTTCCGCCCTGCTAGCAGGAGAGAGCTTTTGAAGTTTCGCTTTTCTTTTTTTTTTTTTTTTTCCTCTATTTTTTTTTTTTTAAGTCTAAATAGAATTTAAGCTGCCCTTCGGTGATCAGTGGCTATTAGCGGCGTTAGTTAGGAAATAGCGAGTCGTGGGGTCAGGAGGGGCGGCCCAGGTTGAGGATGGAAGGGGGGAGACGAGGCCCCGAGCGCAGGGGAAGAGAGAGGTCAGCTCGGAGCTCGGCAGCCTTGCAGGGTTGGTGGGAAACAGATTGCTGCAGCGGGCCAGAGACAAGGCCTTGGAAGAATTAATTCCCTCTCCCCCCCCCCACCCTCCCAGCCTCAGCCTGGCCACTGTGCTCCCCCGACACACACACGTGCAGACGCACACACACTCGCGCACACACACACACACACACACACACACAGGCAGGGCAGAAGCAGTCAGCAAAGTCATTCATCAAGGCGGAACTAGAATTGTATAGATCAAGGCAGTGAGGAGAAGCCCCGCGCCTGATCTGACTGCCCTGGATGTGAAGACAACGGGGAGTGATTACTATAATTAGAAGTAAGGTTTCAGTGGCAAAGCTCCTCTGATCCACCTATTTCCAAGGAAGGTTGCTCAGCTGCTTAGGAGGGCGTGTGAAAGTGGGGTCGTCTGAGACAAAGGGAAACTGGGAGGTGGGGATAGAACCTGTGTGCAACCTGCCTTTTAAGGAAAAGGAGGAATCTGGGCTCTGAAGGAGCCAAGTCTCCATCAGTGGTCTCCACTGGGGCAATTTTGCCTCCCAGGGGACACATGGCAATGTCAGGAGACATTTGGGGCTGTCATGACTGGGGCCAAGGCCTTGCTGGCGTCTAGCGGGTAGAGATCAGAGATGATGCTGAACATCCTGCCGTGACCAGGACCCACCCCGCTCTCCACCCGCCACCTGCCCACACAACAGAGAACCATCCAGCCCTAAATGTCAGCAGCATCAAGATGGGGGAGGGCTGGTCTGCTCAGATCGTGCTCACTGAGGAGACCCCAACCCTCCAGTTTACTCTGCCCTCCCCCCAGAATGCCTGCCTCTGGCCTCACACTCCCCCCTCCTCCCCTTCCATTGCGCCGGTTAACGTGTTCCAGAAAAGTCCCTCCCTTCAGAGTTTTTCAAGAACCATTTCCAAACACTACTTTCGTAAGGGGTTGGTCTCCACCTGGCAGCTGAAGGGAAAGAGGATGAGGGACGTAGGTGTCCCCCGTGGTTCCTTCCATCAGCTCACACCTCCACGGCACCTCCTGTCAATGGACGGAAGACATGTGCTGTCTTCTGGGGTTGTGAGGAGGAAAACGTTTAGTTCAGGACCAGACGTGGATTAGGTGCTGAGAAAGGAATCAAGGAGAGAGAGATAGAGAGCGAGGTGGGGAGAAGGGAGATAGAGACAGAGATGGAAATAGAAATGGTTGGGGTGGGGGCTGGATTCCTGCTGGTGTTGGGCTCCATGCTGGCAAAGATAGCTGCCACCCCGAACGCCTACGGGTGTCCATCAGCCATCGAGGGATGGCTGCCACCTTCTAACCATAAAGAATAAAGCTCATGCACAAGGCTCTTTAGAACGATCACCCCCATCACCTACAAAGCTATAGTGTGTGTCTGAGAAAAGCCCCATTCACCTTACCCCCTCCTTCTCTACTGGATTCTGGAGAGAAGGAGGAGGGTAGGACGCGGCCTTACCAAATTTCTCCCTGCATGCTCGACTGTTTCCTCCTGACAGCGTTTGACTGTGCTTATTATTTCCAGCAAAGCCCTTATCATTTTCAATGTGAATTTCAAATCACACTGATCCAGCCCTTCTTAGCTAAAGTCAGCTTTATCAACCACAAGAGATGTGGGATTTGAGAGAGATCTAAGTAAATTCACATTGTTTGGATAAACTCATTCAGGGAGCTCAACAAATCAAAGCCGAAATGGATATGTATTCCAAAGAGACTGAGACAGCCGGGGGAAAAAAAAAAAAAAAAAAGTTACCATTAACATTTTTATTTCTTTCAAAAAAAAAAAAACACACACTGCGGCCCCTTTTTAATGAGTGTGTTCACAACCTCTTTTTGAACCCTTACCAGGGCTCCTTAGGACACCAGGTGAAGCCACAGAAGCTGTGTGGCTGTTGACAGAGGAAGCAAGTTGCTGGAGAAAATCACACCCCCCTCCCCCTGCCCCGCCCCCCCCCCCCCCCACCGCCACCTCCCAACTTTGGTCAGCGAGACCACTATCAAATATGGTAATGGGTGAATTTATGCATTACCCCATAATTTAAGGAACTGTGTGTATCATGTATATTTAAAACTATTTCTCTGTAGTTTTAATTATCTCAGTCTGCAGGGGCAAAAAGAAAAAAAGCAGGCAGCTCCCTTGGCTGAGACCAAAATGAAAGCATTTGCCTGCTGACGGCTATGATGTCTGTCCTAGCTGGTTGAGATTTCCTATGAAATTTGCATTGGAAAGGCAGCTTTAAGTATACTTAAAATAAAAAGGGGGCATTTGCATCTAATTTGCTACACTGGCAGTATTAGAGTTTTATCTGAATAAAGACACGTCAACTGGATTTATATAGTTAAGCTGATAGCTGGGAAAAGTCAACACCGGAAACATCAGCTAAATTCAACAAAGTTGGAGAGCAGCTAATAGTACTTACAAGTTTGGGTTTTGTTTTTTTTTTCTTCCCCCCCCCCCCCCCCTCCGCTGATGACTTTAAACCTGTGGCAAATTATCTTTTTACACAAGTCGGGTCATTACAAGGTTTTCATGAAAGGCATCTCTATGGATGGACCCCATCTCTCGCCCCCAACGACACCGCGACGCGTGCTTACGAAACGGGGTGGTTGTCAAATGTGACGTCATGGTGAATCCTGGTGGTTTGGGACTCAGGCAGTTTGGAAGCCTGACTTGGCCACTTGCTGGCCATGTGCCTTTGGGCAGGAACCTCTTAGTTTCTCCATCTGTAAAATGGGGATCATGAGGGTTGTTATCCAGGATCACCAGGGCCGAAGGGCACTCATTCGCTCGGTGCCCCTTGAAATCCAACTCCTGTCTGCTTGGCAAGCCAGTAATGTCTGCATCCTCCGGGGACGGAACACCTTTTTCAGTGCACACAGGCGCTGGATGGCCAGCAGCCCCCCCCGCCCACCCCCAGCCTTGCCGGGAGGTGATGAGCTTTAAACCGAAAGGATGTAGGCTAAGCTAACCGGAGTGGCATCTAGCAGGTAGGAAACGTCCTAAGAACGTCAGCTCGTTGATGATGGTAAAGAATCAACAACGAAGTGTCACAACCGCTGATACGTTTCTTCTACTGGGGGAACGGCTTCAGCGCTGCCTTCACTCGTTTGAAGACCCCGCTGTTAACAGCTGTCCCACAGGGGGTCGGGCTCGGGGGTGATCCATCCCAGGTGATTCTCTCTGGCTCCACAGACCAGCCGCATGACCCCGGCACTGGGGAAGGCGGGGGTGGCCCCGGTGCCTTTTTGCTTTGGAATGCCTTCTCCCTCAACACCCTTTCCTCAGCTGGCCGGGGGTGCAGTAAATCCCAGGCTCTTGGCACAGCCTCGTGCAGCTGGGACCGGATTCCTGCGTGCTGGGAGGCCCCTTCAACGGCCACCTTTCCTTCTCCTCTCCCAGGGTTGAAGGAAACAGCCCCCCCCCCTCAGGAAGGGGGCACGATGCCCACCCAGCCACCACCCTGAAAGCTCCTCGGATGCCCACTGTACCCCCAGGGACCTGGATAGAACGGTGTTTCCACTGGGAAGCGAGGTGCTGACCCCAAGGTCACGTGCACTCCAGTCCTGAGGCTCCCACCTCTTCCTTGGCCTCAGAGCCATCCTGGATTCAAACCAGGGCTCTCTACTTACCCCCTGGGAGCACCGGGGCCCGTCACGTTCCCGCTCTGAGCCTCAGTTTTTTCATCTGTACCATGGGCATAGAAAGTCCACCCATGTCTCGAGCCCGTTGTGGGAGAAAGCAGCTGGTGGCAAATCACAGAGAAGGGGTCAAGGCCCCCACGTAACGAACCCCTGCTGTGTAGGACAGGCTCCTGCAGCCCAGCCACACACCAGTGGCCAAAAGTCCTGAGCACAGCTCGCCGAGCTGGGAGCACCTCTATCCGTTTCGGGGGCAGGTCACAGAACCACTGGCCAACTCAGATGTCTGTGTTGACAGGGAGAAGAGAGGCTCCCACCCCCTTACGCTTGCCAAAGCCTGCCATCTGGGGGCACCGGCACACTGGCATCAGGTTTTCACGTTTTAGTGGAGAAAACATCACAAGTATTTCCAATTTCAATGAGCAGGGTCCCCAGGCCAAGAACGCACTGCCACCCAGCTGGCAGCTTCCTCGCGGCACACAGGGGGATGTCACCAGACAAAAGATTCTGCCGCTTAAAAACGGTAAGCACTGTGCTCTCCCCCAGCGAGCCCGGGATCGTGTCATCCCCAAGCAACAAAACGACATCTCAAGACACAGCGAAATGTGCGGTGGGGAAGCCAACCTAACAAGGAAAGAAGGGGTGAGCGTGTTTATTTGGAAGGGGGTCTCGGGAAGCGCCGTGAGGGTTGGGGAGCGGAGACAAGGAAGGGAGGAAAGTCTATGCAGAGTGCGTTCCTGAGCGGGAGGCCAGTGTGAGCAACTGGGGCTCCATTTGGGGGCACCCTCGAGAGCCTGGGAGGCTCAACATGGTTGCCCAGAGGGCCCAGAAGTTGAGGTGTTTACCCACCAAGGCCCATGAGGGTGTTCCTTAGGGCTTTTGCCTCTTGGGACTGTCCCCCCTCGCGGGCCGTGAAGACACTCGGACAGAGACACTGAGCCACTGGTGACTGTGAAAGCTGCCTGCTCGTGACCTCACGGATGTCTGCCGCACACACTCCAGCTCGATCTCCGAGGTAGCTACCGTTATTACCCCATTTTGCAGGTGGAGAACCTGAGACTCAGATAGATCCCAGGCACACAGGGAGAAAGCCGCAGAGCTACAACCGGAACCCCGTCCCGGCAGACTTCAAAGCCTGCGCCCCGACCCACCGGGCTGTGCCGTCCGTCTGTCCATCCCGTGTCAGTTGGAGAGGGGTGCAACGACAACTGGTAGGAAATACAAGTGAACACCAAGGGTAGTCACACACGCACACCAGAAAAACTGCATTGAAATAAAAATGACTGCGACTCGTTACCGTGAAACAAGAGCTTGGTGCCCAGCAAATGCTCAGCAGGGGCTTGTGTCTATGTTCCCAACTGTCTGAGCCTCTCTTCTGACAAGCACACAAACAGTCTCCCTTTGGAGAAAAAGGCAGGCGCTCAGAGGACTCGGAGACTGGCACGCTCCTTCCCAGCAGCCAGGACGGCTACGGAAGAGAGGGAGGCTTCCCGGGTACAGATTCAACCTCTGTCCACCCAGCCCTGGACCCCAGGGAGTCCAGAACCGAGGCCAGGAGGAGCGAGAAGGGGCTGTGCCCTGGGGCCCAGGGACCAGACTAGATTGGGCCGTAGGGCTGGGAGAGAAAAGAAATTGCACAGAGGACACTCCGAGGGGGGGAGGCCCACCATGGGAATGTTCCCTGGGTGACTCTGGAGGCCTAGTTACGGCCACCCTCAAAGAGCCTCCCTTTGTAATCGCCTAATGGCCTGAGCTGTTCCATCGGCCAAGTTTTCTTCCCCTGGCACGCTTCCTAAGTCTGAACCGGCACATTTGTAAGAACCGAAGATGCTTGATTCAGCAAATGGCACTTTTTCTGTGTGGCCCTGCCGACCTCCCAAAGAAGCCGACGAGCCTGTCTGATTCTGCGTCCAGCCTGGGTGCCGGAGCCAGAACAGTACTGCAAGCATCGCCCTCAGCCACTGAGCGGTTCCTCCCCACCGTGTGATGGCCCTACAGGCCCGCGACCCAGAGTGAACCCTAAGTCACCCTAGGCGCGGACTTCAGCAGGTGTACCTGTGACAGACATGGGCGCCAGAGCCACCGGGACCTGGGCTCGAATCCTGCCTCTCCCACATAGAAGCGGGGCAACACTGGATGTGTCGCTCACCCTCTCTGAGCGACATTTACCATTTGTTTCCTCATCGGTAAATGGAGGATGTCTGTTTACTGATCTCCAGGGAGTGTTTCCAGGACTAAGGGAGATACTGCACAGCAAGTGTTCGTTTGCCTGGTCCCGGATGATGGCACAATAGAGGTTTAGGAAAAACCTGCCTGCTACGTAACACACATCCACTAGAAGGGGAAAAAAAAAAAAAAGTGGATGAAGTATTTTGTAAGAAGGCACTTTTTCTTCTGATGCATGAGGCAGCTGGCAAGGAAAGCAAACGAACTCCTTGGAGACCAGACACAATCAGAATGGTCAAAAGCAGACAGAAAGTAAGCCTGGGCGAGTGTTTGCTAGAAGGGCAGCTGCTAACGCCTGGTGGACGTAAGCCTTTGTTGTTAGGGGACTCCGGTATGTGGAGAAGCCAAGGAAAGGCTTGGGACCTAAGCAAGGCGGCTGTTTAGATTGGTGACCCCCAGAAGGTGACTCCCTCGGTGAGCGAATTAGGGTAAACAAATATCACCTCATATCTCAATAAAGCTGTTACCAAAAACAGGAGCAGTACCTTGCTGCTACCCCACAGAGGAGAGACCACGGAGCTTTTACCAGACTCCCCCGGGAGCTTAGTCGTGAGCCTAACGTGGGTCTGGGCCCAGAATCCATTCGCCAAATCAATACGTATGGCACAAAAACCCCTGTGCCAACTATTTTTTCTTGTTTTTTTAATATTTATTTATTTTTGAGAGGGGAGGGAAAGGTGCAGAGAGAGAAGGAGGCTCAGAATCCAAAGCAGGCTCCAGGCTCTGCGCTGTCAGCGCAGAGCCTGATATGGAGCTCGAACTTAGGAATCGCCAGATCGAGACCTGAGCTGAAGTCGGACGCTTAACCGACTGAACCACCCAGGCGCCCAACTATTTTTTTTTTAAAGTGGTCCCCTGTTGGTAGCTAATCAGGAAGTCTGGCAAAAGCAAATGCAAATTTTCTCTAGAGTAATGCCTGACATACTAGGCTTCAAACCATTCCTACAGGTAAAAGATCTAGATGACATGACTTCGTAAGAAAACCCCACAAAATCACAAGGAAGCAAACCACCATGAGATTAAGACCTGCGAATCTGTACACATATGAACAAACAGAAACAGAACGCGAAGCCAAGCATGTCTAGTATGTTTTTAGAATGAAATGAAACTTTTAAAAGTAGACAGACACACGACTACATCTCAAAGCCTTATGACGGAGTAAAAGAAGTCAGCCACAAAAGGGTTCATGTTGTGTTATTCCATTTAGGGGAAGTTTAAAACAACCAAAGCCATCCATGATGGTAGAAGTCAAAGAGTGGTTTCTGTGGAGAAGAAGGTGGGGAGACAGGAAGGGAGGGAGGAGCCTCGGGGGTGCTGGTCATGCTCTGGTTATTCACCTGGCTGGTGGTCAAGTATGATATTCACTCTGTGAAAATTCATCAGGCTATAAACCTATGATTTCTGCACTTCTCTCTATAAGCTATACTTCTATTTAAACAAGGAAAGGAGTCACTTAAAGAAATTAGACGTGGCGTGAGGGGAAATTAGTGAACTGGACAACAGGTCTGAAGGAATTATTCAGGCCGCGGGACAGTGAGAAACGGAAGTGGGAAATTTGGAAGAGGAGACTTAAAAACCAGGGAGAAGAGAGGGAAAAGGTCTAGCATGTATCTAATCTGAGTTCCAGTAAGAAAGGATGAGAAAGTAGTGGGGAGACAATATTCATACAGGAGCAGTTGAGAATTTGCCAGAATTAATGGAAGTCACCGATCCCCATGTCTTAGTCTGTCTGGGCTGTCATAACACAACATCAGAGACTGGGGGGCTTATCAACAAACACGTGTTGCTCACAGTTCTGGAGGCAGAAGTCCAAGATCAAGTTGCTGGCAGATTCTGTGTCTGGGAAGAGCTCACTTCCTGGTTCCTAGACCTCTGTCTTCTCGCTGTGGCCTCACATGGAGGAAGTGGTGAGGGATCTCTCTGGGGTCTCTTGTAGGATTGGTAGCCCTATTTGTGAGGGCTCCCACCCTCATGGTCTAATTGCCTCCTAAAAACCCCACCTCTTAGTACCATCGCATTAGGTCTCAACATGTAAATTCTGTGGAAATGAAAACAGTTCCTCACCTGTTTAACACCGCATATTCCAAAGTCCCAACCCATATAAATAAATAAACATCCGTGCCTGGACATATATTAGTGAAAGAACACCAACGACAAAGAGAAGGTCTTAAAAACGTCTGGAAATAAAAGGAATATTACCTACTAAGTCCCAGCAACTGGAACAATAACTGACTTATCAACAACGATACAATCATGGCACATCATGATCACTGAATAAGTGGAAGCTATCATTATTAGTGCTGGTAACAGTAATTACCAGTAGTGGAACTATTCGAATCTCAGCTCTGCCACAGTCTTAATTGTATTGCCTGAAGTAAGTCATCTGACTTCTAAGAGCCTTGATTTCCTTGTCTTAGAAATAGGGTTTGGGTAAAGCTGAAATGAGATAATGTAAGTCAAGTATTTGGCACATAATTAATGCGAAAATAACGTTGGCTCCAAAACCCATCCTCTGTTGAGCCAGAGCAGGAGTGATGAGAGTCAAGTTCATTGCAAATTATTTCGAGAGGCTACTACCCCAGGATTCTCAGTTGAAAGCCCAAGTTAGCTCTCTACCAATAGAAAGCATTGATCTGGAAAACGCCAGCTAAGGGCAGACATATGCAGAAGCTTCAAGAAGGAAAATGTAATGGCAATCCATTCCACAGACCAGTCCCAGGCCACTTCCATTTGTGGGGACAACACTCCCTACACACCCACACCCAATTTGCCCATGAATCTAATAATCGCCCTTGCGAATTGCATTCTTCTCGTCACTCTTCAAAGTGACACACTGTGATCACGGTGAGATGTCACAGAGACTTGGCAAAGTTAGCACAGCGGGTTAAGGATCAGGACTCCGAAGGATGAATGGCTTGCCTGGGAAACAGTGCACCTACCTGGAGGGCAGAGCTTGAACCCGGGACTTCTGGCTCACCATCTGGGGCCTGCCCGTGGACTCCGAAGGTTCCCCCCCCATCTTGAAATAAATGGCTCTTTGTCGCCATTCAGGTCTCAGCACACACGTCCCCTTCTCCAAGAGATCGTCCCAATTCATTCTCTCCTGCTGCCCCCTTTCCATTTCCAAAACAGCACTCTCCACTATTCCTAGTTACCTACTCTCTACTGTCCGTTGGTTTAATGCTTCCATCCACCAGAGCATCAGGCAGTGCCTGCCAGAGTTCACGGCACACGGTGGCCATCCCATAAATGTTTGTGGAGTGAATAAATGTAAGTCCAGTGAACTCATAAAGTTGAGTGGGCTCATCTATGCTGTTATCTCTAACTACGTAAACAGCTACACTATCACTTAACGGGGGTCCAAAACCATATACGTATTTCTTCTTGCAACCTTTCCCCACCCCCACTGAGCAGCCCTCACTGGACAGAAAGCACTGGATGAAGAGAGGGAACAGTTCATGAGCATGACCTTGTGTCTTGCCTGCTGCTCTTTCTTGCTCTAAGCCATTCTTGGAACAGAAGAACTGAGACCGCTAGGAATTCGAATGGATCCACCCCCAGAAGCCATCTCTCACCTCCACGACGTCACGCAATCAAACGCAGACAACGGACGTGAGTGCATCTCACCTGGTGTTCACCTGCTTCTCTACCTTTGTTTTCTGGCTCTAGGACTTTGCTGAGTCCCATCCCGTCTCTGGATAGTACAGAGGAGGGGAGAGAAGGAAGGAGAGGGAGGAAGGAGGTGGAAATACATTGAAACAAAAAAAGAGAGGGGGAAAGAATGAAACAGTGTAAGGTTGGTCACACATTTGTCATTAAGTCAAAGCCGAATCCCAGTGTTTGTGTGAGGTTGGATTATCTCATTCTCTTAGCCTGTGAGTCTCTGTGATCCACCAGTCAAGTATGTGATTGGATTTCGGCTCAACAAAACCTTAAATTACACACCTATTGTGCTTGAGCTAAGCCTAGTTTCACAGTGGTGGAGAAGGCTTCTCCCAGCTTCCTTGGCAGTGTTCGAGCCAGCTCATGTTCTCAGTCGCTAGTTGATGAATGAGTAATAGGATTAGAGTGTCATCTCGAGCCACATGGTAATTGTCATGTTGGGTACAGGGACAAAGCCTGGGGTGATGGATAGGGGCTGCAGTGGAGTTGGGCCTGTTCCCCCAAATGTGCCCGCTGACGTGGATGGACAGGCCAAGGGCATCAGGAAGGACCTGGCCAAGTCCTGGGAAAAAGCCGGCTGGCATTTAGCAAGAGTCCCCCGGGGTCGGTGGCCGGGCTGGGCACCTGCACAGAACATCTCTCTTATTGAATGCTCAAAACTGCTCCCTGACGTGTGGGAGGGGGCGTCTTTGGGGGTTTTTCATGCCAACATCTATTCCCCGCTTGTGGATACAGGACCCTCCTTCTTTTCATGAGAAACCAAACCATCCCCACTTTCAAACAATTTTTTTTTAATTTTTTTTTAACGTTTATTTATTTTTGAGACAGAGAGAGACAGAGCATGAACGGGGGAGGGTCAGAGAGAGGGAGACACAGAATCTGAAACAGGCTCCAGGCTCTGAGCTGTCAGCAAAGAGCCTGACGCGGGGCTTGAACTCACGGACCACGAGATCATGACCTGAGCCGAAGTCGGCCGCTTAACCGACTGAGCCACCCAGGCGCCCCAGCCATCCCCACTTTCAGAGGAAGGTTCTGGTGGGACTAACTCCACCTCCAGCTCCCAGAGAGGTCATGTGACCCAGCTAATCAAAGACCCTGGTGTTCATTGTAGAACTGGGTTGCCAGTGGCCCCAGATAACACGCATGTTCCTTCCAGGGGGCCGGTAAAATGGCAGGACATGAATCGGTGGGAAGCAGGAAAAGCAACCACCAGGTGAGATGTAGGTGGGCAGTGGAACTTGGAAGGATGGGGCCATGTTTTCTCTTTCGACTAACACCTCTGCCTCAGGGACCAAGGTCAAGTCCACCCACTGAATTTTTCAGCAAATAAAAGCCAGTAAGCACCCCTTTTGGCTCGAGATAACTTCACCTGGTTTTTCTGTCCAGGTGAATTCACGTACATCTTACAAATGAGGAATCGAAGCTCACAGTAGGTTGGGCCACCTACTCAAGGTCACATCGCTAATAAGTGGCAGAGCTGGGATTTGGCCCCAAGCCTTTTGACCCAAGCCCTGCACGCTTTCCCATATATTGTCCATCTCCAGGAGATAGCTGTGGCCCTGCCTCATGGAAGGGACCAGACACTCTGATACCACGAGGGAAGAAAAAACCAGGAGCTTGGGAGACTTGGGACACATTCTGGGGTGAAGAAGGCCACGATATGTTTTCCCTTTCTGCCAAAATCTATCTGGCCATCGCTCACATTCTTTCCCGCTCCGGGGCTACAGTCGACAGGTTCTGAAGGACGAAACTAGCAAGAACTTTGGAGACAAACAGACCTCAGTTCAAATTCTGACTCGCTAGTTTATTCTGGTTAAGTGACTTTGGACCAGTCTCTTTAGCCTCTCTCACATCAATTCCTCAAGCCTTTCTGGAACTGTTGTGCTCGGGGTTGTTTTAAACCATGATTCACAGCCTGCTGCTTCTGCAACACGAGCCCTGGCCCCTTCCCACCCATGCCTCCCCCAGCTCTTTGCTTTGTTCACAGGAAAGAGAATAGCTGATCGCTCCCCCCACCCCATCTGTGAAATGGAAATAAGTATACCTCGGGGGCACCTGGGTGGCTCAGTCGGTTAAATGACCGACTTCAGCTCAGGTCATGATCTCACGGTTTGTGAGTTTGAGCCCCGCGTCGGGCTCTGTGCTGACCGCTCAGAGCCTGGAGCCTGGTTCAGATTCTGTGTCTCCCTTTCTCTCTCTGCCCCTCCCCCACTCATGCTCTGTCTCTGTCTGTCTCAGAAATAAATATTTAAAAAAATTAAAAAAAAAAAAAGAAGTATACCTCCCCCTTATGGTGATTACGAGGATTAATCACAAAAAATATCCGTGTCTATTATGCTTTTTGGCTGCAAGGAACAGCAAAACCCATTTACTGTGACTTAAAGAAAGAAGGGTGTATTTTTCTCGCCCAACAAGACATCAGGAGTCGACAGTTACCTGATCAGCTCAAGGGCTCTACAATCCACCTGGCTTTCTTTCCCTTTACGGTCACAAGGCGGCTGCCGCTGCCATCCGGGCAGAACTCTCAGGACTGAAGGCCGCACATCCTCCTCTTAAAGACAGCACGCAGCACACATCCCCTTTACACCTCATTGGCCAGAGCTGGGTCACGTGACCGCCCTTGCTGCCCGTCAAACTTTCCCTGACACCCCATTGGCCAGAGCTGGGTCACGTGACCGCCCTTGCTGCCCGTCAAACTTTCCGTGACACCCCACTGTCCAGAGCTGGATCACGTGACCGCCCTTGCTGCCCGTCAAATTTTCCCTGACACCCCATTGGCCAGAGCTAGATCCGCCTAGCTGCAAGGGATGCCGGGAAGACAAACACTTGGGAAAAGGTTATGAGGTGTCTGTGTGTGGCTCTGCCCATCGTTCACCGTCCTGTGGTCGCCCGTAGACAGGAGGAAGGAGAAAGGTGACGTCCGAGGAGACAATCAAGGGCAGTCACCAGATTATATGGAGCACCCTGGGAAGAATCTGGCATACATAAAATATTTTGTAACTGGAAGGATGATGACGGTGATTATGGTGATTACGCTGAGTGCTCTGCCAATCTCACAGAAAGTGGCCTTCTCGCCACCGTCTCCCTTCTCAGTGCCAGGCTTGAGGAAGCACAGCCCCTGCGGGCTTTCAACTCTGCCTCCCCTCCTGCACCCACACAGCCACCGGCAACAGACGGCTAGCTGGCAGCGTCTGCAGAGAGGGATCTGAAGCTGAACGATTTGTGGAACACGGATTTGGGAAGTCGGGTTCGACAGGAGAAAGGCTCCACGGGTGCTGAAGCCTGTCCGGAACTGCCGTCCTCAGGGTTGTTTAAGCCGCTGTTCACAGCCTGCCGCTGCTGCAGTGCAAGCCCTGGCCCTTTCACGCCCATTCCTCACCAGCCCCTCCGCCTTGTTTGTAAGAGAGAGGATAGCTGACCATCCCCCATCTATGAAAAGACTGAGGGCGTGACACTAAGGGGAGTCATTCTTTCGTGGAGCGTACAGGTTAGAGGCCTGTCGCCAAGTCCCTCCACGCTCCCTGGGTCCCCGAGGGCTGGGGCTTTCATTCATTAATTCAGTCACTCGTATATCCAATAGTTTTGAGCCCCCCCCCCCCCCCCCACCGTCTCAGTGCTGGTGTTACAAGCCAGTAAGTAAACTGCCCATGGTGCTTTCAATCAGCTGGCCTTGGGGCGCCTGGGTGGCTCAGTCGGTTGGGCGTCCGACTTAGGCTCAGGTCATGATCTCGCGGTCCGTGAGTTCAAGCCCCGCATCGGGCTCTGTGCTGACAGCTCAGAGCCTGGAGCCTGTTTCAGATTCTGTGTCTCCCTCTCTCTCTGACTCTCCCCCCGCTTCATGCTCTGTCTCTCTCTGTCTCAAAAATAAATAAACGTAAAAAAAAAAATTCTAATAAAAATAAATAAATAAATAAAACCAGCTGGCCTCACCTTCGCCTGGGACAAGTCCCCAGACCTCCTAGGGATGTTACCTGAGACCTTCCCAACATCCCAGTTCTTCCTCCCTCCATTCACGCTGAGATCTTCCCAGTCACAAGCATGTCCTTGCCTGCCCAGACCCCCCAGACCTCCACTGCAATGGGTGTAATAAAAAAGACGGACAGTAACAAGTGTTGGCGAGGCTGGGGACACACTGGAACCCTCACTCGTTGCTGGCGGGAATGGAAAAAGGTCATCCTGTGATGTCACACCTAGGTACACACCCAGGGGGGGATCGAAAGCCTGTGTCACTTAAAAACATCGACATAAATGCTAATGGCAACATTATTCATAAGGGTCCCAAACAATCCAAATATCCGTCAACTGGAAAGGCGGGAAGACTGAGGCGTGCTGAGACACGGATGAACCTGGAACAACACGGTGCCAGGTTGAAAGACGCCAGACACAAGAGGTCACATAATGGAGGATTCCAGCTACGTGAAACATTCAGGGTAGACAAATCCGTGGAGACAGCACGTAAATTAGTGGTGGACGCGGGCTGAGGGGAGGAGGAACTAGAAAGTGACAGGTAATGGGCCGGGGGATTCTTTGGGGGATGATGAAAATTCTTTGGGGGATTAGGGAATTAGCGGTGATATTTGAAGGACCTTCTGAATACATTAAGGCCACTGAATGGTATATTTCGAAAGGGTAAATTGTATGATGAGAAGTGAATTCTATCTGAAGGCACAGACAAAGCCTCCCTCCCCGGCTGCCATAAGCGAATCAATACTTGGCTGGAGAAGCTGCGGCTGATCCGTTGGCTCCCTGTCTCCGGGGGCAACGGCCCAGACTCCCAGTCCCCCTCCAGACGACAGGAGCCACACGCTGAAGCCCTGCCGGCCTCCGGCAGACCCTGCTGCCAAGGGCTTGCTGCTGGCAGCCAACGTCTCTCCCTCTGCTCGCCTCTTCCCTGAGTTCGCTGCCTGACAAGGCAGCCATGGCAGACACTGGGCATGTCCTTGGGAAGGACACCGGAGGCCCCAGCGGTGTCCTGTCACCCACCAGCTTTTGCCTGACTGCGTGATTCCAGGAAGGAGAAGAGGAGCGCAAAGCAGCCACCGGTGCCAGTGGAGGTGACTTTTGTCACAACCCTTGCCCCCATCAGAGCCAGCACACCTGCTTGGGAGAGTCGCCAGGGGGGGTTAGGATCAGTTCCTTTGCTTTTCGTAATTATTCTAGCGAATCACGCTGTGGTGAAGGAGGCAACCAGGTGGAATTTTCTTCCAAGCAAAAAAGCTGGGATGGAAATGCCAGAGAGTCCTCAACCAGATCACCTATTTAGGAAGCCAGTTAACAGGCCTATCCTCCTTGGGTGACCCGAATGCTTCTAAGTAACACATTCCTCCTTCCTGTTAGATGCATTATCTTTACCTGTTTTGTTTTTTTTTAAGTTATTTATTTATTTTGAGAGAGAGAGAGAGAGAGAGGGAAGGAAGCTGATGGCACAGAGCTCAACGTGGAGCTTGAACTCGCCAACCGTGAGATGGTGACCTGGGCCAAAATCAAGAGTCGGATGCTTCACCGATGGAGCCACCCAGGTGCCAGGTGCCTGGCATTATCTTTTACCTTTTATTCTCCAGCCAGGGGGTTAAAAAAAAAAAAGCCCAAGTCCCACATTCCCGTGGCTAAAGATTCTGTACTTCCCAACAGACCCACTCGTCCTCCTCTCCGAGACTCCACTGCCCCAAACCCTCAGCCTTCAGGCTTGTGTAAAGCTCTCCTATCCTATAAAGTCTGTGAAGGTCTGATGTTGTGGGAAGGGTTGGGGGACAAGAGGACAACTCTAATGACGGCCCACTTGCCTCGAGTACAACAGAACTGCGGTCTGATGAGGGTGAGACTCAACATAGGTGGGTGCCATATTGGCATGCGTTGTTTCTGGACTTGGAAAATGGTGTCGGATGGACCAACAGGGATCCATGGAGGCTCCAAGCCCAAGGCTGATGTTCCCAGATGGGGTTCAGCCAAATGAGAGAAAGGATGTTCACAAGCAGAAAGGGCTCCAGCCCCCAGAAAGGAAGGTTGACCGTGCCAATCTTTTCAGGCCACCACTGAGCATCCGAAAGAGAAACATTGAACCTGGCCAGCCCCTGCTGACATCTCCAGCACCCAGAGACAGGGTCTGATTGGAGGAGAAGTGTCCCTAAGCCCCCACTAAGTCTGTTAGTTCTTGCCATACTTCAGCCTTGGAAAAGAGGCTCCAATCATCAACAAGTCTCATTTATAAAACAGAGTTTTGTTTTTTTTTTTACGTTTATGCATTTTTGAGAGACAGAGAGAGACAGAGCTGGAGTGGGGAAGAGCAGAAAGACCGGGGGAAACCCAGACTCTGAAGCAGGCTCCAGGCTCTGACCTATCAGCACAGACCCGGATGTGGGGCTCAAACTCACGGACCAGACCTCGAGATCATGACCTGAGCCGAAGTCAGACCCTTAACCGACTGAGCCACCCAGGCGCCTCTAGGATAGACAATTCTTACACCTGATTAACCCGCCTCCCAGGTCAGATGTGAAGATCAGGAAAGATCACAAATGAGAAACAGGTAATGTTCCAGAATGCCACGAAAATCTAAAGGAGAAATATCAAGTGAGAAAAACACTTTTGTCAAGAAGAGTTTTTCAACAAGGGGAAAAAAAAAAAAACCCTTGGTGTTAACTCAGTCCCGCCTGAGAGTTTATGTGTCCCTTAAATTTACTCTATTTTCTGAGAGTTCCGGGACAAGATAAAGTCTGCAGAAACGCAGACATCCAGCTGAGTTATTACAATTTTTGTTAAGATTTTATTTTTAAGTGATCTCCACACTCACCGTGGGTTTCGAACTCACCACCCTGAGATCAAGTTTCACATGCCCTACCAGCTGAGCCAGGCAGGCACCCCAACCATTTTAAGACTTATTCTTCCCTTGACTATTTAGTAAGTGTCTATTGCATGCTGGGCTCCGAGCCAGACGCTGGGCTACAGACACGAGGCACACGTAATCCCTGACCCCTTCCCGCAGGACAGATAAACGTAAAAAAACAAAACAAAACAAAAAAAAAGAACAATTACACAGGCGTGGAAGCTCTAGAATGATGTTCAGGCGGGCACAGCTAGGAGCCCGGAGACATGAGTGAGGAAAAGCTTCAGAGAGAAGCATGAGCCTGCTTTTGTCAAGAAACCCAACGCAGGGGCCACACCAATC
Organism: Neofelis nebulosa; assembly: GCF_028018385.1. NCBI lineage: Eukaryota > Metazoa > Chordata > Mammalia > Carnivora > Felidae > Neofelis > Neofelis nebulosa. The sequence goes on along the minus strand of NC_080798.1, from coordinate 32,205,560 downwards.
TAGGTTTTAAATAGCAACTTGTCTGATGGGGTGAAGCAAGTAAGTGGCTTAAACTACCCCCCCCCCCCACCTTTTACCCATCGGTAATAGAGAAAAGACAGCAGCATCTACCTCGCGGAGCTACAGGAAGAATTAAATGATACACGACAAGTGTTTAAGGCAGGTGCCTGATCCATAGCCCCTGCTCGGTAAGTGGGGCCTGAAGATTGATGTCACGCTGACGTTTGAAAGATGACTACATGTTCACCGTAGGGCTGGCAAAGTTGGCGGGTGGGTATAGGAGGAAAGGATACATGCGCAAGAAAGACCCCGAAGCCGAGTGCCCTTGGAGAATTGTGACTTGGTGAAGGGGCTGTCCGGAAGGGACAGCCCCCACCAAGCTACTCGCTTTGTTCAGTCCTTACCCACGGAGGCTGACAAGATGTGGCCTGCCATGCTGACCTCCACCTGAGGGAGGCTGTCCCAGGCCATGACGCTTGTTGCCCTGTTTGAGGATCAGCCCCTCACGGGCCGAGACTGTCTCCTTGACTCCATTTGCCCTGCTTGCGTAGGAAATTGGGCGATACCTCTCCTCGAACACCCAGATTGAAGTCCAGACTGGTTCTGCCCAACTGATATGCTGCGTGGACCCACAAAGTCCCCACCCCACAGCTTCTCTGGGCTGCTGGGAGAGCAGGTGGCCTGGAAGCCATGTAATGTGGTCAAGCAAGTGCCGTCCGAAGAATGTGACCAGATCGGTAAGGGGAGCCTGGAGGGACAGCGAGGGGCAGGGCGCCCCACACAGAGAAAATCCTCCTACCTCACAACATTCGTGGCATGAGAGACGGTTTCGTTGGTGCATAACTTCCCTGAAGAAATTCTTCAGGGGCGTTTCGCCGTCACCAGCTGGTGTTTCTTGGCAGCTGAAGCAAGATAATAACCGTGTTGAAATGGCACCCACGGCCTTGTAGGAACAGGGCACGACTTGTTACCTCCACATGCCCGCACAGCCTCCACCCTCACCCCCCCCACCCCTGTCTTCCCCAAGCAGCCCCGGGGGCAGCTCACTCCTGGGACAGCTCCCTGGGCTGCTCATCAGATAGAAAGGGTGCTGGAATGGGAGGCTCAGAGCCAGCCCCAACACGAGTACCACCCGCTGCCCACGAGCTCCCCCAACCACCGCACCCACCTCCTCTCCGCAGCCCCGCCCGTTTTCCGTTCCACCCAGGTGTACTTGGGCACATTTGAAAACTGTTCAATGAATTACCGCCCCTACATGACCTGACAATGGCCGCAGATAATCCGGGGCCATTAGAAGGCTTGTTTACAACTCCTATAATTCTAGGTTGGGCAAAGCCCCGACAGGTTGGGAAAGGTGTCAACCTTGCCTCTCTCAATGGCACAACCTGTGTTTACAAATTATGTGTAATTGATCCAAAGATGTTACAAACATTTGGAAAACAAAAGCCCGCGCCTCCTCCCAGCCTCGCCTTCTGGGAATTTACCCTTAAGGAAATTACTGTGGGAATGTGGGCAAAAAAAAAAAAAAAAAAAAAAAAAAAAAAAAAGAAGCCCAGGTCTGTTGTTTATCATAACAAAAACTTTAGAAAGGACCTACGTGCACAACAATAGGGGATTAGTTAAACAAACCTTGGAACATGCATACAATGACATTGGGAGCAGCCATTTAAAATAATATTGCAGAAGACAATGTAGTGACTGTTGGGGGGAAAATTGTTAATTATCTATTGTTAAATGAGGGAAGCAGAAGCAAGTCACAAGGCAGTAGCTACAGCTGATTCCACGAAAATGCCTTATATAAATATATGTCTCTGAATACGGTTTGGAAGATGGGTGTGCTCCCCAGGTAGCCCCACGGGTTTGGGGTCTGGATCTTATAGGTTATGTGACCCCGGGCAAGTTTTATGACCTCTCTCTCTCTCTGTGCTCCCACGTCTTTATCTGTAAAATGCAAAAAAATGCCTACTTCATAGGGCTGTCGGGAAAAACAATAAAATGATACCTGTCAAGTGTTTGGCACCAAGTCTGATACGGAACAAATGCTCAAAAGGGGGGATTCTTGCTACCGTTATTGTTAGGCGAACATGGTTAACGCTGGGAGGGAGAATCGGGGATATCTTGGGCTGCTTTTGCTTGTCCATTTCCTAAAGGGCACTGCTAGCATCATGAGCAAAAAGAATTTTAAACTAGCGAAGGTGGGGTGGGAGTTGTTGCTTTTAAAGAGGGAAACTGGGACTAATGACAGGTGAGGCAGGCCCATGACCTCAGCACGGGAGACTAAGGACCTCATTCTAATAGATCCCGGTGCCCAGAGGGGAGCGCAAATGGGAGCAGGCTCCCAGGGACCCACACCTAAGACCAGGGGTCTGGAAGAAGCAGAAGAGAGAGATGGTCCCAGACGTTTGGAAACAAGGTACACATGCCTGGTGCCTCCCCTGAACCCGCCCCCGTCCCATCTCACCTCCCCCAGGAATTTAGGTGAAGGCTGGGCTTGAGTCATGGGGGCGGGAGCGGGGACGGGATGGAGTGGGCTATTGATAAGAGAGGTGGAGGGGTGCCGAAATGGGGAAGGGGACGACCACCACGGCCACGCTGGGCAGGTCCCCCGATAAAAGGGGTATGTGGGTGGCTCAGAGCTAGTATAGTTGATCGTGTTTAGGAAAACCCAGATTTGCCTCGTCTTGGGGACCCACAAGGAGAAAAGCCATCTCAAACCTCTGTGGGTCTGGGCCTCTTGCCGAAAGCGCATGAAGCCTCCTCACCCAGGCCACCACTTCCCAACCCACGTCGCCCAGAGGCCTGGAAGGCGTCCTGGGCACCACGAGGCTCCTAAATGAGCCCTGGTCTTCAAGGGTATAGTAGGAGTGGCTCAGGACAGGGGAGGGCTGGGGACCACAAAATCCAAAGCCTGTCCCCCCACCCCAGCCCCCAGAGCAGAGCGGAGCCAAGTGACAGGTTGTTCCTTTACACAGCAGGGAAGGAGCCCACGCATCAAAAGCTGGGACCAGACCGAGACAAGTGTCCCTGGCGAGGCTGGGCTCGGTTCTCAAGCAGAGAAACTCAGGACACAGATAAAGCCCTGAGGAGGTTGCAGCCGCCTCCCTGGTGCCCTGGAGACAGCTGTAGGAGAACGGTGTGGGTGCTGGGGTCCCCACTGGCCTCAGATTTCCCAGCTCTGGTAGGGTGAGGGAGGAGTGGGGGGTGGGGAGACGCACACCTGCCTTCCAGAATCTCTGTGAGGAGAACTTGTGGACCCTACTCAAGGACCGGCAACACTGGCTGTGCCTGATCGCTGCAAAGCCATTTGTCAGGAATGGGGACCCGTCAGACCCCCAAGCCCCCTTCCCTTATGCCAGCCCTGAAAAAAGAGTCGTAAGACAGCAAGTCGTACCCACTAAAACGGCTATAATCCGGAAATGGGAAATGACAGGTGTCGGCGCAAAGTTAGAACCATCACCCGCGGCTGGGGGCGGGGTGGGGGGGTACATGATATGGTGCGACCCCAAGTTCGGTGGTCCCTGGACAAGTTAAACAGAGATGGTCCGTGGGACCCAGAAATTCCGCTCTGAAGTAAATACCCGAAAGAACTGAAAAGAGGACCTCAAACAAGTGTGTGGACACACATGTTCCCAGCAACATGGGTCACACAATAGCCACGTGGCAAAAACAACCCAAATGTCCATTGACAGACAGAGAGTTTTTGGAACGCGGTATATGCCATTAAACAGAGAGCTATTCGGCCACGAAAAGGAAGGACGTACTGATTTACAACACAACATTGATGAATCTCAGAGAGTCATGCTACGTGACCGAAGCCAGATACAAAAGGTCATATGCTGCACAATTCCACGTACACAAAATATCCAGGATCAATACATCCATAGGGACAGTAAGCAGATCAGTAGTTTCCAGGGACCGGAGTAGGGCGGGAGCTACGGAGTGACTGCTTAATCGATATGGGGTTCCCTTTAGGGGTGATGAAAATGTTTTGGGAGCTACATAGAGGCGAATACGCCAAAGGATGCTGAATTTTAAGTATAAAATGGCTGATTTTGCGATGTAAATTTCACTTCCGTAAAAATGAATGAGCCACAGCCGTGAAACTTCTTCCTGCAAGGCCATGTGGTCCACCCACATGATCCCATCACATCCTCAGAACAGGCCCATGAAGCCCAGGTTTTATTATCCCATTTTACTGATAAGAAAAGAGAGGCTCAGAGAGGCGATATAATTTGCCCAAGGCCTCATAGCTCGTGCTCTGCTCAGCTGTTTCAAAATTGCCCAGAAATTCCCCAGGGTTGAGCAAGATGGCTCAGCAGGGTGCTGGGGACAGGCACGGGTGGCCTGGGTGGCAAGGGGACAGGCAAGGGGCCTGGGGGAGTTCCATGCAGCCTCAGGTTGCCGGGATTCCAAGCACGTCTGATTCAAAAGTCCCCTGTCGAGAGGAGGGGTGCCTAAGCGAGCATGGTCTATCGGAGAACTTTGGGGGTGCCAGGGCTGGGGTGGAGGCTCATGTGGCCAAGGCCCTGCCCTCAGGAATCCAAACATCTGGGATGGCAGACTGTCCTTGATCCTTCAAGCCAACCCCTGCCCGCACTCCCCAGTCCTCGTGGAGGAAACCTCACTCAGAGCAAAGGCCACACAAGGGAGTAAAGGGAGCCTTGGCTTTCAGGCCATAGCCACTGACTTTCTGGAGTCTAGAAAATGTGTATCTTCTCTTTCCTTTCCTCCTCCTCCTCCTCCTCCTCCTCCTCCTTTTCCTCCCCCTTCTCCTCTTCTCCTCTCCTTTCCTTCCCCCCACGTATCATGCCCCGCACCAAACACTCAAACGTGGACCTCTACAACAGCCCTTGGAGGTAGGACGGAAGTCAATCATAGTGGTTGACTTCACATCACCAAAACCCACCTCCCCCCCGCTCCTGCTCACCCCGGTGGCGGTTCATCTAAACCAGACTTGGCAATCCCGTGCCCTTCGCTATCTACAGCGTCACGAATAAGCCTGATTTCAGCCAATGAGGCACGGACGCAGGTTTCCCTGCTCCGGGACGAGATGGTCCCGTCTCGTCCCCTGGACGTTGCCACAGCTGGAGGTCACATGCTCTTACGAGATGGCGGAGCAGAGAGATGGGCGATGATGCAGGGCCCGCACCTGTCGTCGTGGGAGAGCATAAACGTCCTGATTCTTTAAGCTGGGGTTTGCCCTTACTTGCAGCCAACGGGACCCTAGCTGACAGATATCCAATACCGCTGAGAAATCGCAGGCACAGAGGGGTCAAGAACCCGGTCGAATATCCCGCAGCTGGTGTGCCTGGAATCTGAGCCCAGACCATCTGGCCCCAGAGCTCTAACCCTTCCTCACTGTAAGGCACTGCCTACTTCTTTAGGTCATTGCCACTGCAAGGAAAGTGCCTGGCACAGGTGGGGATAAAAATATCCCCTGCACGGGGAGGGATACCAATGCAGGGGTAAAAATACCCCACCAGGGACACAAAGGGCCCAGGACAGGGCCTAGAGCAGAGGGCGTACTCCGTGAACATAAAATCCACACTCTTAACGTTTTTCAGCCCTGACTTGGTGCCCACTGGCTCCCAATGGCTCGGAGGCCAGACTGCCTCAATCCTGCCCACTTCTGCCCCTCCGGGAAGGGCACAGGTTTCTAAAATTCTGGCCCCGGCCCTCCTCTTCCAGGCAGCCTTCCAGGATGTGCCCCGTGCTTCCCCAACTCTCACCCCCAACTAGCCGGCTTATCTTCCCTCCCACACATGCTTCAGCAAATTTGAACCAACCTGTTGCTTTTATCTACACAGCAGCCGGAGGGATCTTATAAACATCAGACCAAGAGAACGTCAGCCCCTTGCCTAAAGCCCTCGTTTCTTCCCACTGCACCTGGCGTAAAACCCAAACTCACAACAGCCACCCACCAGGTCGTACATGGCTGCATCCTGCCTTGTTTTCCAACTTCACCTTGTGCAAGGCCCCTCCTCTCCCACCCCACAGCAGCCTCCCTGGCCTGTTAGCTTCTCCAGCCTGAAAAGCTCCTTCCTAGCCCAGGGCCTTTGTCCTGGTAGGTCTTTTTAGCGGGAACGACACTCTTACCCCAAGATCTCCCCATCGCCAGCTCATGTCAACGCTCGGGGCTCTGGAGGGGCCTCCGCGGGCCCACTCTGCCTCAGTCCGTGCATTTCTCTATATGGCACATAGGCTGCTCTGATACAGCGTCTTGCTTGTCTAGCACCGTTTCGTTATTTCCCCCCTAGAATGTACACTCTGAGAAACGGAGACACGTCTGATTCACTGCCAAATCCCCAGCACCTAGAACGGGGCCTGGCCTCCGGCAGGTGCTCAATGGACACGCACAGAAGGAACAAAACCCTGTCTCTGTGTGAAGCGTAGCTGTCTTCACGGCTTGTATGAGAGGCAGCACTCCTTGAGCGGAGGGATTATTATCTGTATGCTTATCTTGACTTTCTGAGAGCCTTGTGGTTGCGAGAAGTTGCTTTTCTCAGATTCACCGTGAGAAGCAGACTTTCATCTCTCACCTCGGCTCTGCCCATTTGTCATGATGTGACCTTGAGCAAGTCACTTAACCTCTCTCTGGGTGCCTCAGTTGCCCTAACCCTCACACAGGGATGATTGCTTTCAGGATGTTCTTGTGAGCATGGCGTGAGGCGACACATTGGCATTCGGCATGATGTCTTGCACAGGAAGCACTCAGTATAAAGGAGCTGACTTTGTTCATTATGTATAGCAGAATGCAAGAGAAAGAAAGAGGGAGGGAGGGAAGGAGGGAGGGAGAGAGGAAGGAAGGAAGGAAGGAAGGAAGGAAGGAAGGAAGGAAGGAAGGAAAAGAAGGAGGGAGGGAGAAAGGAAGGAAGAAAGGAAGGAAGGAAGGGAGGAAGGAAGGAAGGAAGGAAGGAAGGGAGGGAGGGAGGGAGGAAGGAAGGAAGGAAGGAAATAAGGAAGGAAGGAAGGAAGGAAGGAAGGAAGGAAGGAAGGAAGGAAAGAAGGAAGGAAGGGAAAGAAGGAGGGAGGGAGAAAGGAAGGAAGGAAGGAAGGAAGGAAGGAAGGAAGGAAGGAAGGAAGGGAAAGAAGGAGGGAGGGAGAAAGGAAGGAAGGAAGGAAGGAAGGAAGGAAGGAAGGAAGGGAGGGAGGAAGGAAGGAAGGAAAGAAGGGAGGGAGGGAGGGAGGAAGGGAGGAAGGAAGGAAGGAAGGAAGGAAGGAAGGAAGGGAGAAAATGCTGCATGTGAATCTTATCTGCAGGTTCTGTGGCAGCCAGTCTGCAGATGGGTCACTTGGAGCGTCATCTCAAGATGGCCCCTGCCCTGGGAAAAGAGAATGCAGGAGGTCTGGGTAGATACCGGTCAAGCAACCTTTCCTCAACTCCCTGATAGGATCAGACAGTGCTGGTGGCCCAGAACGCAGCACTCCCCCTCACCCCATACCTAATCTGGGGAGTGAGCTTTGGGGCACCAAGGGGACTGGAAGAAAAGCCACCAAGTCCCCAAAGCTCTTAACAGTGGCAGACACTGCTAGGGAAAGACTTCATGCCAGGATGAGTTGGGTCTTAATAGCTGCTAATTGGTCATAAGGCAAATGGGGGGAAGATATTAACGAGCAATCCATTTGGCTGCAAGTGAATGGACTATAACCCAGAAGGATTTATCAGTCTGTCTCTGCTTTTTTTTTTTTTCTTAAGAATTTTCATTTCAGGGGGCGCCTAGGTGGCTCAGTCAGTTAAGCATCCAACTTTGGCTCAGGTCATGATCTCGCGGTCCGTGAGTTCGAGCCCCGCATCGGGGTCTCTGCTGACAGCTCCGAGCCCGGAGCCTGCTTCGGATTCTGTGTCTCTCTCTCTCTCTCTCTGCTCCTCCCCCACTCACACTCTGTCTCTCAAAGATGAATACATGTTAAAAAAAATTTTTTTTTTTTTTTAAAGAATTTTCATTTCAGGAACGGCTTGGTCCTGGGACACGTGGCTGGCTCAGTCAGCAGAGCATGCGACTCTTGATCTTGGGATTGAGGTTTCCAGTCCCCCGTTGGGTAGAGAAATGGCTTAAAAATAAAATATTTAAGGAAAAAAGAAAAAGGCGTGATTTGGTCCTAAAATGGTGCGCTGTGACCAAGACTGTGTGATAATGGGGGAAATAGCTAAGGATTACAGGATTCATGCACCTCCAATATATGTGCCCCCCACCATCGACCTGTCTTCCTGCTGAACTTGGGGTCACTCCAGGACCAAGAGGACCACGCCCACCCATAGCCTCTCACTCCCTTCTTACTGACCTCACTGACCCTTCCTGGAGGAATTATTCCCACTCTAGCAGAGGAATCCACCTCCCTTTCTAGGTGGGGCCTTATCCAGAATGGTCAGAGAATGGGGTATTGTCTAACTGAGAATTACTACATCTAGCATGCGTGGATTAGCAATTCTCTCTTTTCTTCTTCTTTTTTAATGGGTCTCAGAACAATATATGCTAACTAAAATTTCAACAGAAATAGGGTTAGAAAAGGAAATATACTCTCTTCCACCATCGTATTTCTCAGAAATAAGCACCATTAACATTTTGATAGAGTCTTCCAGATGGACGAATGGATAAATCTTGCCTTTGATATTAAGTATTTCAGAGATTAATGTAATGAATACACAAGAGTGCACCATCCGTCTTAAGAAATAAAACATTACAAAATTGAAAGTCCCTGAACTTTTCCTTGTTTCAGTCCATCCTTCCTCAAAGGTAATCTTTGTCCAGAAATGATCTTTTCTATACCTTTTCTAAAATGATTACATCATTTTATTTAATGCTACCCTTTATAGAAATAGAATCATCGTACATGTAGCCTTCTGTGACTGGCTATTCCCTTCTAAATTGTTTTCAGATTCTCCATGTAGCTACATGGTAACATTATTTCATTCATTTTAACCTTGTATCATATTTCATTGTGTCAAGATACTCCAATTCATTTATCCATTCTCCTGTTGAGAAATATTGGGTTGCTTCCAATTTTTCACTTTTCAAACAATGCTGCAGTCAACACTCTTATACCCATCTCCTTGTGTCCATGTGCATAAGTTTCTCTACAGTATAGACCTAATGATGGAATATCTGTGTCATGTTACATGAGTATCTTCCACTTTACTGAACATTACCAAATTGCTCACCAAAATGGCTGTACTAATTTGTATTCCCACCATCAAATATGAATTAGGAGAACCACTTCAGAGAGTAATTTGGCAATATCCATCAGTGGATGAAAGTTCTTGTTGCCCACATCTTCGCCAACAAGGTGTGTTAACATTCAAATGTTTACCAACCTAGGAAGTGAAAACTGATATTTCATGGTTGTTTCAATTGCATTCCCATGGTGACTAATGAGATTGATTGTCTTTCATATGTTTACTGGCCTTCCAGTCGTATCCTCTGTGAATTGCCTGTTCATACTCTTTGCCCAATTTCAATAGATAGATAGATAGATAGATAGATAGATACAGATGCAGATATAGATATATAGATGGAGGGTCTTAAAAAAATTTCAAATGAGGACACCATAAAACATTGCCTGATATATACGAAACATATCTAGCCCATATTCTATATAATATTCTGTAACATGCTTGTTATATTCTTACAGTAACTGTACATCTTACCAGGCCAGTACATATCCATACATTCTGCCACCACAAACTACGGGTATATTACGATTTATTAATCATTCCCCTATGGACAGACATTTAGATTATTTTCTTTTCTCCATTGTAAACAGTGAATATTTTCGCAGGAACATATTTAGGTATAATCACAGCTGTTTCTATAGAAGATGGCCAATTCTCAGGGAATTATAAGTAGTAACCTATCATAAAAAGGAAATTAAAAATTCAATAAAAATACAATATAAAAATTCAGCATTAAATCTCTTCCAGACTTACCTCCTCCTCTTTAAAAAAATTTTTTAAACCAAAAAGTAATCTGCTAATAACCACTTTGGAATTATGTCTGGCAGCCATCTACTAAAGTTAAACATGCACCTGCCTATGACTCAGAAATTCCACGGCTGGGTATACAGCCAACAAAAATAAGTGTATGTATCCCTGAAGAGGCAAGTATGAGAACGTTCACAGCAGCTTTATTCATAAGTAACTTAGAACTGGGTACGAAGCTGAGTGTATACCCATGGAGATGTACAGTACCACGGATGGATCTGAGAACACTGTGTTGAACTGAAGATGCCAGAAGCAAAAGAATATATCGTCTATCATTCCATTTATACGAAGCTCCAGATGGGGCCAAATCTACAGTATTAGCAACCGAGATAACAGTTACCTCTAGGGAGAAAAGTATTGATGGGGAAGGGGCACAATGAAGCTTTCAGAGGTGTTGGAAATGTTCCTATCCTGATCTGGGTCACAGATTTGCTGTAAAAAAAAATCACTGAGCTTTACCTTTAAGAGATGCATACTTTGTATTTCTTATGCTATGATAACTTTTTTTTCCCTATAGAAACAACCTTCTTATTTTGTTTTTTTTTTAATGTTTATTTTATTTTTGAGAGACAGAGAGAGAGATGGAGACAGAGAGACAGAGTACTAGTGGGGGAGAAGCAGAGAGAGAGGAAGAGAGAGAGAAGCCCAAGCAGGCTCCGCATTGTCAGTGCAAAGCCCGATGTGCAGCTTGAACTCATGAACCGTGTGGTCATGACCTGAGCAGAGATCAAGAGTCAGACCCTTAACTGGCTGAGCAACCCAGGTGCCCCCAACCTTCTTATGTTAACTTCTTTGTACCCTGCCTAAGTGAAAGCAAGGAAATTGATCTTATTAAGAACTTAAATGCTGAGGCGCCTGGGTGGCTCAGTTGATTAATTTTCTGACTCTTGACCTCAGGTCAGGTCATGATCTCAGGGTTTGTGGGTTCGAGCCCTGCATTGGGCTCTGTACTGACAGTGTGGAGCCTCCTTGGGATTCTCTCTCTCCCTTTCTCTCTGCTTCTCTCTCTCTCTCTCTCTCTCTCTCAAAATAAAGAAAGAAGGTAAACAAGCACTGATGGGCTAAGTGTTTTTATACATTTTTATAATTTTTAATTATAAGTTTTATAAGTGCCCCCATGATGCAGGCATGACTGTCGCCTTGTTTACAGATGAGGAAACTGAAGCGGGAAAAATTGGTGTGACATGTCCAAGGTCACGGAGCCCCTCAAGCTCCATTGGCAGCCATGTGAATTGCCACCGTCATAGCTGGCGTTTGTTAGGCACGCTACGTCACCATGTGCGAGGCGTTCTTCTAAGCACATTTCATGTATTATCTCACGTCATCTGCACTATGATCCTATGTGCCAGGCATTATTGTTAAGCCCCATTTTACAGACAAGGACATTATGGCACAGTAAGTCACTTCCCCCTGGGGAGACAGAACCCGTAAGTGGAGGCACCATGATCTTCTCGTTTCTCTAGGGCCCCAGTCCCAGCTCGGAGTTTCCCAGCTCCAAGGCAGAGTGGAATTCGCCTCACGCTGGATCACACTGGGGATGCCCTCCCTGCAGGGATGCTGGGAGCCGTTTGTTCAGTTTCAGAATCTTCTAGTGGAAGCTTGTGTTTATCTGTTGACTTGTTTTTCACACCCACTCATCTGTTTAGAAAGTCAGAAAACAGACCCATTAAGCATGGAGAGCCCAAACATTCCAAGATAAATTAGCAGGCAGTCTCCCCAAGGCAGAGGGGATCAGGCAAGGGAGGGAGGGAGGTAGGGAGGGAGGGGGGAGACGGAAAAATCCCCATTGTTTCCTTCTGCACGGAGCCAAGCTTCACCACCCCAGACCCCAGGGACCCCAGCACAGATAATAAACCAGCAGCAAAAGGCTTGTGGCTACATGTCTTTTGCAGAATTGGCTCTCACCTCGAGACCACAATTTAATGGGAAAGACAGCTTGAAGGAGGTAAACTTTGAGGGGTTATGAAGAAATGGCCATCTAAATCAACAAGACCCGTTGGCCACCCTGAGCAAAGGGCGCATGGGAAGAAAAGGACAGGAGGGACGGGAAAGGGGGGAGGACACCCGGGCTACCCCCAGTTTACTGCCCAGCAGCCTCCCAAACAGTGCCGGCAAGTGATCCCATCGCACAGCCAGCTTTCCTTGGCGTCACTGTTCCCGGCCACAGGGCTTCCGTTTCTGACCACAGCCGTCTCGTTGACAGCTGATCGATCATTTCTGCAGGGGGAGGAAGAAACCCCCACTGATGTCCATCTCCAGCCCTCGGACCCACCTTTCTCCCCATCTCAGTCGGGAAGGTAGCTTCCCACGGGGTCCTTGGACAGAACCCATCAGGCTGGGAGAAGCAGAAAGTAGGGCCCAGGACAGCCTCAGGGACCCCGGACTCACTAGCAATCGCGATAATGGGGCGCCTGGGTGGCTCAGTCGGTTAAGCCTCTCTGATTCCTGATTTCGGCTCAGGTCATGGATCTCTCAGGTCATGAGTTTGAGCCCTACGTTCAGCTTGGTGCTGCTGGTGCAGTTCCCGCGTGGGATTCTCTCTCTCCTTCTCTCTGCCCCTCCCCAGTTCACGCACGCACACGTGCATTCTCTCTCTCTCAAAATAAATATATAAACTTAAAAATTAAAAAAAAAAAAAACACAAAAAGCGCGGCCACCACCTCCCGAGAGTCTGCTGTGTAATACGTCACCTCTAATCCCTCAGGTGTCTCTGCAGGGGATATCTATATTAGCCCCGTTTTATGAAGGGGAAACTGAGGCTTAAAGGAGGGGAAGCAGTCATTTGCCCAAACTTGTGGCCTGGCTCCCAATGCCCTCACTACCTCTGCAGAGGAAGAAGGAAAAACAGAAAGAGCATATAAAGGAAGCAAGTGCATTGGCATAATGCTTTGTATACAGGAAGCGCTCACCGAACGCTGGCGATTTCCACCGTGAGAGTGAACACGATGATATACGCCAGTCACAATTCAGACTGCTCCCGATCCCCTCCCACGAGGCGGGGCTGCTTTGAGCCCACGCTTGTCTGGGTCTCTCCTGGCTGCACCCGTGACACGTCCAGGGGACACACGCTCCCTCAGCCTTCCCTGAGAAGGGCCCAGTGAAGGAGAAGTCAGAGCCCCAAGAAGCCATTGCTGAAGTACTGTCCGGCTGGGGAGCTTGGGTTTGGGGCCAGGTTGAAGTCGAGAATGTGGGAACATGGCAGGAACGAGGTCGGCGGGCGGGTCAGCTCTGTTTGACGAGGGGAGAAGTTTCCCATGACTCGGTGTCGAGAATGGGCCCCGAGGACTCAGGGGCTGCTGGTTATTAAAAAGCCAGGCTCACTGGTGGCCTCCACTTAAGCCCATCCATTCAAAGCCCCCTCAGCGGTGTGTATGGAGGGGGCGGCTTTTCAGTGGTTGTTCTGGAAGAGTCGGGCACCGCTTCAGCCCTGCTGTCCCTTTCCCCACCACGGGTGAGCCTCGATGGTGGCGGCCAGGAATCCTGGAGGAAAACTTTGCTCCGGTCCCCGGAGGCCAGCACCTGGAGAAACAATACCAGATTGTTCCCTAGAGGTGAAAACAGGCTACAGTGTAAAGAAGGAAGGCCCTTGGGGGACATTATCAACCTGGAAAGTACTTTTAGAATGCAAAAGGCAAGCCAGGCTTCCTCTGAACAGAGCTGTTAGGAAACCTGGATTCTGAATGCAGAATTGTTAATATTCGCCATTCCAAGTGAGTACGACCCGCAAAGTCATTTCCAGCCACACGATCACACCTGTCCGGTCACCGGGGTAATTTTCAGTTCTGGGCAGCTGCGGTCCGGACCCTGAGTATACTAGCTGCACAACCTTGGGCAAGACATCTGGTCTCACTGAGCCTCGACTTCCTCATCTTCTCCTATAACCTACCCTTTCTGCTTCACCCTCTCAGCGACTTGGCTGCCCGAGCCAACATTCCGGGAGTTATGAAAATTCCACTCCCCGTGGTTGATGGATGGCCCAAACTGCACAGATTTCTCACTTCCCCTGTAACTGTGCCCTTGGTCCATCAAGAATCGGAGTAAGCCCTGTCAATGAGCTCAGAGTGGCAAAGCAGCCCAGCCAACTCAGAAACCCATGAGCACAAATCAGTGTTTTCTAGCATATGGCACTGGGGTTCTGGTGGTTGTTATGCAGCATCGTCGTGGTCATAGCTAGCCTATACACTACTCCATACCCGGTCGCTCACCAAAACGAAAGCACAGTTGTTAAAGAGAAGGACGTTGGAATTGTCCTCCTGGTTTTGAATCCCAAATCCAACCCCTGCCTAGCCGTGTGACCTTGGGCAAGTTATTTCACGTCTTGGTGCCCAGTGTTGTCTTGAAACACCAGAGCCGACTGTAGAAGAACCGGTCTCATAGAGCTGCAGCGATTAAATGAGTAAATAGTGTAAGATGCTTAGAACAGCACTGGGTGCAAAGGTAATGCTGTGTAAGGATTTGCTTCTAACATCACGCTGTCCACTAAGTATATTATTAATCCACTTTTCTCTCTCCTCCACTGATGTCACCCTAATCTAGGACATTTTCTGGATGGTTTTCCACCCCCACCTCACACTATTAATCCACTCTCCATAATGAAGCCAAAGGAGTCTTTCCAAAGCGCAGGACTCACAGCATCGCGCTTTGATTAAAACCTTTCGGGGGTGCCCCTTTGTCCTTGGGATGGTTTCAACTCCCCAAATGATTGCATGAACCCGCCTCTGTTTAATTCTCGGGCCTCCTCTTCCCCGGGCTGCCCACACTTGTCATCAGAAACAGTAAGGGTGATCTGAGCCGCATGGAGTGCTTAGGCCGTGCCGGGCCCAATGCCACCCACGTTGCTGACGTTATATCATTGGATCCTCATGATAGACACTGTAACCAACCTTGCGTGATAGATCCCTATTTTACAGACAAGGAACCTGAGTTTGACTTGCCCGGCCTTACCAGCAGCGGAGAAAGGATGCTAAGCCCACCCCTGCTTTCCTGGCTCTGTAAGCCAGGCTGCTCTGGGGTGGGGCTGGGGTGGGCACCTCTCCAGAAACAGTAGAAACTCTTGAAGCCAACCTCTCAGCACTGCCTTTGGAGCCAGGCCCAGGCCCTACTTGGGGCTCTCACTCCAGAAGGCGAATGAGAGGGAAGAAACACCCTTGCGACGGTCGTGGACTCTTCGTTCCGTGAAGTGCAAGGTCATTGGCGGACGGTGAGAAATCCAAAGACCGGAAGCAGCCAGGCCGTAATGGCAATGCCCTGCTGACCCTGACACCCTCAGCCAAGTGCCAAGCTGGCCTGTGACTTACTTCCCTCTGCACCTCACAGCCTGATTCATAATAGGCATCCATGCCACAGGGGACACAGCCTGCTGACACAATGCTTACAGAGGACTCACAGTGTGCCAGGCCAACTTTCTTAAGCATATGACGTATACGGAAAATTTAATGCTAACAATGAACCTGGGACATGGGTACTGTCGTTGTCCCTATCCTACAGACGAGAAACTGGCAGTCAGACGTGTTGGAACATTTGCTCTGGCCGGCTGCAAACCCAGTTAGCCTGGTTCTAGAATCTGCACTCTTAACCGACCACTGTGCCACACTGCATCTGGATAGAGTTCAAGACAAGTGCTCCAAAGAGGATTCCCCTGAAAACTCACGGGGGGGGGGGTGGGGGGGGGCGATTCCAAGCAGGATAAAAGTATGCGGCCTTGGAGAAGAGCCCTATGGAAAGGACCGAAAGGCCAAGGGCCTGTGGTGGGGCAGCAAACATTCCTGCCGCCACCAGGATTCGCCTCCCTTCTACTTCTGGACCCTGGGAGGATTGCAACGCCTGGTCGCTGGGCCCGTGAGACGTGAGCAGGCTCAGCTCTTGGCCGTGTCTGCCCCTTTGTGTGGAGATTCCAGGGGCACAAAAGGACCCCCTCCCTCAGCCTGAGGCCCCGAGTAAGAAAGTAGGGCTTACGTCCCTCCCCTCCCTCCCCGTGCCCAGCTTCCAGACCACACCACGTTGGACGGGAAGTATGAGTGAGTAATAAAGCCTTTGCTTGCGACGACATTGGGGCTGTTTGTTTCGGCACTATAACCTCGCCTCCCCTGACCGGTGTAAGTGGGCCAGTCAGGCGAGGCAGGAGGTAATCTCAGGTCTCCCACACTCTGGCAATCGTTGGAAGTTATGTGCGGTAGGGGAGGGTGGAGGAGGGGGAGGCTTCTCAGAAACGGCAGCGTCTCGTTACTTAGATTTCAGTGGGAATAGCATGTCCTTTCCGCAGATGAGCAGACAGATCTTTCCAGTCTGACTGGAACAGAGTCCAAATGTTAAAATTAGAGACAAAACTTAGCTGCGGAGGAAAACGTCAAAACATGATCCTTCGCTAGACCAGGTTGAGGTGGAAATGCCCTCATCGCTGCTGTGGGAACTAACCGGGGGCGAGGCGGTTGGAGGCGGGGGTGGGTGGGGGGGTGCTCTGTTCCAACTTAGAGCTGATTTGTCACGACCAGGATAAACCCCTGCCTCCTGCCCCAGCCTAGGGCAGGCACAACTACTGTCTGACCCCAGGCTGGTCTCCTTTGCCCACCGAATCTGCTCCACAGATATTGCAAGTAATGTCTTTCAACACTTGACAAAGGCCCAGAGGTTCGGAGATAACCGTTTTGACACTTACTTCAACCTTTTAGTAGGGAAGGAGGTCATAAGTCTTTTCTCCCCACCACCTAGTCCGTCTCTTGGCTTCAGCTCAGGTCATGATCTCGCGGTTCTTGAGTTTGAGCCCCGCGTGGGGCTCTGTGCTGACAGGCACAGCCTCCTTGGGATTCTGTCTCTCCCTCTCTCTGTGCTCCCTCCTTCTCTCAAAACAAATAAATCAACTCAAAAAAAAAGAAGAAGAAAGAAAAAGAAAGAAAGAAAGAAAGAAAGAAAGAAAGAAAGAAAGAAAGAAAAAGAAAAAGAAAAAAGAAAGGAAGGAGGAAGGAAGGAAGGAAGGAAGGAAGGAAGGAAGGAAGGAAGGAAGAGACACCTGAGACTTTAAAGTAAGGGAGAGAAGGCCACTGTGGCCAGACAATTTGGTGAGTTGGAGGACAGTGGCTCTAGGTGAGACCAGGGACGTCTGAGGGACCCTAGTAGGCAGAAGTTCTAAGAAGGATAAGTCTGGACTGTAGCCACCATGGCCCAAAGCAGGGCAGGCCCTAGGAACCCTCACTGACCTCAAAGGAAACCTGTTTATCTGCCCACGTGAATATGTTTTTTAGGGCTCAAGTGTCCCCTGGAATTCCTGCTGTGTGCTTCAAACCATCCATTTACTCCTTACCAAACATATATTGAACACTTACTATATTCAGGCCGTGAGACTCAACAGTGAATAGGGCACAGTTCCTGCCTTCAAAGAGCTCCCTACCCGGTGGTAGAAATTGCCCACAAATCCACTGATTACAGTACAGTGTGGTAAGTGTTACTATCGAGACAACTCAGCCTGGAAGATCACGGAGGCCTTCTAGGAGGTGTCAATGCATCGGCTGAGTCTTAAAACACATCTTGGAATTTGTTGGGAGGAAGAAAGAGCCATTCCGGACAGGGTACAAAGCATTTATAAGCAATGGCAATTTTGCTCTAATCTGTGGTTCCAAACCTGTCACACATCACGATTGCCTGGGAAGCTTTGAAAAACTCAGATATCCCTGGGGCTCCTGGGTGGCTCAGTCGGTTGAGCGTCCAACTCTTGATTTGGGCTCAGGTCATGATCTTGTGCTTTATGGGTTTGAGCCCCACATTGGGCTCTGTGCTGGCAGCATGGAGCCTGCTTGGTATCCTCTGTTTCCCTCTCTCTCTGCTCACCCCCTGCTCGCTGTCTCTCTCTCTCTCTCAAAAATAAACATTTAAAAGGAAAGAAAAGGGAAGTAAAGGGAAGGGAGGGGAAGGGAAGGGAAGGGAAGGGAAGGGAAGGGAAGGGAAGGGAAGGGAAGGAAAGGAAAGGAAAGGAAAGGAAAGGAAAGGAAAGGAAAGGAAAGGAAAGGAAAGCCCAGGTATCCCAGCTTCCCCCTCTAGAGATCCTGATCCTGGGCTGGAGACGAGCCCCGGAAGATTCTAGAGTGCAGTCAGGTTTGAGAACTCCTGCTCTAGTCCATCCTTAGTTACCATCAGAACTTTGGAGACTATGACCCATTTGTCACCCAAGAAGCCTGTCATTTTGCACCCAGGATGCTTGGGATCTACCCCCAGAGCCCAGAACAGCCACGGGGTGACCTCAGGACAAAGGAACTACCCCAGAGGCCTCGGGCTGGGCGAGACAACAGTTTACTCCGCCGTTTCTGTCATGACGAAGAGTTGCCGGCTGAAGCGGTACAAAGGGAAGCCATCCGGGCAAAGAAGCGGGGGAAACAGGGAAGAGGCAGGAGGGGTGCAGAGGAGCCCCTCGCTGTGCCGCAGGCCTGGACCTTCCCCCCCCCGCCGCCTTGCTGACCTCCAGGCTTCGGGTGCGACGCCTGAAACTTGGACACAGGCGCTGAGTTACGGCTTCACCGTCTTGTCCTATCCGTGTTTTTGGTTTACCTACGGTTTCTCCTTGCTTCGTTAAATAAAAATATGCATTTCAAAAGAAAGCTTTGTATGCAGCGGCTATTTGGAGCTGGAAAACTGCTACTCCTGGTCCCGGATAAAAGGCAACCTTGAGAGTAACACTGACTTTTTAAAGTCACGTTACTAGTGTCTGTTTAGATGCTCTGTGCCTGAAGCCTCTTCTGCTTCCGATTTAGATTTTGCCTTTTTGCCTTTACCATGGGAAAATGTATAAAACGTAACATAAAAACATGTGCCACTATGACCATTTTTAGGGGCACAGCTCGGTGGCGTTAAGTCCATTCGTGCTGTGCAACTATTAGCCGCCATTCATCTCTGGATCCTCCTTCCGTTTTCCCGAACGGATACTCCATACCCATCAAACACTAGCTTCGCATCCTCCACCCCTTCTCCCCCTCCCCTCCGCATCTATTCTGTCTCTAGATCTGTCTTCGTTTTAAAGGGAGATTAAAAAGAGCTGAAGGGGAGTTGAGGACGTTTTAGCACCAACCGAGATTCTCCTTTTGACTTAATTGCGATTGAAAGAGGGTTGAACGGGCAACAGGGTTCACTCTGCGGAATTCCACAGCACGGTGTTGGCCAGCGCCTCCCCACGCATGGTCTACACCTGTGGTGTTCATCCCACAGCCCTTGCAAACCTTGCGTGAGTGATCCCTGCCTCTCCCCTCCGGATCTGTGGTCTTCCTGCAAGCGTGCCATAAAATCTGAATCTAACACTCAAAAAGAGAGCGAAGGGAAGGGAACCACCACCCTGATTCTCCTTAATAATCCAACGAGGCTGAAAAAAGCGATCCCCAGTTTCACAAAGAGGAAACAATAGCTCATCAAGACAATAACTTTCCCAGGGGGCACAATTAACCCACCTCAGGGTCTTTTGATCCAACTACGTGTCTCTGCTCTTCTCAGGCACCGCCCCCCCCCCCCCCCCCCGCCAAACACTGATCTCCAGGGGCAAGCTTCCAGAGTAGCCAGGCCGGAGAACGTGGAGAACGACAGAGACCATCAGCAAAGACGCCGCCCTGAGGCCCTGCAAGCATGGTCCACACTCCGCAAGCGGACTCCTAACAAGTTAATCAGAATCAATCAGAATGGCGCACGCCTGGGCGACACTCTTCCTGGCGCATAAGGAGCTCTGTCACTCTGTGACCATGGGGCCACCAAGCTGGCCCTTTAATGAATGCACACAGGAGAGGCTCTGCACATCCCCGGGGGGAGCCCACCCTGCTCCTTCCAGGGCCTTTGCCGGGCAAATGGCTGTGCATACTCACTCTACATTTGGGCACTCCCGCCCCTGCAGGATTCTGATGCAAACGGATTTGACACCCACACGGAACGGCCCCCTCCCAGCCGAGCTCCCCTGTTTGCTGATGGTTTCCAGCATCCTCCCTGGACTCCTTACCTCCATCTTTTGTGTTTGTTTAAATAACAGCCAGGCAGAGACCTCGGTTGAATATCTTCCCAGACGCCAAGATTGGAAGCATTTCCCTGCACTCCACCCCACCCTCGACATCAGTCTGTGTGTTTGGCCGGTCTCCATTTATTTGTGAGGCTGGGGATGGGTCCATATGAATAAAGCTTGCACATTAGTAGCAGTCTCATGCATTTCCAGGCTCAGGGATGCAGCCAGGCACCTGCCTGACCCTTGAGCTGCCTGCATTCGCTTTGTTACCAATGCCCTACCTGGCCCCCGCCCCCCCCCCCCCCCCGCAGCGTGAGACGGATTGTAGACATCACAAACATAAACACTGCAAAGAGCTTGATAACTTTCCTTAAAAGAAAAAAAAAAATCTACCATTATTTCTTATCCATCCTTTATTTGGGGAGGGGGGAGCTTTTCCTACCATAATAAAGCTGAGGGTTTTTTTTTTTTAATGTTTTTTATTTATTTTTGAGACAGAGAGAGACAGAGTGCAAGTGGGAGAGGGGCAGAGAGAGAGGGAGACACAAAATCCGAAACAGGCTCCAGGCTCTGAGCTGTCAGCACAGAGCCCGACGCGGGGCTCGAAGTACAAACCGTGAGATCGTGACCTGAGCCGAAGTCAGACGCTTAACCGACTGAGCCACCCAGGCGCCCCAAAGCTGAGTTTTTAAAAATGAGTCCAAGATCTATGGTTCGCCCCGAAGGAGCTCACCACCGGGTGGTGAGAGAATGTTCTCTGCCAAGTGGTCAGGAGATGATGGGGTGGGTGAAGGTGGCCCTCGGGAGAGAGACCCCAAAGTCAGCCTCGAGTCTGAAGGCTTGGGGTGTCTGGCACAAAGGGGACAGGGGGCTCTGTGCCCCTCAAACCGCCTGGGGATTGGGCGGGCCTCCCTCACCCCCTAGGGGCTGCAGTGGCTATAGAACTATGGCCTGGAGTTTGAGAGCGGGGAGCCTGGGGTCAGACGGATCCAAGTCTGAGCCAGAGCCTCTGTTTTGAGGCTCTCTGAGAGAACGGTGAGGATTCAAAGCCAATCGTCAGCCGAATTCCTGACACACAATGACCGCCGGGTCCCATGATGATATCTTCCCTCCACCATCCACCCTCCCCTTTCCTACTTGCTGGGAGATCTCCCATGTCACTCAGGGCGGCTGTGCGCCCAACACTCCACCAACCACAGCAGGCCAGCCGTTGGGCAGCTGCTTTCCAACACATCCTTCGACTAGAGGACCATGGGACTTAGACTTGGCCAATGACACATAGAGGAGTGTGCTGCCGGCCTTCCGAAAATCTCTCCCCCCTCAACACCTTCCCTTCCTACCTTTCATCTGGCAGCCATTTTGTGACCAGTGTGCAAGAGTCTAAGAGTGAAAGGCCCGCACGCCGAGGAGAATGGAGGGAAAAGGTCCTCTGCGATATGGTTGGACTCCTCACCAAAATTGGAGCTGCCCTCCTCCAGACCTCTTGTCAAAGCATGTGAGTAACTGGTTGCTTGGGTTGGTTGGCTGGGTCTTCTAGGTTATTCTGCTGTTTGTAAGGGGAAAGCATTCCTACCCGTTGTTCCCAGACCTGTCCATAGTTATCTTCCTGCCTGGGGATCCAGGAAGAACCATAGCAACCTGGAATTCTAAAGGGACGCAGTCCACAATTTTAAGAGAATCATTTTTGTGACTCGGGAGTTCTGGTGGTACCAAGATACCAGCAACAAACCCCAAAGTAATCCCCGTCCTGGACGGTGACAAGAATCACACGTGGGAGGGAGTGAGCAGAGGTGAGCAGGCTCTGGGCACCCGTGTGCAGATGGCCTCCTGCCCCCCATCAGCTGCCCCAGCTGCCTCTGGCCCGGTGACCTCGGGGGGAGCCACTTACCCGTCCCCGGGTATGCCTCTGTGTCTTTAGCTGTAAAAACGGGAATCGTGATACCTACGTTAGGATGTTGTTGACAAGGCCCAGCCTCAGTGAGGCCCCTTGTAAAACACACTCAGCTCTTGGGTTACCCCGCAGGGTTCCCGAGGCTCTCCTCCATCTAGCACCGCCAACTCCCTGGGTCTCATCCCTTCCCATTTACACGTGCCCCTCCAAAGCCCAGCCACGTGGAACTTCCGTCCTTCCGCCAGGGGCTGGGACATGGCGTGAGCACTGTCCTCCACGCCTTCAACTGTCTCCCTGCCCGGAACCCTTGTTCCCCTGCCCTTCGCCTGGCTGGCCCCTGCTTCTCTTTCTCCTCAGCTCAGCTTAAAAGTCACTGGAAGCTGTCCTTGATCCCACTCGTACACACACACACACACACACACACACACACACAGAGTCTTTTTAAGGTACTCTGCTTGGGGCACCTGAGTGGCTCAGTTGTTGAAGCATTCGACTTCAGCTCTGGTCGTGAGCTCTCTGCTCTTGAGTTCGAGCCCCGCGTTGGGCCTGCTTTGGGTTCTGTGTCTCCCTCTCTCTCTGCCCCTCCCCTGCTCACATTATGTCTCTCTCTCTCTCTCTCTCTCTCTCCCTCTCAAAAATAAGCAAACATTGAAAAGAAAAAAACTGTAAGGTACTCTGCTCTGTGATCCCATTACCCGCTCAACAGCTGTCTTCCCCACTGGCCTGCGAGCTGAGGGCACAGATCGGATTCTTCGGGCTCCCCTTTGCACCTCTAGCGTCTAGCACGGCCCGGACACATAGTAGGCACTTCATAAATATGCGTTTATTAAAGACACCCCCTCCAACCACCTGAAGCAATAAATGTAGACTTCAGCACAGCTGCAGGTATGTGACAGGCACGCAATAAATTCACATCTCCGAGGAGACGGCCCGGGATGGGGGTTAAGCGCCCCTCCCGCGGAATGATCAATCGCGCCCGGGCTCGAATCCCAGATGTGCCGCTATGCACTGTGTGACCCTGGGCAAGCCACTTAACCTCTCTGAGCCCCTGTTCCCTCGTGCATCCGTGAGAATCCTAACAATAACCACTTCACCGCCGTTGTTGTTGGAGTTAAATAAGGTGATAGAAATAAAGAATCGGCCCACAGTTAAGTGCTGGCTATGATTACCGTCATCAGAGCTGTTGTTAGGCCAGGGCTGTCCCAGTGGGGGCTGGAGCAGGCCAGCCCCCCCAGGGAGTCCCGTCAACCAGGTTTTCTCCATCACCCCCATTCTGCCACCTCCCTTGCTGCCCACCCACCCAAGGCTTGCCCTCCGCCCACCCTCCAGCCCTTCCTGCCTGCCCACCAGCGGTCACAGACGCACACGCCTGATTGATAAAGTCCCTATCTGGTCATTTACGATCTGGCTGCTGAAGAGGCAGCTCCTGCCAGCTCGAAAAGCAATTAATCTGCAAACAAGCTGGGCAACAGCAGGCCTGGGCATTTGCAGTCTCGGCCGTGGCCGCTCCAGAGAGCAGATAAGGCTGCAGTCGGCTATTTATTGTACATTTTAATTAAGTGCTTGTTAACGACAGTTATTTTAACAGTCATAAAATTACTGTTGTAATGCATTTTGTTGGAGGGAGAATGGAGGGGCCGCAGGACTTTATGAAAGCGACCACAGATTGCCTTCACTTTAAATCAAAGAATAAATTCTGAAGAGGAGGGACGGTCCTGTGGTCCAGGCCGAGACGCTAATGGTTATTTAATGCGCTCATCAGTGTTTGTAAGTCCTGAGCATACGGCGCGGACACAACAGCCTCCAAACCCTCTTTAACACTTATTTGAGATGACAGGAAAAATGAAACCGTTTGTGCTTTCAATGGAAAAGCAATCATTGGTACATTATATTCGCCTTGCCCTATCATGCTAATGCATGGTAAAAATGTCACCAAATGTATTTAAGGGCCTGATGGACTGTTAGCGTTGGATCCCCGGTACTGGACTGATTAATAAAAATCTTCAATTTGTATGTAAATGCAGCGAGGCCTCATATCATCCGCATACCTGCACCCAGAGAAAATAATAAAGTGAAGTTTAATGCGGGAATTATCAGCATTTATGGGGCTCTTAAAGCATTGGCGGCCCTTGGAAGCAGGCGTGGCAGGGGGGGCGCCGGTGATGGGCAAAGGGGCTCCTTGGGAGATGTACGGTGTCTCCCAAGGGCCGGCCTCGGCCACCCCACGGCACCTGGCTTCCATCAGAGGGCAAGCCGGGCAAAGTAGCGCCGGAGGGTGAGTTGGGGCGACTGCCGAAGAGATGTCCCCAGAGGTGGCTTCTCTAAGGATGACACACCACCCCCCCCCCCCCAACTTGGGACTTGCCTGTGTGTCTTTCTCGGCTCTAACTTAGAGGAACCCCCATGGACGGGTCAGACCGCCGGCTAGGCCAGGCCATGTGTCGTGATGAAGGGATGCACCACGTGCTTGGCGGGGACCTGACACCTCGGTACAAAGGGCCGTAGCGACAAGAGGAGCCATTACTGCATCGCTGCGTGCCAGGCACAGGCTCCCGGTTCACCAGACCCTCTTCCTTTTCCTCCTGGACGCGCAGCTGAACTACATTTCCCAGACTCCTTTGCAGTTGTGGGCGGTCACGTGCTTTAGTTCAGGTTGGTTGAGAAGTGAACGCGAAAGATGGGACTAGACAAGTAAGGGTTTTTGGGGGGGGGGGCACAGAAAAAAGGTGAGAGCTTTCAGGCCACAGGAGGGTCTGACATCTGCGGGAATAAAGTGGGGAGAAAGGACTGAGTAGAACAAGTCTCAGACTGTGTCATGCTTCCAAGAAAGTTTGGGCCAGGCCGACGGGCTGTCTTTGAGTCCTAGTTGCCCACTGGGGGAGGCCCTGGCCTTGCCGGAGGAAGCCTGGGTAAAGACTTCTGCCGTGCTTAGTCATCAGCTGGGAGCAGCCCAGGAGAAGCATGGCCTCTGTTCGCGTGAATGTGATGGTAAATCCAGGACAGCAGCTGGGGCTTTGAGGCACTTTTTCTCCCCATGGTGGGAGCCCTGAGAGGCGCATTTTCATGGCTGCCCCACCATCTGGCTGATGGAATGTGGGCAGGACTGATGTGCACTTCCTCTAGGCCCGGCCTAGCAACCCTCCCACGGCCATTCTTCACACACTCATTTCTCCTCACTTACTTGACATGCGCAAGTATGGGGACCTAGGAGCAGTGTGTCAAAGAACCAAAGATGGAAGGAACTTGGCCCACTGCTTGAGGAAGAGCCCCCCCCCCCCGCCCCCCACCAATTAGAAACATCCATTTAGGATATAATTGAGTGAGAAAGAAATTTATCTATTGGGTTAAGGCATTGAGATTGAGGGACTTTCTATTACAGCATTCAGGTTAAGCATGAACCTAACAAATATCACAAGTGCAGAAAGCAAGTATCCTGACCTCCATTTTTCAGGTGAAAAAACAAAACAAAAACAAAAGCAAAAAGAAACAAACAGTCCAGGGAGGTAGGCGACTTTCCCGAAGTTCACACTCTGGGTACGGCCGACCTGGGATTCGCATCTGACCATCTCTCCTGCTGACTGGCCAGAAACACACAGACCAGGAACAGAAAAGTATTTCTAGAACCTCTGTGTCTTCCAGGCATTACCAAACTCCACTGCCCACTCTCCAGGGCCCCCCTGAAAGAGAAAAGAGGGTGACCTTCTAATGGAGCTTTGGGAGGGCTACAGGCTGTGAACCGCATAGTAAGATATTTGGGGTGACCAACCCTGTCCCCCCAACTTGCTCTTCTCTCTGGTTCATAACCACCCTAAGAGCACCCCAACCTTCTTGCTGGTGACAGCAAACCTCATGAGGGTAAGTCAGTGCTGTGATCTTGGAGCATAATTGGACAAGATCTGTTAGAATTTAAATGTAGGTTCTCTTGGGGCACCTGGGTGGCTCGGTTGGCTCAGGTCATGATCTCAAGGTTGTGAGACTGAGCCCCACACTGGGCTCCGCACTGGGTGTGGAGCCTGGTCCAGATTCTCTCTCTCCCTCCCTCTGCCCCTCCCCTGCTCGCTCATGCTCGCTCTGTCTCTCTCTCCCTCAAAATAAACAAATAAATAAATAAATGTAGGTTCTCTTTAGCCGGCAGTTCCGTGTCTAAGAAATTATCCCCTAAGAATGCCAACACCAGGGTGCAAAGGACACGTGCAAACAAACTTACTGTACCTTGTATATGATAGCAAAATACTGGTTATCACCCAGTAGTTCACCAGCAAGGTCTTAGGTTTATAAAATATCATGTTTTCTCCTACCAATTCATGGAGTGATGACTAAAGGGAATGGGGCAGAGCTGGAGGGACCACGTTGGGAATACGTACCTCAAATGGGAAAAAGTCAGAGAACATTATTATAACGTGATTCCATTTTTTAATATGATAAAAATGGTTGTCTTTGTTAACAAAAGGAAAAGGATATGGAGAAATGTTCACCAAACCGTTAGGAGTCATGAGAGCTCAAGAGGCAGAAGTCTGAGATCTCAAAGAACTATCATTTCCTGTGCTATGCGTTTTTGTGGTGTCAAAATTGTTTACCGTGAGCGAGAAGTACTCCCCTAATTAGAACGAAATTTAAGAGTTAAGTTGTAAGGGGCGCCTGGGTGGCTCAGGCAATTAAGCGCTCGACTTGTGCTCAGGCCATGACCTCGAGGCTCATGAGTTCGAGCCCCAAGCTCGACAGCTTGGAGCCCGGGGCCTGCTTCGGATTCTCTCTCTCTCTGCCCCTCCCCCGCTCTCACTCTGTCTTTCTCGGTCTCTCTCAAAAATAAATAAAATTTTTAAAAAGTTTTTTCAAAAAAAGAAAAGAATTCAGTTTTAACTATCCTGGGTGGGCGTTATGACCCCAGGAAGCATCGGGGAGTGAGAAGTAAGACAGGAAGGAAAGCCCAGGAAAGACGCACGATGGCTGCATTGTTGATGTGAACCACTGTGCCACGTAGGAAGCCGTGGTCCACAGAACAGTCCACGGAGGCGACGGGGGACCTCTCGGGGGGACAGCGGGGACACGGTGGGGGGGGGGCTGCCAACGGCATGCTTCCCCTCCGGCCCCGCTGTGTCCCCCACAGTGCCGAGCACCTACGAGGGACCCAGGAAATGTGCCGTGAATCCAACTAAACATATATATTAAATATATAATCATCATCATCATAATGTTATTCATATGTAGACATTTCCACCAGCGTAGGAACACCCCACCTCCTAAATAAGAAAAGGTTTTGGTTTTTTGGCCTTTTTTTTTTTTCCACTCTTTCCCTCGATTCTCAATAATATCCAAGACTCCAGTATAGGGGCAATAATAATGTACGTGAAAAAGCCAGTGACCGTGCTTGTGTGGCAGTGAATCTGTGTCCGACCTGCCACCCATGGTCTGATCTAACCCTCAGAGCCCACGCGTGAGGAACATGCCCTCAGTAGCAGCTGCGGTCTTAGCTGTGGTCTGGCCTCCTGGCCATCCCGGACGAGGAGACTGAGCTCGAGCTCAGGCAGGGGCAGAGTGGGAGCCCCCCAAACTAGAGAACACAGCTAAGGCAGTCGATAGCCGCTGTTCCAGAAATCACAGAAGCAGGCATTTGAACCGGGGCCCCTGTTGAATTCTTTTACACTTTTCCCAGGAGCTTTTCTGTGCTTCGGGGGTCTAAAGGTCTCTAACGGGACATTTCTGGGCCCCCCTCTGACTCCAGCCACCTCTGCGGACATCGGTGCCATACGGGCTTCGGCCAGCCTCTTGAAGGTACAAGCACAGAGCCCCCTGCAAGGTCAAGGCTCCGCCAGATTTGTCTGGCTTCTTGTCCTGAGACTCCTCTGATACCCTGGGGCTTCTCAGGACTCAGCACTCACTGGGCATGTGTACCCCAGAGACACCAGGGGCGTACACATTGTGGGCGTTGACCCACAGGGGTGGAACGTGATGGGAAAAAACTTCTGTTGCCCGGGTAGATAGTACCTATAACTGACTTCATGATGCACCCTTGCAGGGTGTCGCCCCCCCACCCCCGTTTCACCCACCGACCCCCGCAGCACCCCTGCTCCCTCCTGGGCTCCTGCTCCCCGGGATCTTCCCAAATAAACCACCTGCGCATCAGCCTTTACCTTAGGATCTGTTCCTGGGGGAGTCCGGGCGAAGACAAGGTTTTAATCAGAAATAATCAGAGTTCCCACAGGGCCAGCGGTTTAAACGGGGTTTTTAAGTAGAAAATAGAAACAGCTTGGCAGAGAGGAATGAGACCAGGAACACCGGAAAGACAGGGAGAAAAATTAAGCCAAAAGAGAAAGAGAGGGAGGGAAGAAAATAAAAGCTCAATTTGCTGCTTAGCCCACAGCTTAGCTCCCTTTCTGTGTTCCAAATTGCCTTCATTTTTTCAGAATTCCAATCAAGGCTATTCCAGAGGAAGCAATTTCTTCCAGTGCGTGGTCCCCTCACCTCCTGACCCAGGAGAAGATCTCAAAACTTTGGTTTCACAGAATCCCAGCAGACATTAGCAAATCAACTGGAAAAAGAAAAAAAAAAAAAAAAACCTCTCCACAAGTCACTGCACAGGGTGCCCCATCTGACTCGAAGGGCTCGCTCACCAGCGGGACCCTAATAAGAACACAGTTGGGACGTGGCTGGGAGCTTTGTGACAAAGGAGGAGACTGTGGTCTCTGTAGCAACACCCACAAGATTTCTCCTTTTCTCCGACACACTGAAAATAAAATGAGACTTTTCCCTCAGAGTTTGAAATTCATCCATTTGTTAAAGTGTATTTATTTATTTATTTTGAGAGAGACAGAGACAGCGTGAGTGGGGGAGGAGCAGAGGGAGACGGAGAGAGAGAGAGAGAATCCCAAGCAAGGCTCGAACCCACCAAACCGTGAGATCACGACCTGAGCTGAAACCAAAAGTCAGACCCTCAACCGACTGAGCCACCCAGGCGCGCTGAAATGAGTCCATTTTAAAGACCCCCTGGTTGACTGGGCCTCTGGCTGGCCCCCCTCACACTGCTGGCCCTTCTCGAGGAAGAGCGAGGACAGCTGTTGGCCATGAACTCCTCCTGGTAGGACGTCCACGGCTCAGGGCGTAAGCGAGAGATAGAGTCACTAGTGAGGTTAACTACAGCCGCCAGGTAAGCAACAAAGGGACTCAAGGGAAACTGAGTCCCGTCACCTCTTTCCTGGGGCAGAAGGGGGGTGCAACTTTATTTTTCATTTTTTTTTTTATTGCGGTAAAATACACGCAATGTAAAAATTCCCATCATCACTCTTTAACTGTACAGTTCAGCCCCATTAAGTAGATTCGCATTGCTGGGCAGCCGTCACCACCATCCATCCCCAGAACTCTTTTCATCTTGAATAGAATAAAAGTCTGTCCCCATTAAACACCGACTCCCTCCTCCCTCTCCCCTCCTCCGCAACCTCCATTCTATTTTCTGTCCCCGTGAATTTGACTATTCTAAGTACCTCCGAGAAGTAGAGTGATGCAACAGTTGTCTCTTGTGATTGGGTCATTTCCTTAGCATAACGCCCTCACGGTTCATCGGAGTCATAGCAGGTGTCAGAATTTCCTTCCTTCTTAAGGCTGAATAATATTCCATTGTATGCACAGGCCACATTTTGTTTATCCCCTCATGGGCATGGGAGTTCCTGCCCCCCTTAGCTATTGTGAAGAACTGCTGTTTTGAATGTGAGTATACAAATATCTCTTCAAGACTCTGCTTTCAATACCTTTGGGCATACAGGGAGGGGACATTCTTGTCACTACCAATGGCCCCAGAGCAAAACTAAGGAAGGAGGCAGGAGAGTTGTCACAAAGGTAGATTTCGCTGTCAGAACTGGCTCCAAACCCGGATTCTGCCTTTACCCTCCACATACGACAAAATAACACTTGTTGGGTACCTACCGTAGGAAAATATTCTTCTAAGCTCTTTGTATATGGTATTAGCTGTAATTCTGATAGCAATTCTATAAGGTAGGTATCATTATTAACCCTTTTTCAAGAGCGAGAAGTTGCGTAGAAGTTAAGTCGTTTCCCTGGATTCCCATAAATGGTAGAGGCAAGATCTGAACTCAGACAACCTGGTTCCAGAGCCCTATAATGGTGACAATAGTGATAATGATGGGAAGGTGGAGAAGAGGAAGGAGAAGAGAAATAAGAAGGAGGAAAGAGGGAATGCCTGGGTGGCTCAGTTGGTTAAGCATCTGACTTTTGCTTTTGGCTCAGGTCGTGATCTCACTGTTCATGAGTTCGAGCCCCACGTCGGGCTCTGCGCTAACAGTGTGGAGCCTGCTTGGGATCCTCTCTCTTTCTCTCTCAAAATAAATGAATAAAATTGTTTAAAAAGGAGGAAAGAAGGAGAGGAGGGAGGAGGTGTCAAGGGAAACCGAGCCCTCTCCCCTGGAGCAGAAGAGGGTCAGCATTTTTCTTCCTGTTGATGGGGAAAAAAATCTCAGGATGGTGATGGTGATGATTTAGCCCACGCTTATTCGTGCTAACTCCATGTTGGGCACTGGTATAGCATCTAAATGAATTAACTCATTGAATTCTAAACATTCTCTGGGGTAAGTGTATCTTACCCTGTTTTGCTCACAAAGACACTGACTTTCTGAATGGTTTCATAACTTGTACAAAGTCACATGGTGAACAAGAAGAAGATCCAGGGGGCGCCTGGGTGGCTCAGTCGGTTGAGCATCTGACTTCAGCTCAGATCATGATCTCACAGTCCGTGAGTTCAAGCTCCGTGTTGGGCTCTGTGCTGCCAGCTCAGAGCCTGGAGCCCGCTTCGGATTCTGTGTCTCCCTGTCTCTCTGCCCCTCCCCTGCTCAGGCTCTGTCTTTCTCTCTCAATAATAAATAAACATTAAAAAAAATTAAAAAAAAAAAAAAAAGAAGAAGAAGAAGAAGATCCAGGATCCAAACCCAGATCCTTTTGTCAACCAAGTCTTCCCCTGTCTGTTCATTCGATCACTGATGTCTGCGTGAATCCCCTTGAAGAGAATAAGGAAGAGCTTGATGCAAAGAGCTCATGTGTTCTCCAACCCTTCCAGCACGTTCTTTGGCCAGAGCAGAAATTCCAGGGGCATCTGGCAAGAGGCAGTGACGTGTGACATGTGGAAAGGAGGAAGAGGAAATGCCATGTAGGCTGGAGATGAGGAACAGATTTGGGGACAGCATTTGGAGAACGACCATCTCCATGGCAGCTGCAGGGGGTTGTGAGGAAGGGAGGAGAAAAGGGGATTTTAGGAAGTGGCACTCTGGATCACGAATTGAATCCACATGGAAGTATTTTAAGAGCCACAAGTGAAGATTAGGATCCTTTTAAAACCCTGTGTGGTTTCTGTTGTTGTTGCTTTAATTTCGGACTCTATTCCTCTAAATACAACAGCAAAGTAAGACTGAGCCACATAGGGCCCCAGCTTATATTCGGGTTAAACTGGGAGAATGGTAATATTTTTTAGACCTCGGTAGGTGCCAGGCGCTGGGTTTACTGCCAACCTGAGACAGCGATGTCCCTCCCCGCAGGGCTCTCTCGTCAAATCAGGAAACGGGGCTGGATAGAGATACTTGGGGGGGCGGGGAGGGTCTGAGATTAATACATTTCTTTCTTTCCTCGGTGGCTCATTCGGTGAAGGATCCAACTCTTGGTTTCAGCTCAAGTCATGGTCTCACAGTTCCGTGAGTTCGAGCCCCACATCGCGCTCGGCGATGGCAGCGTGGGGTCTGCTTGGGGTCCTCTCTCTCTGTCCCTCTCTCTCTGCCCCTCCCCCTCTCATGCTGTCTCTGTCTCTCTCAAAATAAATAAATAATAAAAATAAATTTTAAAAAATACAGTTTCTTTCTATTTCTCCTTTTACAAAGGAGGGACTATGCAGGTGAGCGGGGACCCTCCTCTGGTGTGGGTGCCTATCCTGGCCGCTCCTCTACCTTCCTCCATGGCTTGTGGCCAGACCCTCTCCTGCTCCTCGAGATCCTTCTCCCCTTCTGCTGTCCTGCTCCAGGTCTGACGGCAAATATAGCACCAGCCCCTTCTCCCTCATGCAGGGTGGCCCCGAACGGAACTTCCCGCCCCAGCCCCGGGTTTCTGTGGCCTGCCTGAGACTTTGGGCTCCCAGGTTGCTCCCAAAGAAGATTGGTATTTCTCTCACTGATCCTTGGACCCAGTGTCCCCAAAATGACTGCTGGTTGCCTCTAAATTCCACTCTGTCTGTTCCCCTCTTTCCTCTACCCAGTGTTCTTCAGTCTTTCAGTCTTTTCATGTTCTTTTTTGTTTTTTTCTAATGTTTAGTTTTGCAGGGGAGGGGCAGAGAGAGAGAGCGAGACGTAGAATCCGAAGCAGGCTCCAGGTTCCGAGCTGTCAGCACAGAGCCCAATGCGGGGCTCGAACCCACGAACTGCGAGATCATGACCTGAGCCGAAGTCGGACGCTTAACCGACTGAGCCACCCAGGCGCCCCCAACCTTTTCGTGTTCTAAACCACTCACTGGCTCACCCTTCATTCAAAAGATCTACATAGTTGTGGTCCAAAAAAAAAAAAAAGAGAGAGAAAATGAGAAAAAGTCAACGAAAAGCAACATCATCCAATCCCTCTGCTCTGGGATTAATCCCACCATCAACTACATGTTGGTGGGAAAACCCTGCAAGAGGTTGCCCATTTTACAGGCGAGGAAACCGAGGCCCAGAGAGGCTGAGTGGCTTCTCCAGTGTCACCCAGGTAGTAAGGGACAGAGTGAGGATCCGGGTCTGTCTGACCCCAAAACCCCTGCTCTGAATCTCCCTACCCTCCCCCCCATCTTTTTCCGGTGCATCCTGGGCTCCAGCCACTGGGGGCCATGTTCCTTCTCCAGCACAGATGGAGCTAATCTGGGAGGGCAGTTTATTAGGACAGCAATTAGACACGTGGCCTGTGCCCATGGGGTCAGACACCCACTCTGGGAGGCCAGTTATTAGCGAGGCATGAGATGCCCTCCCTCATGCTCACCCCGCAGAGCACATTCCTCTCCCAGGCCTCGTGCCAACGTGAAAGAAAACCCACACCTGATCGTCCAGCACGTTCACCCCCTATCAGCCTCAGCCCCCTCCACTCCCTACAGAGAGCAACCGTAGGGGGAAACGTGCAGGCAAGGCCACCGTCGGAGTGGGTTGACCCACTCTGGGGCGTTCTCCCCGTTTCCCATCACAAGCAAATGACTCTGAAGGCACCAGGCGCACGTCCTTCCATGGAAGCAATCCGATGGCCGGAGCGCCATGGTCTTGTTGCTCTGAACACTGCCAGGTAGCCCCCAACCAGCTTTCCAGACTTCTCCCTGGGTGACCCTAACCTTCCCGCGACAATTCAAGAGCCTCGAGGGGAAAGGAGGGCACACACACGCACGCACGCCCCATGTCCATATCTATCATAAGTTATTACCGTGATGACTTTTGCTTCATACCCGTTTTCTCCACTCAACTACGAGCTCCATGAGGTATCTGAACTACCCGTAACTTAGCCTCAAGCCTCTGGCGCAGATTCCGCAGAGTAATGTGGGACTGAACACGCAATCAACCTGCCCTGTCTCCATGCGCTCCCTTCCCTTCCTCCAGCTCTCCAGTCCTTTGGTCCCTGGCTCCCCGTATTCGACATTCTGCTCGGCCGCCAGTCAACACAGATCTCTCAACCTGCTGACCGCAGAACATCTAGCCTGCTTCCTGCCTTTGGGGACCTTACAGTCTGGCTGGAAAAGCAGAACTGAAAGAGACCTCAAATATTGTTAATCATCTCACGTTTAGTACATATATCTTGGGGGCTTCTCGGTCACAGGAAGCAAAAACCCAATTCGAACCGACTGAAGCAAAGAAGGCAACTGTGTGGATTTCAGGCGTGGTTGGATCCAGGACTTCCAGCCGTGTGTAAGAAACGTCATCAGGCTCATTTTCTCCCTCTCCTTCCCCGGTCCCTCCTGCGTGTCTCCGTTCTGCCTTTCTCCGTGTTCCTTCCATTACCTACTTGAATCTTCCCTTTGTGGTGGCAAGATGACCATCCACATCCCCATGTCTATAACCCATACGTTCGGCTTTCCCTGACAGAAACAGAATCCCTTTTTCTCAATAGTTGCAGGGTGAAAAAGCGACAGCAACAGAATTTAGTATCACGGACGTAACTTGAGTCTTGTATCAGTCTTGAACCCATCACTGTGTCTCGTGGCAATAAATACACTTACTAGCAAGGCCAGGGTCACACTCTTACCCCTGAAGCCAGGGCGGGATCTGAGCCATCCCAGAACAAGGCCTGGGGTTGAGAGAGATGTTATTCCTCAAGAGGGCAGGGAGGCTGCCCTGAGGAGCGGGAGGGGATCGTGGACAGGACCGACCGCACGTCTCCACCAGAGCAGGGGTCAGCCACCCAGCTTGGTATACATCCCTCGTCTTTATTCTTTTCCTAGGCATTACGGCCTCTGGCATTTACAGCCATATTGGAAAGGTGGAGCCCTGACCACGATTTCACGTGATGGGTGAAAACCCAGACTCCTGACAGGTAGTGATTGGCCTGAGGTCACAGGGCAAGTTGTCAGTATTTCCATATCTGTTCAGAATGGCAAGTCGAGAATCTGAAGTCGAGTTGTGTCGATCTGGGCCTGGCACGGTGGAGCCATGTCTTCATTTGAGTTCCCAAAAGCAGACGGCGAGCAAAGGATTCGGGTACAGGAACTCTATGAGGGAGGTGACGCCAGGAAGCTCATTGGGGCGATGGGGAAAATGAGGCAGGAAAGGGAGGAAAGCCATTCAAGAGAGTGTCGACGAACAGGCTCCCACTGGGCCTCAACCCCTTGGGGACTTCAGAGGAACCACGTAGAGCCTGCCTCAGAATCATCCCACGAAGGGACGAGAAGGCTGGTGTATTTATCCACACGCTCCTGGCGCTCGTCGATGAGCTAATTGTAACTATGAACATAAACACGAATGGGAATGCAAAAATCTTGTCTAACAGAATCACGTCTCATGATATTCGGCCTGTCTGTTACATGCGTTCGTTTCTTGGTGCCAGATGCAGAAACGAAGCACAATCTTTTGGCATCTTGTTTTGATGTCTCTTTCCTCTTTGCGACCGAGGATTTCACTGAATAGAAATTGGGGTTCCTCTCGGACGCCCAGGGGCCCTGCCTGCCCCGGGGCCCAGCCGGCGTGACTGGGACATCAGATTTTCTGGCGTGCTGGAACATTCTAGTGCACTAGCCCCGTTTTGGATTTTGCCTGAGTCTCAACGCCCCAGCATGGACTCCATTCGGTGGCTGGATCATCAGAGCACGACCCGGATCACCCGGGGTCACAGCCCGACAACCTGACCCAGGTCACCAGCAGCCCACTCAGCTCCCCGGAGCTACTCCAGCAAACCCTACGCTGAAGGGTTAAATTCCCTCCTGGGGACCTTGAAGTCCAAGGGCCCAGCACTTGGACACTCTCTCTTTTTAAAGTGTTCTTCTCGTGGGTTCCAGCCCCGCATCGGCTCTGGGCTGACCGTGCGGAGCCTGCTAGAAATTCTCTCTCTCTCCCTCTCTCTCTCTGCCCCTCCCCTGTTTGCACACGTGCTCTCGCTCTGTCTCTCAGAGAAATAAATAAACTTAAAAAAATTATTCAGACTTTAAAACAGCCAGAACAGAGCATCAAAACAAGTGCATAGGTCTGCGTTCCCATGAGGCCCGTCCCACTTGACAGGTATTTCTTTCTAAGCCAGTGAGTGATGTCCTCAAACCGGCTCTCCCTGGGCTCTCTCCAAGGCCACCTCCCTCCCCGATGACTTCCTTTCCCACCCTCCTGTTTTGTCCTTCTCATTCTCTTATCAAGCTCGGAAAATACTTATTTAAATTTGTTCCTGGGGCGCCTGGGTGGCTCTGACTTCGGCTCTGACTTCGGCTCGGGTCAGGAGCTGGTGGTTTGTGAGTTCAAGTACCGCGTCGGGCTCTGTGCTGACAGCTCGGAGCCTGGAGCCTGCTTCGGGTTCTGTGTTTCCCTTTCTCTCTCCGCCCCTCCCCTGCTCATGCTCTGTCTCTCTGTCTCTCTCTCTCTCAAGAATAAACATTAAATTTTTTTTTAAATTTGTGTGTGTCCGTGTTTCTATCCTCCCAGGAGAATGTAAGCTCGAGAGGGCAGGGGTTGGCCAGCTCGTATGCCACTGTGTCCCCCCTCTACCCAATGTCCAGCACAAGGCAGGCCACACATGGAGCACACGCTCAACATTTGCGCCACCCCCCCCCCCCTCAGCCCCAGATCACTCATGGTGGGCTCGGAGGGCGAGATGGGCTCAGGGTCCTGCTCACACCTTCCCTGGGAGCGGCTTCAGCGTCCGCCCACGGCCGCCTTCTTCGCTTTCCCGCGCAACAACGGCATTGTGAAACCTGCACGGTTTGCCCTCTTCGGCCCACTTTACAGGAAGAGGGCATCCTGCAGAAATTAAGGAAAGCTGGGATGTGCTTCTCACTAGCTGTGTTACCTCAGGCAAGTTATTTAACCTCTCTGTGCCTCACTTTGCTTCATCCGTACAAGGGGAGAAACCGCGGTCCTGACCTCATAATATCGTTTTGAGGTTTCAGCGGGGGAAGATTTGTAAAGGGCTTAAAACCTCACCTGCCCGTAGTGTCACATGTGTGTCACATTTTATGGAGGGGAATATGATGGCAGAGGTTAATAGTATATCCCTGCATGATAAATGGGAAGAATGCCTTTTTTTTTTTTTAATTTTTTTTTCAACGTTTTTTATTTATTTTTGGGACAGAGAGAGACAGAGCATGAACAGGGAAGGGGCAGAGAGAGAGAGGGAGACACACAGAATTGGAAACAGGCTCCAGGCTCCGAGCCATTAGCCCAGAGCCTGACGCGGGGCTCGAACTCACAGACCGCGAGATGGTGACCTGGCTGAAGTCGGACGCTCAACCGACTGCGCCACCCAGGCGCCCCGAAGAATGCCTTTAAGATCTGTTAAATTCATCATTATACACCCAAGCGCTCCATTATGTGTTCTGAGCACTTTACACGGATTAAGTCACTTATTTTTCCCCACGGCCTTTCACAGATGGGGAAACTGAGGCACCGAGAGGCCAAGAAACTTCCCCAAGATTCCCCGGAGAGCAAAAGGCGGAGCTAGGGATTTGAGCCCGCACATATTTTTTGTTTGTTTGTTTGTTTACCAATAATCCATGTAACCTGGTTTGTAATCCACATCCGTGTCTCAGACGCACGTGGGAGACTCACGTAAGGGACAATGAGTTGTCACCGGTGGCCAGTGAGCCAATGAAACAGTCCTCCCAACTAGGGGGCAGATTTAATGAGGAAAGACACCAAAGCTCACAGAACCGTGTGCTGGCGAGAAGGAGGTGGGTCCACGGATCTGGGGAGAGGAAAGGAATAGTTACCCAATTAAGATTTTAGTTGCAGGAGTAAATTCCCAAATGCAGATGGCACAGGATGGTGCGAACGCTGCAAGAGCCTGGGTTGATTTTTTTTTTTCCCCTTCCTTCTTCCTCAAAGCCGTGAGGAGCCAGAGATCGGGAGGGAGGCGAGAGCCCACACATATCCCAGCATGCCAGCCTGTGCCCTGCCGAGCAACCTGACTTGTCTGCTGCTTCTAAACAGCTGGAAAAATGTCAAACTGTCATCAGTGATTAAAGTGGGATTTTCCAAAGGTTTCAAAAATATTTCAGAATTCAAGAGCTTATTCCTCTCGCGGAAGATAAACCCAAGCCACATTCCCTGAGCGGATGCCTCATGGGAGCCGGTTTCCCGGCTGGTTTTCCTCCCTGGGTTTCCATGGTGGTGGAGGGCAGGCTTCGCCTTTGCTGTGTGGTGCCTTTGCGGCTTCAGGCGGGTCTTCTTGGCTGTTTCCAACCAACCAAGATGCACGGGAGCGCACGCGTGGGCCCAACACTCCCCCAGGATGCGCGTAACTCTGAAATATAATTACGGTGGGTCCATGTGCCCACCTCGCACGCCTGCAGGGCTCCTGAGGGACGGACCGATACCTCGTCCACTTCTGTGTGCAGGACCAGTTATGCAATCTTCAGGGCCCAGTGCAAAATGAGAAGGTGGGTCCCTTGTTTGAAAGTTATCTAAGAATTCCAAGATTGCAATAGCAGAGCATGAAACTAAGTGCAGGACACTTCTTTTTTCTTCTTTTTAATATTTTTTAAATGTTTATTTATTTTTGAGAGAGAGAGAGAGAGAGAGAGAGAGAGAGAAATAACAGGGGAGGGGCAGAGAGAGAGGGAGACGCAGAATCCGAAGCAGGCTCCAGGCTCCGAGCCATCAGCACAGAGCCCGATGCAAGGACTCGAACTCACGAACTGTGAGATCATGACCTGAGCTGAAGTCAGACACTTAACCGACTGAGCCACCCAGGCACCCCAAGTGCGGGGCACTTCTAAGCACGGGGCATGGTGCACAGGTCACATGCCCATGAAACCAGCCCTGTCCACATAGGTACCTCGTCTGTGCTCAGTCAACGCTAACTGAATACATATCTTGCCATTGTCATGACCGCTCTGAGCCTATTCTTTTGACTCTTGGAGTTTAAACATTTTTTTTTCCCATTTGCTGAGTGCTCACTGGGTCCAAGGCATCATTCTTAGCACTTTCCGTGCGTCAGTCTGTCTTCGTGAAAATGCCAGGTAGTAGAAACTATTACTGTTCCCAGATGGCGGCAGGGAGAGCTAAGTCAACAGGCCGTAGGAGTGTTTCCATATTCGAACAAACAACAAACCATGCATGTACGGAACAGCTGGATACCTGCCTGCTCTGCTCACCTCCTCAGGATTACAGAGTCCTTCCAGCGTGCTCCAAAGAGCACGCTGCTAATTCCAGTGCCGAAAAGCCAGTTGAAATCTACAGTCAGACATCTGGCGTACCTACAGTGCGCCATGGGCTGGGCAAGTGCCTGAGAGGACAGTAGACAAAGGACTGAATGTGGCATTCTGGAATATGATCGAGACCAGGCCTGGTGCACAGATGCTCCGTTAATACCTATTAAATTGAGCTGAACTGAAATCGGAAGCCCAAACTCAAGACATTCAAGCCCAGTTAGACCCATTGCTCTAGATGTGTCAGTCCTTATATTACTTATCTATCGCCACGTAAGAATTATTCTAAAACATAGCAGCTTAAAACTGGGATCAGCAAACTTTTCTTTAAAGGGCCAGACAGTAAATATTTTAAAGTTTATTTATTTATTTTGAGAGAGAGAGAGAGAGAGAGAGAGCACGGGAGGGGCAGAGAGAGAGAGAGAGAGAGAGAGAAAGAGACAGAGAGAATCCCAAGCAGGCTCCGCACCACCAGCACAGAGCCTGACGCGGGGCTTGAACCCATGAACCATGAGATCATGACCTGAGACGAATCAAGAGTCAGCCGCTTAACCGACTGAGCCACCCAGGCGCCCTCAGATAGTAAATATTTTAGATTTGTGGGCCATATGGTCTGCACTACAACTACTCAATGACCCCTGTGGTTGGAGCATGAAAGCAGCCATAGGCAATTCGTACGCTAATGGTCATTTCTCTGTATCAATAAAACTTTATTTGCAAAAACAGATGGCCGGCCCACCTCCCAACTTCAAACAATAAACACTGATGATTTCACAGTTTTTGTGAGTCAGGAATCTAGATGATGGGGGCCCAGGGTTTCTTACGAGGTTGCGATCGAGTGGTTGGTTAGGACTATAGTCCCCTGAAGACAGAGCCGGGACTCGATAATCTGCTCCCCTGCTCACCCACGTGGTTGCTGGCAGGCCTCCCTTCCTTGCCACGTGGGCCTCCCCATAAGCTCTCTGGGTGACCTCACAACATGGGAGCTAGTCATGGGTGAGAGAGAGACAGAAAGTGCCCAAGACAGAAGCCACAGTCTTTTGGTGACCGAGTCTAACCTCCGAAGTGTCATCTCATCACTTGTGCCGTATTTTATTCAGTAAAAGTAAATCGCTAAGTCCAGCCCACGCTCAAGGGGAGGGCTCTCCACAAACACAGGAGCTGGGGACCACTGGGGGTCACCCTGGAGGCTGGATGACACGGTCATTCATCTGGTCATTCACACAGCAAACATTCTAGACGCACCCGCACCTGCCATACACCACGCGCAGGGGAAGCTCCGGGAATGCAGTGGCGACAAGGCACGAGCTGCCCCACGCTGCCCCTACCCTCCTGGCCCTGTCAGCACCCGTGTTTCTTAGAACTGGTTGTGTTACAATAAAAGACGAAGAGGGGCACCTGGGTGGCTCAGTCGGTTAAGTGGCCGGCCCTGGATCTCAGCTCAGGTCTTGATCTCAGGGTCGTGAGTTCAAGCCCTGCATTGGGTGCCACTCTGGGCATGAAGCCTACTTTAAAAAAATACTTAGGGGCGCCTGGGTGGCTCAGTCAGTTAAGCGTCCGACTTCGGCTCAGGTCATGATCTCGCGGCCCGTGAGTTCGAGCCCCACGTCAGGCTCTGGGCTGACCGCTCAGAGCCTGGAGCCTGTTTCAGATTCTGTGTCTCCCTCTCTCTGACCCTCCCCCGTTCATGCTCTGTCTCTCTGTGTCTCAAAAATAAATAAACGTTAAAAAAATAATAATAATAATTAAAAAGTAAAAAAATACATAAATAAATTAAATAAATAAATAAATAAATAAAATACAACAGGGAAAGAGAAAACTAAGAAAAGACAAAAAAAAAAAAATTGAGGAAGATGCCTCTATAATACAAAAGATTTCCAAGAACTCATAGATGTCTACCTAGCTCAACTAACAGTCCCTACGG
Source organism: Neofelis nebulosa (assembly GCF_028018385.1). NCBI lineage: Eukaryota > Metazoa > Chordata > Mammalia > Carnivora > Felidae > Neofelis > Neofelis nebulosa. The sequence continues at coordinate 32,164,968 of NC_080798.1, read as the reverse complement.
GACTAACTAACTAACTCCCCTAACTAACTTCCTGTGGGACCCAGACAGGCAGCATGAAAAAGTGACGGCCGTCCCCCTCAGAGAGCAAATGTGCTCAACAGAGAACTTGGGTCCCCATTGCAAGGGAGGTGCCACCCCCATTCAAGTCCAGCCTGTGGGACGCCGCCAGAATTTGGGTCTGAACTGATTTTCTGAGAAAATCCTAGCATTGGGATTTTATATGAAGTCTCCTAATAAGTCGCCCTAGTAAATATGGGCAATGGCGAGAGATTGTGTTTCCCTTCTCCTGTTCTCTGTGTGTCTCAGCCTGGTTTCTCCTGGTATCAGGCCCTGAGGCCAAAGCTTGCATGCAGGTGGCCTATATGGGAAATGATCCCAGGGGGTAGGACCAGGAAGCGAAAGGGGGAGAAGGAAAACCACCAAGAGCAAAGCCGCGCTCTTGGTTGACTGTCCCTATGGGAGCTACATGCTGCTACGACCTTCCGAGGCACTTAAGGCTTGCGTCTCGGAACGGCCTGCTCCAGAACAGAAGGGGAAGCCTTTATCCGTCCGCTCCCCCGACAGGTCAAGGGCAGTCCCACAGGTGCTAATTCCCCGGCACTTCCAGGTGGCATACAGGTGGGTGCCCACAGGTGCCTCCTGCCGTCCCAGGTCAATACATCAAAGAAGCAAGAGGTCTGGAGTGGGGGCTGAACCTGCTTGTCGAAGCCACAATGGGACAGGGTGGAAAGAATTTGACGTGGGCCCAAGAGGTGTCCCTCGGAGCCGCCCTCCCTGCCGGAGGCACATGTAGCCTCTTGCTTTTGAACTCAAGCTCGGCCACGAGATGGCTCGGGCCAACGGAAGGTGAGCCGAAGTAGCCCGCCTTCGCTTTCAGGCAGAAGCTTCAAGAGCCAGGCTGTGTGATTCACTGTGCTCTCCAGATGGAGGCCCCTCTGTCACCCCGGGTCCTGGCACGCAGATGTCATGATCACTTGTAGCCTGGGTGCTCACCAGCCCCCGGGGGCGCGAGGATTGTGTGGACTTTTAAAACTTTGCGAGACGATCAAAGCCTACGGGCATTATCCTCAGGACACCATGTTGTGACCTCCGCCTTAGAAGAACCAAATTCTAGCGCCATAAGTGGACTAACGTGGGACTTGAGGTTCACTTTGCAAGCTGTGGATTTGGGGAAGGGAGGTCTCTCTCTGCTATATACCATAATATCCTGGCTTGGATACCGTAATACCAAGGGCAGACAAGAAAGCTGGTGGAGCTGACCCTGCTCTGCGTCCTTTATGCCGGCACCGTATGCTTTCAGCATATCTCAGTTTGGACCAGCTGCATTGCAAGTGTTCCATAACCACATGTGGCTAGTGGCTACCATAGTGGATAGAGCCCCTTGAAAATATAGTTGCCCCGGACCTTTCTGTCGTAGCCTCGTCTCCGCCACAACATCACCTCCCCACAGATTTGTGATTACGCTTTCCAAAGGACCAGCTCAGGGGCGCCTGGGTGGCGCAGTCGGTTGAGCGTCCGACTTCGGCTCGGGTCACGATCTCGCGGTCCGTGGGTTCGAGCCCCGCGTCGGGCTCTGGGCCGATGGCTCGGAGCCTGGAGCCTGCTTCCGATTCTGTGTCTCCCTCTCTCTCTGCCCCTCCCCCGTTCGTGCTGTGTCTCTCTCTGTCTCAAAAATAAATAAACGTTAAAAAATTTAAAAAATAAATAAATAAATAAAGGACCAGCTCTCCTACCCCCATCATATCACTTCGACTATCCTAGGAACATCACTTTCGCTTCCTAGGAAAGACTATACTTTCGGGGACCGTTGCTAGAGTTCATTGCAGAGGGCTGCTGCAAAAAGTTATAGGGCTTAGAAACAACAGAAAGGTATTCTCCCATGGTTCTAAAACCTAGATGTCTGAAAGGTGGCAGGGCTATTCGCCCTCTCTCTGAAGGCTCTAGGGGAGAATTCTTTCTGGCATCTTTCTGGCATTTGGTGACAATCAGCACTTTTTGGCATTCCTTGGCTTGCAGATACATCGTTCCGATCTCTGCCTTGGCTTCACGTGGCTTCTCCCTCGGTGTCTATCTCTGTGTCTTTTTCTCTTCTCACAAAGACACTAGTTTTCCTGGAGTAAGAACCCATGCCACTCCGGTGGGAGACCCAGGAGGAGTTTCATTTCAACGAATTCTGTTTGCAGTGGCCTTATTTCCCAATAAGGTCCCATTCTGGGGTTCCGGGAAAGAGGCGAATTTGGGGAAGACACTATTCGACCGGGTACACCCGGTATCACTGTGTTGTTTATGGTACTTGATTCTATCTTAACTTGTCCTACTTGCTTTCCTGTTTGCTCTCTGATTGCCCCCCAGTAAAAACGGAAGCTCCATGTGAACAGCTATCTCATCATTCTGCACCTAACACCGTTTCTAGCACACAGAAGGCACTCAAGAAATATTGGCTGCAAAGAGAAATGGAGGGAGGGAGCAAAGAAGAAAGAAACTTTCTGGTTTGACATTTTTAAGATGGTGCGTGGGAATCAAGAAAGGGCTGACGCTAAGGGGGCTTCCTACAAATGGCTGCTTGGGACTAGTCTTTCTATTCTCTTCCCAGAAGCTTTAGAATAAGCCCAGCTCGGGCTCCTGGATGGCCTCTCAGAGCTATCCATTCCCATACCTCCTAGGAACCTGCCCTCAGTCTTATCCCACCACAGAAAAGAGGGTGCCTAGCTAGCCAGGAGGGTGGTACCGGAAAAAAGGAAAAAGGAGACACTCACAACTCCCGCCCAGGCCACGCTCTTCCCTTTGGAGGAGGGGTGTGCACCCGCAAGGGTGTCTCTGCCTTGCAACTGAGAATGCAAGGCAGTAAGGACGCTCAGCTGCCTACTGGCAATTCACAGAAGTGGGCTAGCTGGAGACCAGAGCAAACCGGAATGCTTGGTAAACGGGTAGCAGCCATGAACCCTGGGTGACGGGGCTCACGAGGAGAGTCTTGTGTTTCCTAGCCTTCGAGTTTTTCAAACGAACTGAGACCTGGATTTTTTAAGAAAATTATCTCACTAGCAAGTGTGGGCAATCAATTCAATTTTTCAAAAGCTCAGCAGAGGCCCACCTCCCCGCCCCTGCCACCACCATCAAAAGGCTGCCTGTGACCAGAGGTAACCCTTGATTCCCACCCTCTGGGGAACGCAGCTCCTCGGAGTGTCTTTAGGAATCGGAAATTTCCAGTGTGGGTGGGAGCAAAATGGAACTCTGGTCCGTAGACTCATACGGGGAAGACTGAACCAAAAAGAGGCAAGGAACAGGTTCAAACACCTACAGTTAGGCCTATGCAAAGCAGACACCTTCTCTCCATTCCCAAGCAGGGATAAAGCATCCTTGACCTCAGCTGTAGTTTTGCCCAGATCCTCTCCAACTATTTACATGAACTGTAAGGATCGAGGTGAAGGGAAAACCCTACAGCCTGGCTGCCCTTTCCCTTCCTTCAAGCCGGGGGCTAGTCTTCAAATACCTCCCTCCCAAGCTCCCAGCACCACCTTCCCAAATCATAGTTAAGAATATCAGATGGGGTTCCAGTCAGGACTTGGCCAAGTTCTCTAAGCCTCAGTTTCCCCATCACTAAGATAATGGCTAGGTCATACCTCAGGTTTGTACAAATTAGAGAAAGGCACTTCTTTTCCAGTGCAGCCCCAAGCCAAGGCACCAGCTTGATGAGCACAGAAAGACTGGAATTCAGGACCCTCTTCGCCCCTCAGCTGGGTGCCTTTGTTCAGTGAGCAACCTGCACAACCATTCAGGGCCACCCTGGATAGTCTCTCCTTTGTAGACTTTATGTGTGATACTGTTTAACACTCATTATTTGTGACAATCCTTAACACAATTATTGGGTAAATTATAATAAGGCAACACGTTTTTATTCAATCCTAATTTTTTTTTTTTACATACTCTTCAACAGAGAATTATATTAACTAAACCCTACGGTGCTGTGGCCTTTGGGGTCCTCAGTATGATTTCTCTTAGAGGCAGAGAATTAATATTGTTGAGGAATAAGAAGCATCCCCTTTTCAATTCTCCCATCTCTTCTGAAAAAGATCCAGTATTTAATAATTCCAACACTTGCTAATCAATACACACACACACACACACACACGCACGCATCCTCTAGAAGTGATTCCCGAGCAAGCACCGTGGCTCAAATGTTTTAGATCACTTGCTTTTAGTTGTTTTTTATCTCTTCCCATTTCCCTTTATGGTGAGTAACACCCACTTTTCAATTTACAGTAGCCGTATCAGGTTTTCTTTCCCAAAACATGTATTTAAGTATTTGAAATGAGTCAACTTAAGGAAAAATGTTAAACAATAGCAGAGGTGGTGGCGGAGGGCTTGAAGTTTGGGAAACTCAACACCGCTGACTCCAGACAAGCCCAGATCCTGATGTTTTCTCAGCTTTCCCAGTTTCGAGTTGGGAGGAGGCCGGCGGATGAGGGCAAACTGTCCAACACCCAGAGGTTCCCCGCTCTGCTGCGTCTGGAGCTGGGCATCCAGGCCTTTCTGACTGTTCCAGCAGTCGGTTCCCTCTGAGCTCGACTGGGAATTTGCTCCCTGCAAGTCCTGACTTTCATACACCTTCACCTCTTTGAGAGGCAGGCCCGGTCCTGTCTCCTGAGCTCTGGGGACCTTCTCAGAGAGGGACATGCCCCCTCTAGAATGACTGGGCATGTCCTCCAGGTCGGCTCTGTCAGGCTGAGCCCAGGCCGGAGCCCGGCAGGGACAAGCCAGGGGCCTGTGGCAACCTTCCCTGGCCCAGCGAAGCCGCTGCGCCCTTCCAGATTAAGGAGTGAGTGGAGCCGGGGACACAATGAGGCTGTGTTTGATCCCGCGACGTGTCACTCATTTCAAACAATTCATTGCCACTAGACGACGACGTTGTCAGGCACTAATTTCCTGGTGGCGCTCCATCACAGGCCTCGAAGCATCAGGGGAGGGGGAGGGGCAGAGGCCCACGGGTGGGGGCGTGAGGGAACCTTCTCGAGCGAGGCGGGGGTTCCCGTAACGAGGCTTTAATGAGGGGAGTGCGGCCGGCCTTTGTGGAGAAGCCCAAGGAGGCGGCGGCGGCCGGGCCGAGCTCTCCGAGAGGTCACTTCCTCCCCGGGCCGAGCACCCGCGATCCCGTTGAGGGCCAGCTGCGGCCACCAGGCCGGGCGCCCGCTGCGGGCTCTCTTGGGCCCGCGCCACCCTCGCCGGCCCCGAATTGCGGCCGGAAACGGAGTATTTCCATGCAACAATGCAAACGCGCTCATTACCATCTCCTCAATATGCATGAAGAAAATGCACTAGGCTGGCCGAGCCCCATCACCCGGCTCCGGCCTCGGCATCCAATAAGGCGACATATTCATCTCCCAAGATGGATGAGGAGGGGGCGCCGCAGGGAAGGCAGATCCCCGGGGGGGGGGGGGGGGGGGGAGGGGACACGTCCCGGGGAGGAAGAGGAGAAGAGAGAAAATACAAGCGCAGCAGAGCCTGAGACGCAGACCAAGGAATCGGAGAAGGAAATAGATTAGGATGAACGAAAGAAAGAAAGGTGGATGGAGAAATGAGGGTGAGGGCGAGGGGCAGTCACAGAGGCAGACAGGGATAAAAACAGACAAAATAAGGGAAGGGGCAAGGAGCAAAACTGAGAAAAGTAACTGCGAAGTGGTCCAGAGGAGCGGATAAAACCACGAAATGGGGAGCGCGCGGAGGAAAGAATGGAAATGAATGAGTTAGAAATCGAATACTCAGAAAGTGGGACAGACAGACACAGACGGGGAGAGGAAAACAAAGGAGAGGGAGGCAGTGAAACTGCTCAAGTCAGGTGGAAAAAGGATGATCGTGGAGAGGTAAAGAAAAATCAGATCACTTGCGCTGAAGGCCAGGTTTTCGATCTCGGCCATCCTGGGCGCTGCGAGTCGCGGGCCGCTCGGAGACGGGGGCCGAGGGCTAGGTGGGGGACGCGCAGGGGCGCAGCGGGGAGCCAGGGGCCGCCAGCCGGCCTCGCACCCCTCCTTGGGCTGCCCTGCAGGCTCCGGGGTGCCCAGGGCTGACTTGGGGCCCACTCTGCGCGTCGCGGCCCGCAGCCGCCGCGGCCGGCCGGGCGGCCTCTCCCTCGCCGAGAGCAAAGTTGGCAAAGTTTCTCCCAAAGTTTCCCCGACGCTTCTCGGGACGCAGGGACCGGCTCCGAGGCCCTGGCGGCTGGTGGGGAGCGGCAGCCCGTTCCGGGGCGGCTCTGGAGGCCACCGGCCCGCGCCCCCTGGGATGCCCGGGGTCCGGATTCTGGCCTGATGCAAATCGCTCCCGGTGAGGACGCCAGGCCACGCACTCCGGGTGTCTGCAGGGCTGCTAATAGCGGAGAGAGAGAATGCGGGGGAGAGAGAGAGAGAGAGAGAGAGAAACAGAGAGAGAGAGAGAGAAGAAAAAAATATTCTCAGCTCAATTTAAGTCTCATGGAAAGGGCTTACAACTGTAATTAAATCATTAAATTCTTGTCTACGCTTCACAGAGCGGAGAGAAATTAACTTCCCACCAACCTCATTTTCTATTTGAACATGAAATAATGATTTTCTGCCCGTCTAATTACAAAGCCAACATCTGATCAAGCCAGCATCCAGAGGGGATTATCACATGCACGAGTATTAGACCTCATTACCAGCTTGAGTGCAAAATTATTACATCTTGTAATTGGATGGTGAGATTTATATACAGATCGGCCCGGTTTCTGTAAGATTGTAATTACAAGCTTCGTTGGTTAGCTACTTATCAGAACTTTGCAGGAAAACAAAACAAATGACTGAGGAAAACGAGCATTTCATTAACCTGTAACCCGAGCGCGGGGGGAGGGAGCGGTGGGAGCGTGCGCCGCGGCGTCTGCAGGAAGCGGAGGGATCGCCGGCCGCACTGCAGCCCGGGGATTTCGGTTCTGGGAGAGAAGGACTGAAGATGGGCCTCGGCGGGGAGACCTAGGGCGACAGCGGCGCCCCTCGACGGGGACGCGCGCGCACCCTGGGGCTGGGCGAGGAAGGGGCGGGAAGTGGGCCTGGTGGCTAGCTGCTGGCTTTCAGCGCGCGGCGCTGCCCTTGAGCCTGGCGGGCCGCGCGGCCCCTGGGCGTACGTCGGGCCGCGCGGCCCCAGGTGCGAGTCCAGCGAACGCTGCTGCGTGCACCAAACGTGTGCTAGGGACACCCTCTCCGTGCACTGCCACACTCTGGGCCGCGTAGAGAGAGCGCCTACAGCAAGACTCCGAAGCGCTTTGTGAGCCGGGAACGTTGGAAGAAGGCGAAAAGACGGAGAAGCTTTTGTGTGCGGCACGTTTGTGCGCGCGTGCCTTTCCCAAATCAGCTTCCCGTGCACCTGCTTTTCCTCCCTGTGCGAGTGTGTCACTTTGACCTCATCCCTTGGATTAAAAAGCTCTGGAAATGGTTCGGCTGTCCTCGAACCCCAGAGTTCAGTCCGGAGCCGGGTTCCGTTGGCCCGGTCGAGTTGGGGAGCCAGTGCCACGTCGGGGCTCGGCCGCCTACGACGCTGAGTCCCGACTTGAAGCGCGGATCGCCCGGGCCAGGGCGGGGCTGATCTCTGCTGGACACTAGGGTAGCGAAGAGGCCGCTTCCGCCCGGGACCTGGGCGCCTTCTTGAGTACGCGTATGGGTTTGGAGGGGGGTGCCTTCGGGGCTATGAGCGCCCCTAGACCTTCGTGGTTGGGTCACTGAGAACAACCTCGTCCCTTTCCTGGCCTCTTTCCCGCCTGGCTCCACGCTGCCAGGTCAATAGTTGGTTAATGCGGAAGAAGCGTCTCCGGGGCTCATGGTTTTTCTCTTAGCCTTCTGGAAGAGCTGAGTTAAATAGCGAGCGTTTCATCCGGGCATTTACAGCGCAGCCCCAGAGTCCCCACCTCGGAACCTAGCTCTTGGCTCGCTCCGGTCTGGCGCCACCACTTTGCACAAACTCTAGGGTTCAGGGCCGTCGAGGCTCGAGGTCTGACACCTAGGAAACAGTCCGGGAAATAATGTTACCCTCAATTTTGCCACCCCTGAAATCTTCCGCGAGAAGGTGAGCCCCATGACTCCCTATGCCATTTGGCTTCGAGGTTTAACTGTAAACGAAATCAGGCTCCGGGGAAACATTTCAAAGCCAGAGCTTCCCCTGATATCTCCTCCTCTGGGGAGACTCCAGCTAAGGCCAACGCCCGGTATCTGGAAGAGAAGCAGGTGGGGGGAGGATATGGGAAAGAGCTCGACCGGATTTGAGGAATTTGAAAAGGCCACACAAGTCAGTTTCCCCAGTTGAACCCCAAACCTGGCCGCCTCCAAACTTTCCCTTGTCTTCCACCCCATTTTTCTCTGGAGCCGCCGCCGGGTGCCAAGCCCCGTGGAAAGAAGGCGGGGGGGGGTGGGGTGTGGGAGTGATGGGCGAGGTCAAAACTGGGAGTTCATTCCTCAACTGGACTGCCCAAAGCTGCTCGGACCAAAGATAGCCCGGGCCCCTCACTCTGATGGAATTCGGATTCAATTGCCCTCTCCATCAGCGCGCGGCGGCCAGTTTCCGCCTCGAAGCCGAACTGGCCACTCCAGGACAGAGTCACCGCCTCCGTGTTGTCCCCGGAGCGCTACCGCTGCAGGTCTGGCCTGCGCGTCAGTCGCAGCCGCGGCCTAAAGCTTTTAGCCCAGAGCCTCTACGATTCCGGGAATTTCAATCCCGCTGTCGGCTGCACGCCCTAATCCGTGAAGGTGGGCGTTCGGATACTGGGATTTCAGGTTTGATTTAGGAAATATTCCACTGTGGGACCAAAAGTCTTGCCTCCCATCCCCACCCGAGACGGTGATAGGATCCTTACAGAAAGAAAACGTGTTGGCACGGTGATCGGGGAGCAAGGGAAGGGGTAGTGAAAGGAAGGATGTCTACAGACCGAAAATTCCAATATACAAACTTCTCGGAGCGCTCTGGGAAAGTTCCTGGAGCCTCAGCCACCGGCTCTCTGCTCCTCCACCATCGCACACCCGCTTAGGGCACCGGCAGGCGCCACTTCCCAGTCGTGGCTCCCCAGGATCCCCGGGGCGGGAGGGGGGAGGCGGGTGTCCACACTTCAGTCCCTGCAAAGGCAGAGCCCGCCATTTCTAATGAGAGATTCGCACCCGGACACAGGAGGCGTTAAAGTGGCTGGGTAGGGGTCTGTTTCGCTCCCCTGGGCAATGAGATGGCCTTTGAAGAATCGACCGGGGCGCACCCCTTCACCCTTCGCGAATTCTTCTAGCTTTTTTCCTACGCCGCGGACAGTGCCTGGAGTCTAGAGGTGCGAGCCGAAAAAGGGTCCGGGCCGAAGAAAGCCCCAGCGCCTGCCCTGGACCAGGATCTGGTCCCGACCCAGGCCCCGCGCTGGGGCGGGGGGAGAGGTACCGAGGGCGGGCAGCGGGGAGGGGCGAGCTGACCCCGTCCTAACCCGCGTCCCCAGCGCCTCCCGCTCCCCCTCCCCGCGCAGGCCGGAGGGGGCGGGCAAGGACTCCCAGCGCCCGGGCTCGCGTCCCCGCCCCGCCCCGCCCCGCCCAGCGCGCCGTCTCCTCCGGGGTGGGCGGCCCCGCCTGGAAGGCGCCCAAGCGATTGGCGACTCGGGAAGGAGACGCGAGGAAAAGTCGAATAAGAGGGCGCGACGTCAGACCCGAGATTTGGGGAAGGGCAAGGGAGGAGGTGAGGGCGGGGACGGACACACAGACTTAGACACGGATCCACGGACTCACACCCCCCGCACAGCACCCTAAGTGTCCCCAACTTTAGGCCGCCTGAGCCCAGGGCGCCGAAGCCAGGGCTGGGGGTGGGGGGGGGGGGGGAGTGTCGTGGGAGTAGAGAGAGTGAGATAAAAACAGGGGTGAAGAAAGAGTGAAGGGAGCAGAAAAGGGAAAAGAGCAAAAGGAATAGAAAGAACGGGAAAGGAGAGAGAAAAGAGTTTCCGATCGTCCAGGAGAGTGAAGGAGCCCGAAGGAGCGGAAGCGATCCTAGGGGGAAGAGGAGCTCTGAGAGGGAGGGGAGAGGAAGGGCGAGGAGGGGGAGTACAAACTAGAGGAGGGTGAAGGAAGCGAGGCGCGACACTGCTCGGGGAGAGGAGGGCAGTGAGGAGCGAGGCGCGGGCAGAGGCGGCTCGGACTGCCGAGAGGAGGGAGCGCGGCGCAGAGAGGAGGGGCTTGCGGGCCCGTAGAAATGTCAATCAGAGCCCGGAGCCCCGGGAATCTCCGCCAATCTGTTCGGACCTGACCTGGCTCCTCGCCGCCGCCGCCGCCGCCGCCGCCGCGGAGCAGATCAATAGGCGAACGCGGAGCGCTGCGCAGCGCGGGAGGCAGCGCGGCCCCAGCCCGGCCCAGCCCCCGATGCGCGCAGGAGCCCGCGGGCGGCGCTGAGCTGGGCGGCCCAGGGGGCCGGGCCCCCTCTCCGTCCGTGCCCCGCGGGCCACCATGTCCTTCCCCCAGCTCGGATACCAGTACATCCGCCCGCTCTACCCACCCGAGCGCCCGGGGGCCGCCGGCGGCGGCGGCAGCGCTGGAGCCCGGGGCGGCCCAGGAGCCGGAGCCTCGGAGCTGGCCGCCTCGGGGTCCCTGTCCAACGTGCTCTCCTCCGTGTACGGGGCGCCCTATGCCGCGGCGGCAGCGGCTGCCGCCGCCGCCCAAGGCTACGGTGCCTTTCTGCCCTACGCCGCCGAGCTGCCCATCTTCCCGCAGCTGGTAAGCGCCCAGGGAGCCGGAGTGGGGCGGGGGGAGGGTTGGAGCTGGGGCGCGGGACGAGGTGGAGCGCGCGGGAGTAGACTAGCGGGGCCCAGGCCGGGAGGGTGGAGGCGGCGACGGCCAGGGCGGCTAGGGCTCACCCGCGCTCCCTCCGCGCGTGTCCCTTCCTTCTCCATGTGCGTACAGGGCGCGCAGTACGAGCTGAAAGACAGCCCGGGGGTGCAGCATCCGGCCGCGGCCGCCGCGTTTCCGCACCCGCACCCCGCCTTCTACCCGTATGGCCAGTACCAGTTCGGGGACCCGTCCCGTCCCAAGAACGCCACCCGGGAGAGCACCAGCACGCTCAAGGCCTGGCTGAACGAGCACCGCAAGAACCCCTACCCCACCAAGGGCGAGAAGATCATGCTGGCCATCATCACCAAGATGACCCTCACCCAGGTGTCCACCTGGTTCGCCAACGCGCGCCGGCGCCTCAAGAAAGAGAACAAGATGACTTGGGCGCCCCGCAGCCGCACCGACGAGGAGGGCAACGCTTACGGGAGCGAGCGCGAGGAGGAAGACGAGGAGGAGGACGAAGAAGACAGCAAGCGCGAGCTGGAGCTGGAGGAGGAGGAGCTCGTGGGGGAGGAGGAGGACACGGGGGGCGAGGGCCTGGCGGACGACGACGAGGACGAGGAGATCGATTTGGAGAACTTAGACGGTGCGACCGCGGGGCCTGAGCTGGCCTTGTCTGGGGCGGCACACAGGGACGGCGACCTCGGCCTGAGACCCATTTCAGACTCCAAGAATAGCGACTCGGACGACAGCTCGGAGGGCTTGGAGGAGCGTCCGCTGCCCGTGTTGAGTCTGGCCCCGGCGCCACCGCCGGTGGCCGCGGTTCTGCCGTCTCCGCCCTCTCCTCCTGCAGGCCTGGACCCCTGCGCTCCCGCACCACCGCCCGCCTCAGCCCTGCAGAAGCCCAAGATCTGGTCCCTGGCCGAGACGGCCACAAGCCCGGACAACCCGCGCCGCTCGCCTCCGGGCGCGGGAGGTTCTCCCCCGGGGGCAGCCGTCGCGCCCCCAGCCCTGCAGCTCTCTCCGGCCGCGGCAGCCGCCGCGGCTCACAGACTCGTCTCGGCGCCGCTGGGCAAGTTCCCCGCTTGGACCAACCGGCCGTTCCCAGGCCCTACGCCGGGCCCACGCCCGCACCCGCTCTCCCTGCTGGGCTCGGCCCCTCCACACCTGCTGGGACTTCCCGGAGCCGCGGGCCACCCGGCCGCCGCCGCTGCCGCCTTCGCTCGGCCGGCGGAGCCCGAGGGCGGAACAGGTGACTACTGAGCGCCGCAGCGGAGGAAGGGGGTGGGTTCTGGGGGTCGCGCCGGGGCGGACAGAGATGGCAGGACCCCGGGGGGCGCGGGGCGCTCTCCACCCCGCGCCGGCCTCCCGCGGCCCTGAGTGCCGGCGTGGAGCTCTCTAAAGGCCCTCCTTTTTCTTCCCCGCTTGCCTTAGATCGCTGTAGTGCCTTGGAAGTGGAGAAAAAGTTACTCAAGACGGCTTTCCAGCCCGTGCCCAGGCGGTAAGAGACCCCGCGGTAGGGGCGGACGGTGGGACGAGCAAGTGGGGGAGGAACGAACGCGGAGCACTGGAGGCTTTTGCCCCCGGGGAGTGCAGCCGGGACGTGCTTTAAAAAGGGGACCAGACACACACTCCTCCGTAGTGCCCGCGGGCCCAGAGAGGCCTCGGGCAATCCCAGCCCGGCACCCGGGCGCGGCCCAGGGTACGGCGCGGTAGGAACCCGGGCCCCCGCCGGGCCAGCGGCGACTCTGGGAAGCCCACCTGGCGGTCTTCGAGCCGGGACCTCGGGTCCCTACTCCTTCCCAACCTTCTATAGCTAAACCGGAAGCCCAACATCTACAGCTGGACATCATCTGACACTGAGACACCTCCCAGTCCCCCGGCCTCAGTCCCAGGTTGGGTGTCCCAAATCCTAGGCAGCGTCGGTGCCCCGAACTCTCACTTCCTTTGCTACCACTGCTTCTCTCTTCCAGGCCCCAGAACCACCTGGATGCCGCTTTGGTCTTATCGGCTCTCTCCTCCTCCTAGTACTTATTTTTAAAAATTTTCAATCGTTGTAATAATTGTAAAAACAAAAAACAAAAAACAAAACTCTCTGTATAGTTATGACTTGTAAGCATGTCCGTGTATGAATACCTAAGAAACAAAACTAAGCAAAAAGAAAAAAAAGAAAAAAAAAGAAATAAACCAAGTTCCCTCAGTCCTCCCCAAGTGGCTTCTGTACCCCACATTAGCTGAGTTTGTGAGGGTTTTTCTGGTTGATGTTCGGTTGATTTTGGGAGGTGGAGTTGCCGTGAGAATAAGAGTGTCTGACTTTTTTTTTTTTGTATATACAGAAAAATGTACATATGTGTGAACCAAATTGTACAAGAAAGTATCTATTTTTGGCTAAATAAATGAGCTGTTGCCACTTTGACTATAACCTGCCTGTCTGCCCGCCCCCCCCTCCACGGACGGATCTATTTGGTTTTTGTTTTGTTTTGTTTTGTTTTATCCGCTGCCCCCGCTCCCCATGTTTGAAGAGTCGCCGGCATCAGCGGGAAAAGAACGACAGTCAGGACCCAGGACCGTGTGATCACAAGAGTGCAGAAGCCAAGGAGACACAGAGGTGGCGGGGCTGGGGGCACCGCTGGAGGTGAGGCAGTTGGAGAAGTAGCTGGGGTGCCCCAGGGAAAGGGCAGAGGAGACAGCTGGGGGGAAACCGGAGAAGATGCCCTCCGAGGAGCCTGGGGAGTTGGGCCCACCCGGTCGGTCCACTGGATCAACCCTGGGGTTTGGGGCCTGCTCGGATGGCATGGCAGAAAGACCCAGAGAAGGGTCTGGATGCAGAAAGGTTAGGTTGGGGGGTTCTCATCAGTCCCGTGCCCCCATTCTTAGATAGGCACAATTGAGGCTCTCTGAGTCTTATGTCAGGGCATGTGCAAGTTCAGTTCAAGCCCTTTCCAACCTCGCTGCACCCCCAGACTCCTCCTTACAGATGCGAGGGTGAGGGGTGGCGGTGAATAGGGGTTGCCTACGGAGGAGCAGCGACCCGGGGATGCACAGCATTTCCTCTTAGTGACGGTGCCCAGCCCGAATTGAGAGTGGGGGGACCTGAGTCCCGGTGGCCTCTGTGCATCTTGGCACCCCAGCGGGTTTTACCCCAAGTGCCCTGGAAGGATAGCTTTCTAGGGTGCTGGTGGGGGGTGCGGGGGTGTTGGGGCCTGTGTACCTATCCAGCCAGGATTCCCGCTTGGGGCCTGTCAGGGGGTGGGCGCGCCGGGGGGGAGGGAGTCGGGAAATTTGGGGCTGGAGCTCCCTCTACAGGACAAAAGGGCCACTCAGCGCCTGCCTCTGCGGCCTCTCCAGCCAGGCCTGGCCTGGCCACCCGCTGGCCGCCCTGTCCTCGCCCTCTTGTTTTCTCTTTCAGTCCAACAGCCTTGCCCAACTTTGATTTGAACAAGTTGTAGGGAGCACTGGAAGAGTGCCGCCTTGGGCACGAAGTGGGGGGTACCTTTTTTTTTTTTTTTTTTTTTAATTTTCCTCCTCTTTAGTTAGTCAATTTAGTTAGTAAATTTTGTGGTTAGTAAGTTTCGTCCCGTGTGGAGCCTGTGACAGTCTCGTGGCTCCCCTGGGAGGTTTGGGCAGGGCTCGAACGTCTGAAGCCACAGAACAAAGCACGGAATTGTATGTATTGTACAGCTCCAGGTTCCGCAGGAGCCTGGTCCACATGGGGACCCATCCAGGCTGGGGGGGAGTGGGGACAGCTGCCAGCGGGCACCCCCCCGGGAAACCCCAGTGAGGCTGGATAGGCGGGGTATGGTGGGCCCTCCAGGGGCCAGTGGGTCTGTTGGTGGCCAATGTGTTAGTCCGTGGCCTTTCACAGAGGCCTGGTGAAGCAGAGGTTGACATCTGGGCAAAGACATTCTGAGGCTGGGACTCCCCCTCCGGCCCCTTCCCCAGAGGTGGGAGATGTTTCTCCGGCTCCCTCCTCTCCCAGCTCTTTATTAATGGTGTTTACAGGTCCAGACTCCTTCCCAGGACTTAGATACAGGCTGTGGTTCAGCTCAGGCCCTGGCCCCATGGAACAGGCTTCAACTGCCTGGGTGGGCCTTGAACCTCAGAGGCCAGGGCCTTGGAGCCAGGCAGAGGCCTCTGCTAATCAGCATGAGTGCCTTTAGGGGGACAGCACGCCTGATAGCCTGTCAGCTATGGCCTCACAAGCTTCTCTGTCGCACAGACCTAGCTCCCCAGTCTATGTCCCGTGAATCTCTGAGCAGATAATTAACTTCGCTGTGCTGTATTTCCTCATCTGTGCAATGGGAATAATCATGCCTACCCCGCCAGGTGGATGTGCCCACGAGAGACAGAGACTGTCCAGGCCTGGCATGTGGTAGTGAGGGTGACATAGCTTTAGTATCACTAACGTTCTATTCTAGAATCTCAGTCCCCTCTCTTCGACTCTGGACGGTATTCAGCTCACCCGCTCCCATCAGCCATAACAGTGAGGCATCTGCCTCCAGGCATCTCAGGACCCAGCTCGACCCAGGGAGAAAGGAAACTCCCCAGGCAGGGGTGATCGGGGAGAGGGGTGATGGCAGAAGTCCGGCAACTTTTCCACACGGAACGTCAGCCCAGGGAGGAGAAAATGCATCTGGTCACAAGGAGAGGGGTGTGGAGAGGCCAAGCCGAGCTTGCGGAGGTCAGACCCCCCGTCCTCGGTGGCTGTGCCATGAAAACCCCACGGCCTGCTCACCTCTTCAGGCCGGCTCATTCCCAGGATAATGGTCCTTGGATGAGACCAGTCCCGCCCCCGTGAAGGGGCAGTGTGTGGACGTGCTGAGGAGAGCCGGGAAAACCTGGGAGTGGGGAGTGGCCACTCCCATGTATTTGTAGCCTGTCGGTCGCACGGAACACACAGGCCCTTCAAATGGCCCCAAAGTGACCCCCAAAAGGTAACGCCGTCCAAACAAAGAAACCTAAAAAAGGGGAGAGGAGGCCGCTCCCCTCCACATTCACCAGGGAGCTGGTTCCGGGTCCTCCTCCCTGAACCGTCCCCTCGTCCCTTCCCTCTCCCTCTTTTCAGGGACCCCAGACACTGCCTCCATCCATCCTTTATTGTGAGGCCCTCAAATTTTAAAAGGGGAAAGGAAGCCGGAAGAGCAGGGCTCCCAGAGAGAAAGAGACACACACAGAGAGAGAAGGAAGCCAGAGAGAGAAGAGAGAGAGAATACATGGGAATCTTACCCTGGGTCCTGATTAAGCTTCAATTAGAAATAAAATATGTCAATCACTCCGCCTGGAAGGGGTGCCGGCTGTCGTGGCTGGTTATGCAAAGCACGCCAAGGTGTGTGGGGATAATCAATTAGGTCAGAGGAAGGAGTGTATGTCACCACGTCCCTCATTATCTGCATGCAGCCAGAGGTGGGGGTGCATCACCGGGCCAGCGAGCCAGAGGAGAATAAAATTATCTCCCTAAGTGATGGCCCATTCGCGGTTTCCGATTGAATTTATTTTCACCGGAATACAGGGAGGAGGAAGCCGGGTCCAGGCAGAGGGCAATATGGAAAAGTGAGTGCAGCAGAGGCTTCCCGGAGGGGAAAGGGTGCTTCGGCCACTCACCTGTCCGAGGTGAGGAGCGAGGAGAGGGCTGGTGGTCTCCAGGCCACCTGGAGGGTCCCCTGTCTCAGGCCTGAGTTGTGGAAGGTTCAGCAGCAGGGATCAAAGGCTTGGATAGAAATTGGATGCCAGACGCCTTCCCTGATTTGTTGGGACTTTCCATCAGGAACTCCAGCATGGGGCTTCATTATTTGTATCCTTCGAGAAATGTTCTCTGCGTCCTGTAACTCCCAGTTGCACGTACCCCTGCCTCTACCAAATGACAAAGGACAATGGCAGATGTGTACCAATTGTGTCTGTGGCCAGAGATAACTCCGACTCGAGTGGAGGAAAGTGCCATCCCGACTCGGGCCTCCAACTTCACCGTCTGCAACATAGAGGGGATCAGATTAGACGAATTTGTTCCAAGCCAAAGGTCTCTAGTATGAGGCGTAAATGGAGGGGGCCCATAACCTCTCCAGCTACTGTCTCCAGATCCTGATTTGCCACTGTCTTCTGATCCAGCCAGCCAACGTGACCACATCGAAAGTGTCCGTCTCTTGCATGGCCAGCCTAGCTTTAATGCACCTGCTCCCCTCAGAATGGAGGTTCCAGCCCCTCCAAAGATCATCCTGATTGTTTGCATGGGAACCCCCCCCCCCCCCCGCCGCCCCCGCGGCATCTCTCCCTGATGGCAGAAGGGGTGAGTACCCAGGGCAAGATGGGGAAGAGGTCCTAAGATAGAGCAGTGGTTCTCCACTGGGCGGTCCCCACGCTCCCAGGACATAAGGCAACGTGTGGAGACATTTTCCAATCGTCACGCCTGGATACGGGTGCTATTGACAGCCGCTCACACCAAAGATACTGTCCCACGAGGCCCAGGCCAGCCCCGCCAACAGAGAGTGATGGGGCCCAAGATGTCAACAATGCCGCCGTTGAGAAACCTAGAACCCGAGGGAGGGGAGAGGTGTCTGAGGGCAACTACAGCAGATGTTTTCTCCCAGAAACCACAGCTCTGTGGAAAGACACGTTAAAGAAGGAGTGGGGCCGCTTTTCTGCTCTTGAAAAACTTCTGGCCCTGGAAGGGGGCAAGAGGGATGAGAAAGCATCAACAGGAAACTTTGCCAGCCTGAGAAAAAGAAAAGTGGGTTTCAACTCCCTGAGCCTCTGGAGGTGGGGCCGTCTCAGGACAGAGAGATTGAGAGAGAGAGAGAGGGAGAGGGAGACAGAGTCATCTCCAAAGAAGATGTGTGTCTGGAAAGTTGGGGCCTTTCTCCCTGGATATTTATATCAGGAGCAGGTTACGGGAATGTTCTCACAGATGAAAGCCCAACTCCTGTGGTTTCGCCTCCTAATTATTGCCACCTCTTAACTGCTGCCAGCCTTTCCTGCACTTAAACGCGTCTATTTATTTACTCGCTTATGTTACCCCGGGGTGCCTGTGTGTGTGTGTGTGCCTGTGTGTGCGCCTGTGTGCGTGGGTGTGTGTCCCGTGTCAGGGAGCAGGAAGGAGACAAAGGCAGGGTAAAGTCTTACTCGGGGGGCCGGGGCCCGTCTAGGCCGGGAAGGCTGTGATTTCATGGCTTTTGTGCCCCTGGCGAGCCCCGCAATCTCTCACTGCTCCGGGCCGCTAACAAGTGGGCCCACAGCCCTCCGGGGCCTTTGGAGTTCACTCATCTGAGAGATTGGGCTTTTCTCAGCCGCTCAGATTTATTTTGCTAAAGTTACAGGGCAATTATGGAAATGCGCCCTTTGAAGCTGGGCTGATTTCTCTTTATTTTCTTCTCCCTGACAAAGCAGCACTTCCCTGCCTCTTGTGGGCTTTTTTTTTTTTTTTTCCCTTTCCTGCTCTCTCTCTCTCTCTCTCTTTCCTCTCTCTTTTTTTTCTGATAATTCTTAGATAGCGGGAGTTTCCAGGGGTAATTTGAAAAACATCTTTTGAACAGTGATAAAAATGTGTGTAGATTAAAATGATGTTTACTATTGATTTTAACGTTATGGGTTGTGTGTG
The DNA here is from genome assembly GCF_028018385.1 of Neofelis nebulosa. Classification (NCBI taxonomy): domain Eukaryota; kingdom Metazoa; phylum Chordata; class Mammalia; order Carnivora; family Felidae; genus Neofelis; species Neofelis nebulosa. The sequence continues at coordinate 32,146,608 of NC_080798.1, read as the reverse complement.
TGTGTGTGTGTGTGTGTGTGTGTTTGTTTGTTTTAATGGGATTCTGATGGCCAGGCGGGGAAACATGAATTAATGATAGCAAGAGACAGGTCTCCCATGCCCCGGTTGTGGGCCGGGGACAGTCTCGCCAGCCTGAGGCCCAGAGTGGGGAGGCCCAGGGCAGCCTGGCAGGCCACCTGGTTGGCCAGCAGACTGGCCCAGCCACCTGGGGCTCCCCCCCTCCCCGCGCCCCCGGAATGCATCCCTCCACAAATTTAACAGGATGGACACCCTGATCCCCTTTCCTCGCACCTCAGGAGTAAGAGGCCCAGACCCAACAGGGCTGTGTTTTCTGGGCTTTGTACATTATTTATCACTGGAGCGCGGAATCTGGAGGCTCCGTGTGAACCAACCCAACATATTCCTCTTCTGTCGCCCCACTTTGCTTGACTTGACGCAAGGGTGTTGAGGAAAAGTGTCTGAGGCCAGATGGTGTTGTCCTCCGTGTTCGTGAGGCCTTCGATGGAGAATGTGGCCTGCTCAGTGTGTGGGAGCCTCGGTTTCTATTTTTTCGAGTGGCTTTGAAGTTTCCTTTGTCCATATTTTTCTTTGCTCCTCCCTCCCTCCTCCCTTCTTGTCTTTGGGGGCGAGTGGCTCATTATCTGTATACAAACACCGACGGGAAGTCTCATCACCTTCAAGAGCTGGGCGTCGGCCTCAGCGGCCAGAGTGGGGGCCTTTCCACCTCCTATTTCCTTTACCTTATTTCAAAAAATAAAATAAATTGGGCCCCTGGGTGGCTCAGTCAGTTAAGTGTCTGACACGGGCTCCGGTCATGATCTCATAGGTCGTGAGTTCCAGCCCAGGAACTTAAACAGGTCAAAAGCACGGAGCCTGCTTGGGATTCTCTCTCTCTCTCTCTCTCTCTCTCTCTCAGAATAAGTAAATAAACTTTAAAAATTAAAAAATAAGTAAAATACAATAAAACAAATGAAATGGAGTCCAGTGCTTACTAATTGATAGGCCTGACCCCTCACTGCCCTAACCACTTTCCATGAATTTTAGTTAATGTTCACAACCCCCCACCTCGGGGAGACCCAGTGAAGAAATTAAGGCTTAAAGAGAAGTTCAGCTTAAGAGACTCTTCTGGTACCAGGCAGAACATTCCATAGGGTATGCTCTTGTCTGAATGTACAAGGGGCTGGTATGGTTGCCTCAAGGAAAAGACCCCGGCAGCTGGGGGTCAAGGACAGCAGGAATATTTTTCAGTCTCTGTCCCTTTGCTCCCTTTGAACCGTGTGAACGTGTCAGTTCTTCAGAAAGCTTTTTTGGTTTTTAAATAACTGAGATGTGCGAGAGCGAGGAAGTGTGTGAGACACAGACAGACAGACAGAAAGCAGCTTCCCTGGATCTTACATCATTCATTCATTCACTGACACCCCCCCAGATAGTCCTCAAGTACCTGTATGTGGGGGACAGTGCCCCTTCGGGTGGTCCCTGCCATCAAATTGCCTTGGATCCGAGCCTGGCTCCAGTGCTCCCCGACGGTGACCCCGAGCTTCGGACTGCCCCTCTCTGAGCTTTGCTCCCTCATAAAACAGAAAGAGTAATTATAATTTTACCGCCCTCACTGGCTGTTGAGAGGATTAAAGGAGTTAATCTGCACTTGGGACAATGCGCCATGCATAAGGATTTGCCTCGTGCATGTGAGTTACCTAATAAATTTACAAATATTATTTGTATTCATTATCCCACCAACCTCGGGCAATAGGTATGAGGGTCCCCGTTTTCTAGCTAGGTAAACCCCAACTCAGCCGTTCAACAAGGGAGAGCCAGCATTCTGATCAAGATGCTCGTTAGCTCTGGAGTCTGTCCCTCAGCTGTGACACCACTTTGCTCCTGCACCACGTGCCCCCCTGATTCGCTTGGGCCTGAACCTGTCCTGGGTGGGCCGAGACCCTATGTAGCCCCCGTATGCCCCCCTCTCACTGCGGCCCACCGTTCCTGCCACGGAGCCAGTGAAATGAGAGGGAGTGTGAGTGGCTGTGTCACAGGGAGGACTTTGCAACCTGCTGTCTTTAAGTTAAAAACCCGGGGGGCGCCCGGGTGGCTCAGTCAGTTAAGCGTCCGACTTCAGCTCAGGTCATGACCTCGCGGTTTGCGAGTTCGAGCCCCGTGTCGGGCTCTGTGCCGGCCGCTCGGAGCCCGGAGCCCGCTTCGGATTCTGGGTCTCCCTCTCTCTCTCTCCCTCCCCCGCTCACACTCTGTCTCGGTCTCTGTCAAAAATAAATAAACATGAAAAAAAATTAAAAAGAAATAAATGAAACATGTAAGAATTTGAAGTAAGTACAGGACAGGATGAGGATCTCTGTCCACTCGTTCAATTCCTTCTCACCTTCTATCCTGGTAGAAAGGGGCTTTCTGTAGAGTTCTGAGCCAGCGTTTTCCTGGAAGAGGCCATCCGTATTAGCAAAAGAAAGGATAGTCCTCCTTCCAGCGCTTTCTACTGAGCACTTTCTACAGTAGCAGCGACAGGGGAGCTTGTTAGACTGCAGACCTCCAGGCCCCTCCCAGGGCCACTGAATCAGAATGTGCACCTTCCGAGGATTCCGTGTGTGATGGGTGTGCATAGTGAAGTGTGAGAAGCGCCAGTCCGTAAGCTCTTTGCTAAAGCATGTGGCCCTTCCAGAATGGAATGTTCTCGAACATTCTCTGGGACTTGGACCTCCGTGGGAGGGGCAGGATGGAGGATGCGGGAAGGTGGGGGGGGGGCAAGGAGGAGGATGGGAAGAAATGAGAGAGGTCAAGGCCAGGGGTTGACCTGCAGCTGAAGTTATCAGGAGTGAAGACATATTTTGCCCCTTCTTCTATCTTTAAGCATGGTCCAGGTTGGCTGTGAGTGACACTGGGCTCCTCGCGGCCACAGCCTCTGCCCACAAGCCCTTCCAGATACTTCACAGCACGGGGGTATACACACCTAGAAAACGTGGGTTTTGTTAATAGCTGGTTTCCTGCAGTGTGCCTCGCCGCTGATCCCCACTAAACTCGGGTGCGTCTCCTGAAGAGAGGGGAGAGTCCACATGAAGGTCTGTGTTCGTCGTCTACTGCCACATAACAAGCCACCCCCAAAACACAATGGCATGGAACAAGCACGATCTGCTTGTTCCGTTGTAAAAACCCGAGGAAGAGCCCTGATTGGCTCAACTCGGTCATGTGTTTGTTGCTGGGCCAATCACAATGGCCAGGGGCGTGGCAGGAACAAGAAGTTGAAAGTGAAGGTGTTCCCTTCATAGAAAGGGCAGACAATGGTTGATCTCCCACGTGAGTTTGGTCCCCATGTTGGGTTCTGCACTGCCAGTAGGAAGTTGCTTGGGATTCTCTCTCTCTCTCTCTCTCTCTCAAAAAAAAAAAAAAAAAAAGAGAGAGAGAGAGAGAAGAAAGAAACCTGGGGAGTTCCACCATCTTGGGAGGGCAACAAAGGACAGAAGAACGGGGTTGGCCTGGGGGACCTCCTGGGGACCCATGTTTTGCTTAGTTGATAGAACTTTAGGGCTTGGCATCCTCTTTTTCCCCCCGTTATCCCTCTACCTCCCTTCCCCTCTTATACTTGAACCTGAGCTGGAAGACGCACCTCCGGGCTGGGGATTCTCTTGGCGCTGGGTGCATCCCAGGGCCTCGGATTAGTGAGCACTCGGGAAATAGTCACTGACGGCCGTGCTGCTTTGCACTGTTGTGATACTGTTAGGCTTTTCCTCACTTCCCTTCCGGTCGTTAGGGACATCTTGTGCAAATATTTTCTAAGATGAGAATCATTAAGCCGTCTAAATGCAAATGTGATTTTATAAAAATATTTTAACAATTACAAAATATAACACGTTTAAACACAGTTAATTATAAAGCACAATCACCACATTTTCATACATGTGGTCCCAAAGCAAGCACTAAAGTATAATCATTATCAAATATGGTAAGAGCGGGGCGCCTGGGTGGCTGAGTCGGTTAAGCGTCCGCCTTCGGCTCAGGTCACGATCTCACAGTTCGTGAGTTCGAGCCCCGCGTCAGGCTCTGGGCTGACGGCTCAGAGCCTGGAGCCTGCTTCGGATTCTGTGTCTCCCTCTCTCTCTGCCCCTCCCCTGCTCGCTCTCTGTCACTCTGTCTCTCAAAAATAAACGTTAAAAAAATAAAAAATAAAAAAAAAGACGGTAAGAGCTGCTCTTTGTTCAGTTCTGCCACGTGATAGGGACTTGTCCTCAGCTTTTCTATGCAAAGTCAGCAAGAGAATATGGCTTGAAGGCAACAGTCATTCCATTTGTAGTTGTCCCGTGTCCTCTCCCTGCCATACCTGAGCACCCTAGATATACACCTCCTGAGGGTGCAGTCAGGACTGTTCGTGAGGGCAGACAAGGCTGGGGAGCACTGTCACATGCTCTCGCTGATTTTCCTAAGATGCTCCTTTATTATCCACATACCATCCAGGCCAGGAGGTCTCCACACCGGGGTCTGTCCTCCTGGCAAGGCTCCTGACCTTTTGTGTCCTGGAACACAGCAGAATAACAAGATGGCATGGCCCGGCTGGAAATAGTACTTGGGAAAAGGCCATAGGCTCGACTGCTTGCTCCGCAGCACGCAGAAGGGCCATTGCCAAAAAATATAATTATCCAGAAATGTGGAACAAAGACACTGCAGGAGAAAGGGGCTGAGCAGAAGGGCGGTGGAAGGCGGGCAGAGACAGAGCCGGTCTGATGGGTGGGCGGTGTCCCTCTCTGTCAGTGGCAACCTGTGACCAAGGAGTAGGAGACACCACAGCTGGGGTAGACTGGTCTGTCAACTAGGAGCTTCTAAGGAAGCCGTCTGACTATACAACCCGTCCAAGAAAGAGGACCCTTCCATCCTGCAAAGTTGTGGATGGTCAATCTCACTCTGCCAAGGGAGAATCACAGAGTCCCTCCTAGAGGAACCCACCCAGATAATCTCCCGGGTCCTCAGATGAGACATTTGTGATGGGAGCAAAAGACGGGCTACACGTTTGCCTGGGGAGAAACCACAATGGAATGTTCTTACCTTGCTGCCTCCGAGACCTTTGGCTCACAGGCTTTCAAGCAACTGCTAAGCTGATTCTGAGTCAGGACCTGCTCTTGTTCTGGTCCTCACTGGCGGGATTGTTACAGGACACTGGCATTTCTCTTCACTCCAGCAACATTCCTTGGAGCTACGCTACAGGATTATTAATAGCAAGTTATAGGGCCTCCCTGTGTCGATATTAGTATCGCCAGCCCTGAGGACGTGTCATAACACCAACACGTAGGTGTGACATTGAAACTATTTAACACCTGGGACCTCACTGGCATCAGAACTGGCAGGGTCCTGAGGCCTTTTGTTGTGCCAGGCATTGGAGGTCAGTTTGTGAGTCATGGGAATGTCTGGGAGGTCCCAGAAAAGAGCCGGAGCAAAAGAGGGGACACTCGGGGATCTCAGGGTGGCACTGTTTACTAACTGGCATGGAACTATTTCCATATTTTCAAGACAGAAACAGTTGGATACCCACCCGCAAAAGAATAAAGTTGAATCCCTTTCTTATTCCATACACAAAAATTAACTCAAAATGTGTCATAGGGGGTGGCTGGCTGGCTCAGTTGGTGGAGCATGCCACTTTTGACCTTGGGGTTGCAGGTTTGAGCCCCACGTTGGGTGTAGAGATTACTTAAAGATTAAAAAGTCTTTAATTTTTTTTAACGTTTTATTTATTTTTGAGACAGAGAGAGACAGAGCATGAACGGGGGAGGGGCAGAGAGAGAAGGAGACACAGAATCGGAAGCAGGGTCCGGGCTCTGAGCCATCAGCCCAGAGCCCGACGCGGGGCTCGAACTCACGGACCGCGAGATTGTGACCTGAGCTGAAGTCGGCCGCTTAACCGACTGAGCCACCCAGGCGCCCCTAAAAAGTCTTTAGAAAGTGTATCATAGACTTAACTGTAAAAGCTAAAACTATGAAATTCTTAGAAGCAAATACAGACATAAATCTTCACGACTTTGGGTATGGTAAAGCTTTCCTAGACGTGACTCCAAAACACAAGTAACAAAAGAAAAAAAATAAATACATTTGACTCCATCAAAATGTAAAACTGTGCTACAAAGGACCCCATGAAGAAAGCAGAGAACCAACAGAATGGATGGAATTTAATATTTGCAAATTATATATTTGATAAGGGAATTGTATCTAGAAAATATTTAAAAAACCTATTGCAATTCAATAATAAAAGAAACATAACCCAACTTAAAAATGGGCAAAGTCTCTGAATAGACATTTCTCCAAAGATGATATATAAATGGCTGACAAGCACAGGAAAAGATGCTCAACATGATTGATAATCAGAGAAATGCACATCAAATCCACAATGAGATGTCACTTCGTGCCCATGAGGACAGCTGTGATCAAAGAGTCGAAGAATAACAAGTGTTGGTGAGGACATAGAGAAACTGTAACCTTTATACACTGTTGGTGGGAATGTAACAAGGCACAACCCCTTTCAAAAGCAGATGGACAGTTATTCAAAAAGTTAAACATAGTCTTTAAATGACCCCCAGTCCCACTCCTAGTTACAGATTCAAGAGAAATGAAAACACACATCCACACAAAAACTTGTACATGAATCTTCACGAGCAGCATTATTCATAACAGCCAAAAAGTGGAAACAACCCAAATGTCCGTCACTTGATGAATGGGTAAACAGCATGTGGTCTATCCATACAACGGAATCATATTTAGCCATTAAAAGGAATGAAGTACTTATCTGGGCTGCAGTATGGATGAACCTGGAAAATTGTGCTAAGTGATAGAAGGCAGTCATAAAAGATCACATATTCCATGATCCCACTTACGTGAAATATTCAGAATAGGCAAATCTATAGAAACAAACTGATTTCCTAGGATTGTTCCAGCTGGGAAGAAATACAGAGGGACTGCTAATGGGGACAGGGTTCCTTTTTGGAGCGATGAACCTCTTCTGAAATTGATGGTATGATAATTGCCCAACTCTGTGAGTACAACTGAAGATTGTACAGTTTAAATAGGTGAACTACAATTCATGTGAGTTATACCTCAAGAAAGTCATTAGACATGCCCCACTGGCCAACACATAAACATACTACTTACAGACAGCCCCCGAAATGTTCAGATATGCGTGTGTGCACGTGCGCACACACGCACGCACACAAACGCACGCGCGCGCGCACACACACACACACACACACAAGCAAATACAAGAAGAAGGAGGAAACTGATGTGACGTAAAGAGCTGTGAATATATTTTCCTCTAAGGCTGGTAATGGAGAGTGAATTTTTGTTCAAAGTTTTGGCATAAGAAGTCCTGCTGAAAACACATATAATTTTACCTCCCCAAAATAATAAAAAGCTTTTGTAACTTCAAATATATAATTACGTTCTGGAACTTTTTTATATGGCAAGCTGCCTGAGTTGTCCCCATATCCTGGGTACAGGGACAGGATTCCATGGGACAGTATTTGAAGGGAGACTCACATGGGGCTTCTAAAAGTCTGGTGCTGTCTCCCCCTCAAAAAGCAGATGACTTCCCCCCCACACCAGCAAACTGCTCCTGCCTAACACCAACCGAAGAGAGGCGATGGGAGAAGGTGAGTTCCAGGAATTAGAGTGCAGGGATGTGGTTCTGTGTGCAGGGAAGATGGGGACTTCTGTGACACATACCAGGACCAGGGCAGGGGAGCCCGGGTTGTACACTGTGGGGAAGCTGGGAAAAGCTGCTTGCCAAGCAGATGAAACCCGTGTCTCTATCAGGAGGGGCCCCTCAAGCCATCAAATACACTCACGTGTTAAACGCAACTCCAGACAACATGTGTCCCGGTTGGGGAAAGCCATGTGGCCTTCTCAGTGGCTCGTCCTTTATACTGCTGCAGGACATCACGACCACGCACTCTGCTATGGTGACGAGTACTATTTAGCATTTGTTGAGCGCCATGATAAGTATCTACATGCTTATCTCCTTCGATCCTTAAAGCCACTCACTAGGGTCAAAGCTCTCATCATGCCCTCTCTGCAGGCGGAGGACTGAGGTGTAAGGGGCAGAGTGAAGTTCTGAACCCAGTTCTCTGCCTAACGCCCCTGCCAAACTGCTCATCAGTTATGCGTCAAGGGCAGGCGCTCTGACATTCACAAACTCATAATTAGGGGAAGGATGGCAGAGGAGAGAAGAAGCTCATTCTTGTCTTTCCTTGGCCGTTGTGAATTACTGTTGAATTCAGAATCCATTGTTGACTTACTGTGGAAACTCTCGAGAAGCAACCTTTCGGCGTACAAGAAAGGGTACAAGAGAACTAGCCCAATCCAAGATACAAGGAGAGGGTAGATGGGGGGGGGGGTGTTATATTACACTGAAAAAGTCTTCCTGCACGTGTTCAGGGAAGACAGGAGGAGCAGTGGGTAAGTGAGGAAGACAGCAGAACAGAGGCGCCCTCCAAGGCTGGGCCAGCCCCCTGCCCTTGACCCCACCAGGGCCCAGGTAGACGCCTCCTATCTACTGCTTCAGCATTCTCTCACAGAGGGCACGTCCTCCTTCTCTTTTCCTTCCCCCTGTACCCACATCCGAGACCTGTCCCACAGATGAATGAAAAGGGGTTTCGGAAACCCATTTGCCCAGCATCGACCTGAACCACACTAAGAGGTAAGAAGGCTACAGGGCAAGACAGAACACCAACCGCGGCCAGGCAGACCGGGTTCCCGCCTCACAAGCAACTCTAACAAGCCGTCCACTTTGGTTTCTTACTTTTAACGTTTTTGTTTCGACATACTTCTAAATTTACAGAAAAACTGCAACATTTGTGTAGTGGATTCCCATAAACCCTTCACCCAGATGCCCCAGATGTAAACATTTTACCATATTTCTCTCTCTTTCACATCTTAATATAGACATGCAAGGATAAGATAAATACTTGTATAAATATAAAAGTATATATTTATATAGAGATATTTATAGTATATATTTATAACTATATAGATATATATCTATATTTATGCAAGTAACACATATGTAAATATAAATATCTACATATAAAAATACTTACGTATTCTACAGTACATATATACAAGCATATATGTACCCTATATGTGTATTTATTCAAGTACATACGTATTTACTCTCTCTCTATATATATATACACTATATATATATATATATACACTATATATACACACACACACACACACCTATATATATATATATATATATACCCCTATATATATATATATATATATATACCCCTATATATATATATATATACCCCTATATATATATATATATATATATATATATATATATATATAAATTGGTATCTCCAATTCCAATCCAGCACTGAAGAGTTCATTAGATACTTCTGCTCTCCATACATGTAACCCCCTTCTCTGTTAGCAAGCGACCTGGCTTCCATTGTGCACAATTTATTTCCTTATTTGCTCAATTCCAGAATATCCAATAAGTATTTTCAGAATGGCTAACCGATACAACGGCAAAAGAGAAGCCAACTTTCAAGAGTTAAAGACTCGCATTGAGCCCTTTTGTCTCTCACCCAAATGCTGTGTCCCCAAATCACAGGGGTCGGCCCCTTCCTCTCAGGGTGGTTGCATGTTTCATTTGAAATATAGTTCAGGTCATTTGTTTCCACTTGTATCTCATTTTAAGATTTTCCCCCAACCGTGATGATTTTACTCCTTTTTTTTTTTTTTTTTGAGTGCATGAGATACTATCATGATTCCCCAAGTCAGAACGATACCAAAAAATATATTAGAGAGGCTTTGCTTTCTCCCATTCTTTCTGTTTTCAACCCCATTCCCACGCACTTCTTTCTACCCAATCTCATTTTCTGTTTTATCCTTCTAGCAGTTGGTTTTTCCTCTGCGCAAATATTTTCTTTCCCCCCTCTCCTTCCCTACACAAAAGGTAGCATCCCGCTTGAGCAATACCCCCAGATAGAACTCCATTGGATGGACAGCACCAATCTCCTGTATGTGTATATTTAGATCGTTTCCGATATTTTTTTATTTTTGGAGACAGAGAGAGAAAAAAAGAACATGAATAGGGGAGGGGCAGAGAGAGAGAGGGAGACAGAGAATCCCAAGCAGGTGCCATGCTCAGTGTGGAGCCGGACGCGGGGTCCAACCTCACAAACTGTGAGATCGGAACCTGAGCCGAAATCGAGAGTCGGATGCTCAACCGACTGAGCCACCCAGGCGCCTCTAGATTGTTTCCAGTATTTTGCGGTTACAAACAATGCAGCGACAAATAACCCTGTGCACACCTATTTTCACATTATTAGAATGCCATCCACTTTTAAGTGTTAGGTATCAGTAAGGATTAGATCCAGCTGCATATACCAGAAAACCCCAAATAACAGAAATATACAATGGGTTATTCCTATATACATGAAAGAAATCCAGAGGGAAACGGTCCAGGGTTGGTATATTGGCTTCATGGTCATTGGGGACCCAGGCTCCTTCTGTCATTGTTTTCTTCCATTCCTAGCATGCTGGTTCCATCCCCACAGTTACCTCGTGATCTAAAGTGGGTCTCATCTCCTGCCATCACATCTTTGCCCCAGGAAGAAGGAAGGAAAGGGGGAAAAAAGGGCGTTCCTCAGGGATCACCCTTTTATGAAGACATTCTGGAAGAATCTCTTAACAACTTCTATCTGCATCTCATTGGCCAGCATTGAGTCGCATACCCACAAGGGACACTGAGGAAAAGAGTCTTACAGCGGGCCACACTACTGTCCTCAGTGATTAGGGTTCTTTTGCTGAGGAAACAGGGGAGAATGGTGACTGGCTGGGCGACTAGCCATCTCTCCCCTGTGTTACTACAATTAACTTTCCAGCCCTTCCGCTCTACTTACAACCTGTAAATCTTTTGTTAACAAGAGTGAACAGAAAAAGTCACCTCTCTCCCTAGAGTACTTCGGGACAATTTCAGGAGCGTTTTCATAGCACTGAGCCAGTGCAAGGCCCTCCCCTCGTGGGGACCACAAGTACCCTAGAGAAAGCAGCCACTGGGGACCACCTGTTATCTGAGCCACGAGGAGGGTCAGATGTTTTCAGGGGAAGAGGAAATACAGTGACCCTTCATCAAGCATAGGAGATAAGCCCAGAAGCCAGATGTCACTGTCTTTCACCAGAGGGGAACAGAACAATGTACTCAATGTTACCCAGAGAACCAAATGCATCAAGAGACATTTGAAAAGTCCCCCCAGTTTATCCCAGGGGGAGGGGGACTGTCATAGGCTAGCTTGGAACGTGTGGGAAGAACAAAGTGATAGATGAGAGACCCAGCAAGGCGCTATCACTAATAGCTTCTATCCTATCGTGTCGTAGGTGGGCTCTCGGTCAGTCCCCCACCAGGTGCTAATGTCTGGTCACCAAACCCTCTTCCCCTGGGATGGAACATTAGAGCATCAGAAAACACCTTCCTGGGGGAGGCCAGAGTCCCTCGTCTCCCTGGGGACACGGTTCAGGGACTCTCCACCTTCCTCATGGTCGAGCCTCGTTACCCCCTGCGAGGTAAGGCCCGAGCAAGATGGCCTCAGGGGCCAACAGAGGCCAATCCACCCCGAGATGCGGGACGTTTTTAGGCTTCCTGTTTCCCGTTTCAACACGCTGGTTCTAAAGGAATTGCATCCCCAAGGCGCTGTTCATTAGGAAATCACTTCGCTCATATTCAGGACTCCAGGGATGTCAACCTGGAATTTAGTATTGGCTCAGTGTCCCCTGGACACAGAGCCCTGGACACATCTCGGCCCTTGGAAACATCCCTCCCTTCCCCCTCGGGGTGTTTTGAGAAAGCCAACAAAAGCTCCCAATGGTTAAGTATCAGAAAGTGCTCATGCTCAGAAAACAAACATGCTTTTGTGAAGAAAAAAAAAGCACATAAATTCTTACTCGTTAGACTCTTGGATAAGCCACACACACACACACACACACACACACACAAAAGCTACCATGGACGGAGCGCCTACTCTCCTATACTTTATGTGCATGATCTTGTCTCATTCTTACAACCACCGCGTGGGTGTGGGAAGCAGCTCATATCACCTTCATTTTCCCAAAGACCAAACAGATTCAGAGAGGTGACGGTGTTTGTCCGAGGTCACAGAGCCGGTAAATGGCAGAGCTGGGATCCAGACCTAGTGCTCCATCACTCCAAGCCTAGACTCTCAAAAAAGGTCCTTTGGAGAAGGGGCTTTCAGAGGTTCAGAAGTGGGGCTTAGAAGGGAGGGTGTGGGGCGGGCGTCATCTGCTGTGGGTGTCCCCAGTAGCCTTCACTGTCCCGTGCAATGGCAGCCACGGCTTGAAACCCAGACTCCTCCCTTCGCTTCTCGGCCGCAGTAAAAACCAAAGTTTATTTTCGTTCCCTCCCCATGTTAAAGGAAAGCAGGGCTTGGGCTCCACATTCCATTCTAAATAAGGGATTGGAGGACTGTTCAAGCTAATTAAGATGATTGGGCAGTTTTGAAAGCAGTACTTCGCACACACATGCACACACACGCACACCCACATGTACACACACACTTGCGCACCCCCCCTAGGCAGACCCAGCGGATCGTCCCCAGCCATGCGCTCTGACGCCAACCTGGGGCCACAGAAGCATCTGGCCGCACGCCGCTCCTCCACAGGGTTTGGGGACGGTCACCGCGTGTTATTTCAGGGGCTGCTCGTGCAGAGGTGGCCCCCGGGGCCCTTCTTCTCCTTTCTATTATGGATTGCCTTTTTGGATTTCGACTGTCCCCTTGTCCTTTCCGTGGGTTCTGGCTGCCATGATGGAATTAGGTGTGTGGGGGGGGGGGAGGGACACGTGGGTGGGGGAGACCGCTAATAATGGCACTGATAAAGCTGTAATGGCCCACTCTGGTCTGAATCCCCTTGGGGACTGGCTAACTGAGGCAGGTGGTCCTCTAAGACCTTCCCTCTCAACGTGTGATCTGTGGACCCCCAGTTATCGGCATTACCTGGGAGCTCGTCGGACATGCACACTCCGCATTAACACGGTAAAGGCAGTGAAACTCTGCTCTAAGATACTGAGAACCTGGAGGCCTCCGTCACCACCACCCCAGCTCCAGACACCTCAGCCTTCAGGGCTGAGTACCTGGCCAAACAAATAAATATCTTTGCAGGAAGATGACTTTGAGAAATATTACTTTCCAAGTTCCTCACCAGAGTACAACAAACATTTCAGCACATTTAGAGGCACTGATAAGTCCTGCATAAGGACACATTTACTTTTCTTGTTTAACTGAGTGCCTCCTAAATGTATTTGACCACAATTTTTTTTTTTTTCATAGAACACCCAGTGGTGGAATATATTCTGGAAAATAATACCCTTAGAATAATTTTTTTTTTTCATAGAACACCCAGTGGTGGAATGTACTTTGGGAAATAAGACCCAAAGAGTCAAGCACAATCCCTTATATTATCTTTAGGAAAAGGCAGCTGTGGTGTCCTTGTGACATTACATCTTAACAACCAGTTCTGAGGCCTCAGGATGTCCAAATCAGGAACAAGGGTGACAAGAAAGCTTACATCAATTACTTTTAACTAGGGCCACACCCAAATCTCTCCAGGATTCCAACCTGGATTCCCATGGTCCCTCAAACTCAACATGCCCAACCCAACTGCATTCCAGAACACTTATCTGTAACACCACCAATCTCCTTCCAGGCTCCAGAGCTGCCTTCACTCCGCCCACCCCTTCCTACCCCTTACTTCTCCCCCACCCCCACTGCCTTGGCCCCTCCACCCAATCAATTGCCAAGTTCACTATACTTTATCTCAGTTACGTCTTTAATCTCTTCACACCCTGCCCCTTCCCATTATGACTAAGCAGGGCCTCTTGTCCCTCAGGCGCCTCCCTGCCCTGATTCCTCCCTAATGCATCCTGCCCACTGTGACTAGAGGGACGTCTCCACGCACAGATGTGCTTCCGTCCTTCGCCTGCTCAAACAATACATCCCCAGCGCCATCACCGTGGACGACGTTGACCAAGCGCTTGCTTTGTTGTGACGCTGGCCGCCATCTTGAAGAGCGGGAAATGGTGGCAGGGAGAAGAGAAGTAACCTTCCTAAAGCTTCTCACGGAGTTGATGGTGGCAAGAGGATTTGAGGTTTGGACAATATGGTACCAGAAGTTTAGTGCTCCCCCCTTGCATGGCGCCACCTCCCTTCACAGACTGCCCAGAGGGCTACCTTGGCCTTCCAGTAGCCCTGTTGGTACCTCCTGCCTCATCCGTGCGGAGCCAGCCACTGTGGTGGAGTGTGGGGACATTCCTCAGCATCGGTGTCATCATGAAGTCTTTGCTCAACACCTTTCTTCCACTCCCAGCCACACTCCCATCTGCCTTGATTAGCAGAGTCCTCCCTCACCCCCAAGAGATGGCCAATTTCTCCAGGCTGAAGGCCTGGCCTGGCACATCTGTGTCTACCTTCACTGGGCCTGACGCAGGGCTGGTGCTCCTCTGTCCCCTATAGTCCATTCTCCACCCTGCTCTAAAAAATCTGGAGAGAGAGGGGTGCCCGGGGGGCCTCAGCCGGTTAAGCATCCGACCTCGGCTCAGGTCATGATCTCACAGTTCATGGGTTTGGGCCTCTTGTCGGGCTCTCTGCTGTCAGAGTGGAGCCCACTCTGGATCCTCTGGCTCCCTCCCTCTCTGCCCCTCCCCTCCTCTTTCTCTCTCTCTCTCCCTCAAAAATAAATAAACATTTTAAAAAGTGAGGGTTGATGGGGGGTGGGAGGGAGGGGAGGGTGGGTGATGGGTATTGAAGAGGGCATCTTTTGGGATGAGCACTGGGTGTTGTATGGAAACCAGTTTGGCAATACATTTCATATATTAAAAAAATAAATGTAACAACAACAACTAAAAAACAAAAACACTTGAGATTAAAAGACTTTAAATTGTAAAAAAAAAAAAAACCATTTAAAAAAGAGTAAATAAATAAATAAATACGTAAATAAATAAAAGATCTGGAGAGAGCTGTAAAACTTTTCATTATGGAAATTTTCTAACACACACGACAAGGAAAATAAGATTTTAATTCAGCAAGTATTCACTGAGCACCTACAAGATCCGGACCCTGAAGAGAGACACGTACAGAGTAGAAAGACAAGGTGCTCTTTTATTTAATCCTCATACTATCCTGTGAGGTAACGACTATGATTATTCCCTTCTTTACAGTGAGGTAGACTCAGAGAGGCAGAGACACTTTGTCAAGGTCACGTAGCGAGTTAATGACAGAATAAACACTCTACGGTGAGTCCGTTGCTTCACTGGATTTTTTGTAACGTGTCATTTTTAACGACAAGAGTAATACAAATGTGTTTTTACAAAATCCAAACAGTACTAAAGAGCCTGAGGGCAAAATGCCTCCGTCCCGATTCTGAAATCACTGACATTGTATGTTTCTAGGTACTTTCATGCACTTATAAAGGTACGTATATATAAACACGTATATGTGGATAAATACTATATACACTTGTACATCCACCACCTACTCCCACACACATAAGCAGGTGTACTAACCCAGGACTGTTCTATGCACCTGCTTCTGAATATTTGCTCTATGCACTCAGCAGACTCTCATGGGTATTATTCTAGGCTGGCCCGTGAACTTTGCACCAGGGCCAGGACGAGTGAGAGAAGAGAGGCGCTGTGCACCTTCGTGACGTCATGAGCACCTCCTGAAATGTGGTACCCGAGGCAGCTCCGTGGTCCCACCCCAGTCCCGGCCCTGCTTGCATATATCTTATTTAATCCTCAGAGGGAGTCTGTGTTGCAGGAGAGGATAGTTGACCCTTAAACAATGCCAGGCTTAGGGGCACCGACCCCCCACTCTATGATCGACAATTCAAGCATGACTTTAACTACTCACAGCCTCCTGTTGACTGAAGCCTTACCGATAACTGTGGACCACGCATATTCTGTATGTTTTATGTAGTCTCTACTGTCTTCTTACAATAAGGGCAGCTAGAGAAAAGGAAATGTTAAGAAAATCACAAGGAAGAGAAAATACACTGAGAGCCCTGTACTGTATGCATCAGAAGAAACCCTCGTGTGAGTGCACCTGCACAGCTCAAACCCAAGTCGTTGGAGGGTCAACTGTGTTATGATGACGGTGATGATGGTCTCCTTTCACGAATGGGAAAACGGAGGGGCAGGGAGGTAAAGTGATTGGCCCCAGTTGAGTTGAGACGGAACCCCGGGGGTCGTGCCCAGGGGAGGGAACAGGAAGTCCCAGGGCCCGGAGGTGGGCAAGGGCGGGGGCTGTTCCAGGGCAGCGTGGTCACATTTGACTAGACGGTCAAGCGCCCAGAAGGGAATTGGGGGGGAGGCCCCTGAGGAAAAGCATGCCAACCCAGGGGTCCCCCGCGGCAGGGTGGGAGGGCCTCACCTTGTGGTGTTTGCCAGCAGCTGCCCACACCTGTGGGCCTCGCACCCCAGCAGGCCCTGTGCCTTTTCTCCCTGGAGAAACAGCGAGAGAAGCAGACAAGCCCCCTCGGGCCGCTCCCATCTTTCTCTGCTTTATTTTGGCACAGAAGCACTCAGCTCTAAAGCATGACCCCGAAAGTTCTAGTGAGTCGTGAGGCACAGGCAGGGACCCAGGGGTGCACATGGGAGGTGGGATTGCAGGGGCTGGCCTCTGGGTGCCGAGGGAGGTCAAGGCAAGGAGACGGGGCGCGGCCCCCGTCCTTGGTGATAGAAGCTGGTCCCTCACCTCACCTCCCTCACCCTCCACCTGAGAACATCTTCACTTCCGCCGTCCTGCAGAGCGTGGGAACTTGAGACCGGAATGGCCAGGTTTTAGGAAAACAGGCTCTTTCTCAATTATTTGTGTCCAGACTGCCCTCTCTGCGGATCGTCTGTGGAAAATCGTTAATCCCTTAATGGGCTCCAGAGCCGCCCAGCTTGTTTCGCGGCTCCCATGGTGCACTTGGGGTGGCCTCCCAGAGCGTCTGTCCGGCCTCTCCTTCGGGATCTCAACCCAGAGAAGTGTGTCAGGGCCAGAGAAGAAGCCACCGGATCCACAGCTCAGCCCCACACAAACAGCCTTCCCCCACCCCCCTCCGACCCTCACCTCTGCTCACAGATGTGCGTCACGGCCTTCCTCACTGCCTGGCCTCTAGGAGGTGCTCGGTAAGGTACTAGAAGAGATGACTTTTTCTAATGGGGCCTCTGCCGAGTGCCCCAGCACCTGACCTCTCCCTTGATCACCTGACAAAGCCCTCTCGGGTCAGGCCTCTCATGGGCGTACACAGCCACTGAGTTTTTCCAGAAACTCCCCCAACGGCTGCTGCTTCTTTATTGTAGAAAAACACGTATAACATAAAAGTTACCATTTCACCCAGTTTAAAGCGCACACTTCAGTGCCTCTAGAATATTCGTGGTGTTAGAGTCGTCATCGGCACCTGGGTTCGGGAATATCTTTGTCACCGCCCTCCCCCCCAAAAAAAAAACCCTATAGCCTTTAAGCTCTCTCCCTAACCCCCAGGCCTAGGCAACCACAAATCCACCTTCTGTCTGTATGGATTTGCCTAATCTGGACATTTTATGTAAACGGAATCCAACAACATACGGCTTTTTTGCATCTGGCTTCTTTCCCTGAGCATACTGCTTCTAAGATTCATCCTTGTCGCCCCGTGTTTCAGCTCGTCGTTCCTTTTTTGTGGCCAAATAATATTCCACCCTATGGACGTGCCACACGTAGCGAATCCATCCATCCCTGGGGGGACATTCGAGTTGTTTCTACCTCGTAGCTACTGGGAACACCACTGCTGTGAGTCCGCGTGTGCAAGTTTCTGCTTGAACACTTCCGGTTCCTTCGGGCGTCTTGACCCAAGAGCGGGACTGCAGGGTCCTACGGTATTCTCCGTTTGATTTATTGGGGAGCTGTCAGACTCCATTGCCGCTCTCCCCCGCCCCCAACACACGCACAGTTATCATGAGACATTCAGAAAATGCCTGCGCAGGAACGAACAGGTGAAAACCACCCACCCGGGGTCCTGGCACTCAAAGCTAAGCACGCTTTTCTGAACGTTTCCCACCAAAATCCTCTAGCCTGGCTTCGTAGATACATGTTAGTGTACTTCCCATTGAAAAGTTCTTTGCAAAGATAGGCATGCCGCTTCATGCTACCTTCTTGGCGACAGGCCTGTCTAAAAGTGCAAGGCCAGCACTCCCTTCTTCCCTTCCTTTATTTGGCTCCCTGGCGCTGAATATCCCATGGCGTGTATCGTAAACCCCGTGAACGCTGGTGTCGCCGTTTTGTTCGCCGCCCTGCACACAGTAGGGATGCGGTAAGTGTGTGTCGAATAAACTCAGATTTGTGAATCTATGAAAATGCGCCAGCCCGTGTTACGACTGGAGCTGCGTTTTAAATGGGCTTCCCAAAGTGCAGCCGAAAGGGTTGTGCACGACTCCCGTTGGTGACAGGCCATCCTGGAAATCTCTACAGCTGTCCCCCTTCTTATGAAAAAACAAGGACATCATGCCTTAACCCGGCCATGGAAGTTGCCCCCGGGACGTCCATCAGCTGGGACCAAGTCCTTGCCCACCCTTGACCATGCTGAGTTCGAGTTTGCAAAGAGGCCCCCTCTCATTTCCATCCCAGACTCCTGGAGGGGCCTGCAAACGACCGTCCTGAAAAATCTCCTAACAGCCCAGAGCCCATTTGGTCCTAATTTCAGGACGGGTTTCTTCCGAACTCCAACCGAAGTCAAGGGTCCCCAAGGGAGACCATGTCTCTGCCTCCACCTTCCTGTCCAGGTCAGAGCAATTCCGCGGGCCACCTTGTCACGAGCCCGCTGTGCTGCCCATATTAGTTACAGATGATGGCAATTAGAGGCCGAATCTCCCTGGCTCCTGGTAGAATATTGAGACAGGGCTACAGCTATTTTAAGATTTTAAGCAGATTTATACTTAGTGCTTCAAAGAAGGCCAGCCAGCAAGGAAAATATGGTAACTGTTGCTTTAAATTATAGCTATCATTACTTCAAAAGGAGATTCAATCAGAAACCACTGAAGACTAAAACTATTTACATCTCCTGACACTTAAAAGCAAGCGAGCAGTTTTAGCCTGTCAGCCTTGGACATGTTGGCTACAAAGAGAAAGGTACCTCACTGGCCTGCGAAGGAAAACATTTTCAAGGGGGCAGGAACTAAGAAGGGATCCTGGGGGTCCTCAGGCTTGGAGCCTGCCTCCCATGTCTCTCCCACGGTCTAGGAGAGCGACAGGGTCTGGGGCACGCAGCTCTCCGTCCAAGTCTTCAGGCAGACGTCTCCAAACTCCTGCAAAACCTGGCTCTCCCCAAGGCAGGAGGGCTGCCCTTTTCTGTCTGGCCTCTGGCCTTCGGTCCCTGCCCAAGGGAAATCCTGTCTCATCCCATTAATGCAAGTCCCAGGACAGGACCGTCCCCTGCTTCTTCCGGGCTAAGCTGCCTGGACTGGACAGGAGGGCTGGGTTATGTATCAATCAGAATCAGAGATATGGACAGTGCTCAGAAGCATGGGCACTGGAAACAGACTTCTCTGGGGTAGACTTTGTGCGGTTTAATTGACTAGCTGTGTGACCTCGGACAAGCTACTTAACCTCTCTGAGACTCAGCTTCTTTGCCTGTAAAATTGGGGTATGTCATAGGATTGCTCAAATGCTTAAGGGAGATGGGGTGCATGAGGCATTTTATTAGGATAGCGCTAGATGTATTTATCAACACCCCCTACAATTTCAGCATCGTGACATGGTAAGATTTATTTTTCACTCATGTGACAATCCAAGGAAGGCGTTTGTAGTCTATACCTGGTTTTTCTCCCTGTGATGATCTGGGGGCTCAGGATCCCTC
This sequence comes from Neofelis nebulosa, assembly GCF_028018385.1. Taxonomy (NCBI): domain Eukaryota; kingdom Metazoa; phylum Chordata; class Mammalia; order Carnivora; family Felidae; genus Neofelis; species Neofelis nebulosa. Next base: position 32,126,730 of record NC_080798.1, on the reverse strand, counting down.
CATCCCGTGGCTATACCATCTGCTAGGGTTTCAGAGTCCTCCGCCCCCCGTCTCCGGAAGGGGAAGAGCCCGCGTGCCAGGTGCTGAGGACGCATCTTGGAAGATCAGTGAAGGCAGCAGTCGCCTTGCACCGTGCGAGTGTCACCCCCTCTGAGAAGCCCTCCTTTACCTCCTAGTCTGAATTAGAGGTCCTCCTACATGCTTCCCCGGCACCTGTGCTCATCTGTATCAGTCACATCCGCTGGAATGTAATTTTGTAGGGAGAACGGGAGCCTCTCGTTCGCAGCCAAATTCCAGAGGACCTTAGCACCTGGCACCCGAGAGCGGTTCAATAGATGCTGGCTGGAAGAATTTAAGAGTAAAATCCCGAACCTTGCCACATTCCTGCACACGGCAGGTGCAGATTAGTGAATGGTACTTAACAGGTGATTAGTAAAGGTTGCTAGCTGGTGAATTTAGGATACACTGCCTATACCGTCTATACCAGAGGCTAACTACGGCCCATGGGCCAAATGCACCCCGCCACCTGTTTTTGCAAATAAAGTTTTATTGGAACACTGCCCTCCGGCCCCTTCACGGGGAAGGCTGGGTTTGCTGCCTCCCAGGGAGACCTCCACACAGGAAGAGCTCAAACGTTTGGTAGGCAAGTGGCCGTCGCCTGCCACAAGCACTTAGTATACTGTGTCTCATTAATATTAATATCGCTTTACCTGTTAGTGTTTTAGCGCCATCTCCCAGTTGCACAAATGAGATCCGGGGAGATCTGTGACTCACACAAGGTTAAAGCTGGTAGGAGGCGGAACGAAAATTGGCACAGAACTCTCTTGGCCTCTGACCCACTCTGGCAACTAGGAGGAAGACTAAGAAGTTTCTAGTGTGGGTTTTTTGTGGTGCTTTGTTTTGGTTTTGCTTTAAACGGGCAGGGATCTTGGCAGTTTCACACCCTAGGTTTTAGGAAGCCAACGTTTCAGGGCTGCTGGCCATTTTGCAGGATGGAGGAGGGTCAGCTTTACTTTTTTTCCCCCCTGGGTTCCAGAACCAGACCTTCCCAAACGGCGCTGCTCAGCTGAAACCCCTAGCCCACCATCACCTCCCCACCGCACCCCCCTCCCCAGCCCCCCCACCTGTGCGCTCCAGACTCTTTTTCCAGCAAGAAAGGGTCACAGCACGTGCTGTGGCCGGGCGGAGGCCCCCGCTCTCCAGGCGAGAGTTGGTGCCGGCCTTTTCCTGGTGAGAAGCTATTAGAAAAAGGCATCTGCCCCTTGCCCTGACCCATGGTTCCCTCTGCCGCCACCCTGTCCCGGACTCAACCGGGCCGCTCCCTTGCCAGGCAGGCCCCAGGTGGTCTGAGTAGGCGTGTGCAGGCTGCGTGGCACGAAGGACGGCCAGGGTGGGGCCGGTGGCAGCACGAGAGTGAGGTGGATGCTCTGTTCCCCGGGCAAACCACTTCCCTCTCCAGGCACCGGCTTACCTCCATCCACCGTGGAGACCGTGCCACGTGCTCCACTCGCTGCGTGCTCGGGATGTAGACGGTGGCTAGGGGCACATCTAGAAACATGACAGGGTCCGGCACAGTGGGTATTTGTTGACTTTTCGACCTCCCATAATGAATTCCACCTTCTTTTACTAACTCGACTTGTCTTCCTTCGTGCGCATTACTTCTTCCTCAGGGTGCGCGGTGTGGGTGGGACCGTCTGTGGGGATGCCCCGCCCTCCCCCGTCCCCCCCGCCCCCCCGCCCCCCCCGCCCTCTCCCGCCCCCCCCCCCCCCCCCCCCCCCGGCTGTGCATATGACCCCAGGGCACCCGATCGGAATCTTCCCTGGGACCTTGCCTCTTGACCGGAGTCACAGAAGATGGGAGGAAAAAGGGGAACAGCTCGAGCAGTGGGGGCAGCCTCACCCGTCTGCGTGAACGCGCACGCGCCCGCACGCACAGGCGCTGGCGTCTGAACCCCACAGCACTTGCAACCCCTCCTTGAGGGTTTTCCCTAGCTCTTCAAGTAGCTCTTTGGGTTCTTGAGAGCAAAATTGATATCTTAGAATTCTTCTGGACTTTTCTTTCCCCCGGGAGGACCTCCAAAGCCAAGGAGAGGGAGCCCCATCTTCCGTGTCAGGAAGGGCTGGCTTGCACCGTCCCCTCCAGCCATACCGAGATGTTGCTGGCTTGGGCCGGTGCCTTCAGCTCCCAGAGACTGTTTCCTCGTCACTAACAGATCCATGGAGCTGTTCTATCCGAAGGGAAAACAGAAGTAAGTTATGCAAAGGCATTCAAAGGGGCTATTGGTATCATCCCAATTATTATTGACGCCCAGGCCTGAAGGCAAATAAATGGCTTCAACAACAAAAAAATTTTTTTAATGTTTGTTTAGTTTTGAGAGAGAGAGAGAGAGAGAGCGTGACAGGGGAGGGGCAGAGAGAGAGGGAGACACACAGAATCGGAAGCAGGTTCCAGGCAGGTTCCAGGCTCCGAGCTGTCAGCACGGAGCCCGACACGGGGCTCGAACTCACAGACCACGAGATCATGACCTGAGCCAAAGTCAGATGCTCAACCGGCTGAGCCACCTGGGCGCCCCCCCCCCCCCCCCCCCCCCCCCCCGCAGAATGGCTTTTAGTTGCAAAATGGATTCCGTTCTTTTCCAAGGGATGGTCGCATCAAGGAAGGTTTTAACCGGAACTCCAAACTCCGATGACCACCCGTTAGGCGTTGCCACGCAGATTCCCCTGAGACCCGTTGAGCACCTACTGCATGCCATGCACCTCCCGGGGGCTTCCCAATAAGCTTTCCGGGAGCCAGAAGATTCTGGCATCAAAGAAGTCCTTTTCAGCTCCAGCTTTCTGTTCAAGAGGGAGGGGTGTGGCCAAGAGACCCCGTGTTCTACGTGGATGTGGTTGTTCACCTCTTTCCCTGACTCCTTCATTCTCATGGGGACACCCCCTCAGGCTAGAAGGTGGGCCCTTAACCCCAAGGAAGCCTCCCATTCTGGCTGTTTTCTGGCACAGGAGCATCACTGCAGGGGTCATTAGATGTCCCTGACAGGCAGCCATCGATCCCCAGAAGGAGCCAAGCCGAGGCTGAGACGCCAGGTGGACCAGTGTGCTTGTTGGCACCGATGCAGCTCAGGGCCCTTGGAGGCAACGGAGGGCAAGGAGCCACTGCAGGCAGGGAAGACGGTTTCCCGAACAACAGGGCTGCAGGCAGAACCTGGCTGTGCTGGGCCCCTGTGTGCCTCGTTCCCCCCTCCCCACCCCTACCCCCCCAGCTGCTTCCCACTCTCCTCTCCCTGCTCCGTGGCCCAGAAGGCTGATTCAAATAGTCAGGATCAAAGAGTTCCCACGCCCTCCCTGCTCATCTCTCCCTCTAAACCCCAGTTTATAAGAGATCCGGGTCAACAGGGGGCCCGGCAGGGGACTAGAGGCAGGGACGCAGGGAGGAAAGGAGGAGAATGAGTTGGGGCATTTATTCCCCAGCTCCCTCCCTGTGGGGCACCTGAGACAGGCTGTGGGCCTCAGCAGATGGCCCACGAAGGCCCTTTCTATAGGATTCTCTCACCTGGATTTTGATAACTTCCCCCCGCCCCCAACCTTGTCCCTTTGGGTTTAGCCTTGGGTTTCTCTGCATCCTGCCCACATCTTTGCAGGTCGGGGCTTTTGAAGGCCTCCTCGAATGATCCTGACTGTTGCCTGCTGCAAAGCCTGACCTGGTATTGACACTGCCAGCCCTCTCCAGACCCCAGTTTCCATCAGCCTCCATGACTGACAATGCCCTCATGATGAGGTTGGAACCTCATCAGACAGATGGCTATGAAAATATGCCCCCGTGGGGAAGGGGAACCTCACCCTGGCCGGGTGGTCAGGAACCCCAGGCATCCAAGGAAAACCCACTCCATAAGTGGCTGATAACCATAGATCTTTCTAGGCAAGATTCCAAGGGTGTTTCTGCCACAGTGAACACGGGTGGGGCGCACTCTGGAGAAGGTCTGAAGGAGACAGCGAGCCCTTACCTAATCTCACTACCTCAGGGAATTCTCTCTATTTCCATGTGATCATAAAATACCCACCTAATTTAGGAGGAAATGGTGACAAAAGACTTTGCTCCACCAAGAGCACTTTGCACGAGACAGTCCTCGTGATAAGTCGTGAAGGATTTAAAAGGTTGCTGACATTTTCCGTTATGTATCTTTTCATTAGAGGTAACTATCACTTTAAGCAAATTGTTTCAGGGCCTGGAATGTAGCAATAAGTGATCTAATTAGTGTAGGTTGTAATTTACGAAGGTTCATTATGTCACAGACATTATGACTCCTGGGTATTACCAAAGGACTCATTTGTAGCCCTTGAAATGATTTTCTCATGAACACACATAATGTCACCCATCCAACTCGTGTGGAGCCTTAAGGTGACTGGGCGTACATGAAACTCAGGCTTTTGGGGGAACTAGGTTTCAAGACAGTAGCAATAAACAAGCCAACAGGCAGTAAAGGAACACCCAGTTTTGACAAGAGCGGCATGGGATCCTTCTGTTACCCAATGTCAAACAAATCACTTAGGACAAATGTGACATTCAACGTGAACAAAGAAGACTCTGGCATCTAAATGTTTTAGATCTCTTGGGGCCAGAAAGTCTGAGAAATGGCTGGCTTTGAGTTTTTGTTATTTTCTTTTGTATTCTCAGTCTCCCCCTCCAAAAAAAAAAAAAAAAAAAAAAAAAAGCACACCTGTGATATCCGTATTCACAAGAATAAAACATGCGGTCAACTGAACCACCAACTTGCAATCGTGTTACTGGGGCGAGGCAGAGGCGAGCTGGCTGCTGTCCACCTCACCTCCGCCCCCTCTGCTTTTCCCCTTGGGCGCCCAGGTAGACTACATTTCCCAGCCTCCCTTGCAGTTAGGGTGGCCATGTGACTGAGTTCTGGCCAATGGGAAGTGGGCAGAATTGATGTGCCTCACTGCCAGGCTAAGGTGCATCAAACCTTAGCACTATGCTGCCTGTTTTCTCTTGCGTCTGCCTGCTGGCAGAATGCAAATAATGGGGAAGGCGGATTCGGCAGGTGCAAGGGATGGCAGAACCAGCGGATGGAAAGAATCTGGACTCTGAATGACTCGGCGGAGAGAGTCGGCGGGACAGGAACTGGATGAAATCCGCCCTGTGTGTGCCGTGTATTTTATAGCACTAGTTGGACTTGACTAATATATGCCCACGGGGGGGGTCCCCATTAAATCCCCGCACCTCAGCCCTTCCAGCCAAGATCTCGAGCAGCTCTCTGTGTTATAAAAGCAATGGCATCCCCCCTCCCCCCGCCAGCTTCTAAATATATTTTAAAGAGTTGCAGAAACTGACCAGCTTCCAAAACTTAAACCTTACAGACGTTCACAGACAGGAACAAGGCAGGGCCCCAGAGGAAAACACAGTCAGAGCTGCTCCCCGGGAACAATAGTTGTTTACGGGCGCAAGCGAGCTGAGCTGCTCTGCTTGTGATTGGACGGGAACCAATGGCGGGGGCTAGAGAGATGCACTGTTCTGATGGTCCGGGCCCGGGTCACATGACAGGTAGAAACTAGAGGGATCCATTACACACACATCCAGAAGAGAAAACTAAGGAAAAACTTCCAGGGGCTTTGGCAAGATCGCACAGCGAGGAAGGGCAATAGAAGTAACCATCCTCTCCTATTTCTGCTTTCTCCCCGTCACCCCTGTGGCATCGCAGGACAGCATGTCCACGGAGCAGCTGTTTTGTTGTGATGACCCTCAAACTGCCAGCAACTGCGGATAATTATAACCACGGAGGAACCACGTTCCCTAATGCACGGACCATAAACCCATCAGTTGTCTGGAGGCCACAGAGGGATTTATAAAAGGCCATTCATCTAATTAATAATTGGTCTTCTGCCAACTTAAGTGGTTTGGTGCTGTTAACTGTAAGTATATTTTTAATGTAAGGAACTTATTCCCATTAGCTGTCTTCTCCTTTGAAAATATGGCCAAGTGAGAGGCTGAGATTCCACACGCTGAATCACCCGGCATCAGCCGGCCTCTTAAGAGTTTACCTGCTCAGCCAAGTTTAGTTCCAACACCATGCTCCAAAGGACAAAACCCGTCTTTCATGGAGTAAACGTTGAGGGAAACTCCCGTAAACGGCTGGCTCGTCCTTCGGCACTTTCTTTCGGTTCCGGGCCTGCCTGTGTAAACCTTGCCTGGCTCACAGCAAGACCTTCCGCCTGATAGCGTTACCTGCCTAGACGATTAGGACATTTGCCTCCTTTGTGCTTGTTAATGCAGCAGCGTCTCGAACAGACATCATTTCGGGGGGCATTTCTATCTTGGTTTGTTAAATGTTTTGACGGTCCCAGGGGTAACTTGGTGCCACGGAATAAGCTGTGTCCCCGCCAGGACTCGTATGTTGAAGCCCTAATTCTCCATGTGACGGTATTTGGAGAGGGGGGCAATTGGGAGGTGATTCGGTCACTGAGGGTAGAATGAATCCTCAGGATGGGATTAGTGCCTTTATAAGAAGAGAAACGGAGAAAAGGAGCCGTCTTCTCTGCTGTACAAGAGCACCTGCAAGCCAGGAATCGAACCAGCCGGCACCTTGATGTTGAACTTGCCAGACTCCAGAACTCTGAGAAATAAATTTCTATTGCTTAAGCCACCCAGTGCGTGGTATTTTGTCAGAGCAGCCCAGGCTGACTTAGACACTTGGTTAGGCCTTTTTCTGTCCGCCAGTTACCCTGCGGACTGGCCTGTTAGCCATGAAACAAATCCTTCTTTCCTCAAGGAACAATGGCAGTAATTTGCTCTTGGTGATACTTTCAAAATATCCCCAAGAATGTTCTTCCGAGCCAGTTGCAAATCAAAATTCCTCCAGCTGATTGTGATTTAACAATACGAGTTATTGAAATGTCTCATTTGGTCCAAAGCTTGCATCAGTTGCTTGATCTTCTAGATGTGAAACAAAAGAGAAAAAAAAATTTTTTTTTTAAATCCTCTTAGGACTTTTCCAGACTTTCTCTGCTCTTGCCAGCCTGTGATCTAATCCTAGAAACCTCTTCAGGACTGTTTGGGCCTAGTTAGAGTTATTTAAGGCAGGCCGGCTGCACACTTCGCAAATGGCACTCAACACCTATCAATAATCAGATGCCTCGGCCCTAGGTGCTTATATTTAAATAGCAGCTGTACTTTATGACCTCTGGCTTGTTTAATGCACCTTATAAACATTTGGAAGTTTCAGGAAAGCCTTTGCACAGAGAGAACAGAGCTGGCTTGGGGAGAAGCGACTCGAACAAATCCTCTCCCTAAATGGGAACCGGCTTTATAAAGACGTTAAGCACATTAGACACTCTCCCTCACATATCCAGCTGTTTCTTCTAACTGCTTCCAGAAAGCCCAGACAGAACCAGAAAGGCTCTGAGAGGGGAAGAGCTGGGCATCACTGAGAAAACAAAAACACCCCCCTCCCCCAGCCCCAACCGGCGGGGCCTCGTGTCTTCTTAGACTCTCTGCACGGGGAGTGGTTTGTCACACCCGCACAGGTGGGCTGTCGGCGGTGGGGGGCGGTGGCTCTTCCCGCAGCCCCATCCCGCCCACTCCTGCTCTTTCGACAGGCAGACCCAGATGTAACACAGATGACCGCTTCTGTATTTTGTTTTTAAGAGAGAAAACAAAAACACGGGGCTCTTCAGCACTCCCCGCAGCGAAGCCAGGCCTGTTCGAGAGAACCCAGGGGAGGACGTAACCCCACGAGCCGGGGCCCGATGGCCTGCTTCAGACGAGGACAGCTCTGCAGGCCTGGAAACATCTGGAGTGTGGAGAAGAGGCTCATCTCTCCTGGAGCTGGAAAAACACACGCAGCTAAGCAGGCTGCCAGGGACCGAGGGGAAGGCTCTAGACTTCCCAGCTCCCCCTAGCCTCTCGAGGTTAATATTCCAAAGGCGAGGACTGCGTTTGAACAGCATGTTCTGTCATTAGCCTTCACTTGGCTGAATAAGCCGCTTGATGCTTTTTAGGCAAATTTGAGGCCAAAGGCAGAGAAAAAGCCTGCAAACAGATGTTAGGACAGCCACAGCAGCGATTCTGCTCGTTGTGTGCCATCGTGTGCTCGGACAAGTGCCTCACACCTGTTCTCTTCTGTGATCCTTTCAATAAAGTTGCCGTGGAGGCGGAACAGGGACTGTGGCATCCCCATTTTATGGATGAGAAAACCGACATACATGTTTAAGCGGCCCTGGGAAAGACCTTCAGGAAAATCTCCCGCATTGGGCCTGAGGTCCCGGGGACACCTCGATGCCATTGGGCTCAAGCAAAGTCACCCAAGTTATTCTTGCCCGCTCTCCCACTTAAGAGCTGTGTGGTCTTAGCTAAATGCCTTCCCGTCATAGAATTCCATAACGGAGACAATAATCGTACTTACCCCGGAAGGATAGGTAAATCACATAGTTATATAAAACTCTCAGAACAGTACCTGGCACATGGTAAGTACTTAGTCAATGTTAGCGTTCATGGTGATGGCGATGCTGATTTTGAAATAAATGCTTGGATAGGTTTCTGGAAAAAACTAGGTATCAACTTGTTCATCAGAAGTCCAGATCAAAGAAGATTATAATTGGATGAAACTGTGGGCTTTTCATTTCTTCCAGTGTCAAATACTTAAAGACGTCAGAGCATGACCTTCTCACCTCCATTTTGGTACAGGGTCCTGGTCATATTGGAAAGGTTCTGGGTTGAGATGTCGGGAAAAACTCCTTCACTCTCCGTTCCCGAATACACCAGCCCTGATGCCTCGGGCTGTTTGCACAGTTGAAGAATCTCCCCCTTTGGCAGCAAAGGTAATACGTAACTTTCTGCCAAGGGCATAAAGGAAATCCGGAAGGATTTGACCCACCTTTTTCTGTTATTATCTAACACTTTGTTGTTTCTTTGTGATCAAAAACCATCTGGAGACCCAATGGCAGATCCCGCTGGCATTCCCAGTGTCTGTGTTGTCCTCACCTTCCTGGGCACACAGCCACCCCTACAACGGGCTATGGCCATAGGACTGAGTTCTGGCAGATAGCCTATGAGCAGAGGTGATGTGCACCACTTCCAGAAGTCACATAGCTAGTCCTGATTTCTCTCTTTCCTCACGTACCGGCAGAATGGAAAGGGCTCCGTGAACTACAGGAGGGCTGAGTTTCAAGATGGAAGGAACCTGGGTCCCTAGGTCACTACATGGAGGAAAGCTGTCCATCAATCAAGAACATCTATTTTGGATCATGCATGAGAAATAAACTTACATTAAGCCACTGAAATTTGGAAGCAATGGTTCAAAAGTCAGCCCACCCCTAACTAGTGTAGCTCCCAACTGTGGCAAACTCTAAAGCAGTGACCTTGGCAAGTTCACATAGCTAATTAAGGATTCAAGCTTCAGTCTCTTGTCCAAGGCTGTCACCATTAAAGGCCTATTAAAATATGCTGTATACTAGTGCCTGACACATAACAGGATCTCCAAAGTTGATGGATAGTTGGATGGATGGATGGATGGATGGATGGATGAGTGGATGAGTGGGTGGGTGGGTGGGTGGGTGGATGGATGGATGGATGGGCTGGTGGATGGATGGATGGATGGGTTGGTGGATGGAAGGAAGGAAGGATGGATGGATGGATGGATGGATGGATGAGTGGATGGATGGATGGATGAGTGGATGAGTGGGTGGGTGGGTGGATGGATGGATGGATGGGTGGATGGATGGATGGATGGGCTGGTGGATGGATGGATGGATGGGTTGGTGGATGGAAGGAAGGATGGATGGATGGATGGATGGATGGATGAGTGGATGGATGGATGAGTGGATGGATGGATGGATGAGTGGATGAGTGGGTGGGTGGATGGATGGATGGATGGATGGGTAGATGGATGGGTGGGTGGATGGATGGATGGATTGGTGGATGGAAGGAAGGATGGATGGATGGATGGATGAGTGGATGGATGGATGGATGAGTGGATGAGTGGGTGGGTGGATGGATGGATGGATGGGTGGATGGATGGATGGATGGATGGGTGGGTGGATGGATGGATGGATGGGTGGATGGATGGATGGATAAATGGATGGGTTGGTGGATGGATGGATGGATGGATGGATGGATGGATGGATGAGTGGGTGGATGGATGGGTGGATGGGTTAGCTAGATGGAAGGAAGGATGGATGGATGAGTGGGTGAGTGGGTGGGTGGGTGGATGGATGGATGGATGGATGGATGGGTTGGTGGATGGAAGGAAGGATGGATGGATGGATGGGTTGGTGGATGGATGGATGGATGGATGGATGGATGGATGGATGGATTGGTGGATGGATGGATAGATGGATGGATGGGTGGATGAGTGGGTGGATGGATGGATGAGTGGGTGAGTGGTGGGTGGATGGATGGATGGATGGGTTGGTGGATGGATGGATAGATGAATGGATGGGTGGATGAGTGGGTGGTTGGATGGGTGGATGGGTTGCTGGATGGAAGGAAGGATGGATGGATGGATGGATGGATGGATGAGTGGGTGAGTGGGTGGATGGATGGATGGATGGATGGATAGATGGAAGGATGGGTGGATGAATGGGTGGATGTATGGAAGGAAGGAAGGAAGGAAGGAAGGAAGGAAGGAAGGAAGGAAGGAAGGGTGAATGGACAGATGGATGGATGGTTGGATGGACAAATGGATGGATGGGTGGATGGGTGGATGGATGGGTAAGCAATAACCCTATAGTCATGTGTCTTTTAAATTGTCTTCAGTTCACTGGGGAAGAGCCAGAAAGAGTTTGTTTTTCATGAGGGTGGAGCTTTGTGATCAGCCCAGAGCTCTCAGAGAGATGGGCAGTCCTGTTCAGGGTTGTGAGGCCAGACCAAGGGGAGGTGGATGCACATTGGAATCAGTAGGGAAATTAACCATTCAGACTCACAGGAGTCCTGAATCAGTCTTCCACATGGTAGAACGCACTGCCTCGCAAGACAAGACCAAACACATACACGCCCAGAGGACTGCGGCTGGATCTTTGTCCTTACACAGCTAGCTGGAAGAGGGTTGACCAAAGATGACTACGGTGTTTATCAAGAAATGGAAGGCACATCAGCCAGCTGGGCCAGCCCCACCTCGCTTGCCACCTGCTTATCTCCCCCCGAGTGCCCGTTCACTGCATTGAGGTGCAGAACACTCTGGCCTCCACTCTGCCCAGGACCCTCTCTCTCTGCAGGGCTGCAGGGGGCCGAGCTCCCCACCTTCAGCTCTCTGCGGGGATGATGGGCTCCCCTCCTCCCGGGGACGCGCCAGCCTCTCTGCCTCTGGCAAGCAGGCCCTTTCAGCCTGTCTTTATGTCCTTATCAGTGCTCTGCGGCAGGCCCAGGTGCCAGGACTCATTCACTCAATTACCGTCTTCGCGGGACACAATGCTCGCTTCTGAAAGCCTACACTGGGCGCAGATAGAGACACTTTCATGGCAAGGATTCAGAGCTAAATCCTCTTTAGATACTGTCAGAAACTCCCTGCCAAGCTGACACTGTATGTTAGAGGGAAAAGAGCTCACCAGCGCAGAAAGCCGAAATTAAATTAAACAGGATATTAATACCTAGTAGTTAAGGAAATGATATTTCCTTTTTTTGATTCCTCTCTCTCTCCCAACACTGAAGCCAAAAAATGCATCCCAGCTTGGCTGAGCCAGCCAGCCAGGCCTCAGGTTTTTGAAAGCAAAACCCCCACCCTGGTTCCTCTCAAAGCAGATCTTCTATGGGGTTCCTTTCCCACTCCAGCCAGCCCCCCAAAGCCCAGGTCCTTCCAGCTTCCCTCTGTCCTACCTAAAGGCAGTCTATTTAATCCCTCTGAACTCGAAGGAAACTGAAACTCGGTTAACATGGTGGGATTAGGGGTGGGATTTTTTCTCCACTGTATCCTAATTTAAAAAATTATGGCCACATCATCTTTTTTTTGGTAACGGAAACCGTGTTTGTATTTTAAAGAGAGAACTCCCTTTGCCCTTTCTTTTGGTTCTCAGTCCTGTGCTATTTCTCTATCAAATGCTTGGCTGCAGATCATCACGGATAATAACAGCTCAATTGTTCCTGAATCTTTATTGAGTGGTGTCCATTTGGCACTTTCTGTGGGCCGGACCCTGTGCTGAGCACTTGTGAGAATAGTTACATTGAATCCTCAGGACATTTGTGTCAAATAAGTAACCGTTCCCATCTTTATTCTAATGATGTGCACACCCAAGTTCTCCTAACAGCATTATTTACAGTAGCCAAAAGGTGGAAACAACCAGATGTCCATCAAGGGAGGAATGGATAAACACAATATAGTAAATACATACAACAGACTACACTTCAGCCTCAAAAAGAGAAATACCGGATGATTCCACTTATATGAAGTAGCCAGAGAAGTCAAGTTCACGGAGACAGAGAGCGGAATAGTGGCTACGGGGGGAGGGGGCGGGGGAATAGGAAACCCGTGTTTTATGGGGACAGAGTTTCAGTTTGGGGTGATGGAGAAGTTCTAGAAATGGATGGTGGTGATGGATGTACAACAACGGGAATGTCCTTAATGCCCAAAGTTCTTGTGTAGCCTACAAGGCCCTACAGATGCTTCTCTGATCGTTTTCTTCTACTTTTCTCCTCCTTACTCCACTCAAGTCCCACTGGCCTCTTCCTGTTCCTTGAATACCAAGTGCCCTTGTGCCTCAGGACCTTTGCACTTACTGATTGCTGTCCCTGAACTAACACTCCCTCAGGTATGCACATGGCTTTCTCACTCCATCCAGATCTCTGTTAAATGTCACCAAATCAGAGGGACCTTTCCTGATCCCTTATTTCAAATAGCTCCCTAGGAGCACCTGGGTGGCTCAGTCGGTTAAGCATCTGACTTTCCACTCAGGTCATGATCACCAATCGTGAGTTCAAGCCCCACATTGGGCTCTGTGCTGACTGCTCAGAGCCTGGAGCCTGCTTCAGATTCTGTGTCTCCCTCTCTTTCTGCCCCTCCCCTGCTCACAGAGTGTGTGTGTGTGTGTGTGTGTGTGTGTGTGTGTGTAAAATAAATATATACTAAAAACATTTTAGAATGGTGAGTCCTTTCTACAGGGCTTTCCATTTATTGAAAATATGCCCCTAATTCCTCTGTCCCTTTAACCTGCTTCATTTTTCTTCTTAGCATGTATCACCTTCTCCTGACCTATTATGTCTTTGTTTACTCTCTCCTGGCCTAGAAATGTAAGCTCAGAGAGACCAGGGACTTTGTATGTGTTCACTGCTATATCCCCAGTGCCTGGGACGCTGCCTGGTCCATACTGGGTATTCATTATAAACGTGCTGAATGAATGAGTGAACTGTTGATTAAGGAAGTAGACAAAACCTAGTCTGCCAGCCTCCACAGCACGGGGTGGATGTCTTCAGTCACCCCATCTTCTTCAAAGTCTTAGGAAAATCATGGATGTTAGCTTCCCCGAGAGGGTTTCCATTTAGGATAGGGGGAGGGTTGCCTTTCTGATGGACCTAACACAGTCCTTGGCATAACTTCCTGGGCCCTCACGTTACCCTGAACAAAGACCTCTGCATTGAGACCTTGAACTGAGGGGCCCAGACGTTTCCCCAGGCCCATTCCTGTTCTGGTGAAGCTGGAAGAGACCACTGGGTCACGGGAAAGGACTCTGTTCCTGCCAGGGACTCTGTCCATCCTGGAAAGTTCCGGGCTGCGCCCTGCCTTCCTGCCCACACAGGAGACTGAAAAAGAGCCCAGCAAAGCAGTTAGCCGCTCCTGGGTCAGCCTCGTGAATCACACCCGGGTGTAGACAGACTTACAAAAGACCTCAGTCCAGCACTTTTTAGAGTGGCTTCCCCATCCCTTCTGCCAAGGATGGGCTCCGAGGGCAGACAGATCCTGGAAATGCTGAACACGTGAGGACTCTGAAGTTCTGTGTGGGGCTTGGTTTGCCTGCTGATAACTTCTCCTAAATGAATTTGACCCCAGATACCTTCCTCCCTCTTCCTTTGCCCCGCTGAGCTGTAAAACATGCAACACTCCTAGGGTCCTGGGGCAAACCTCCAGAAATGCTGTTTCCAGGCAAGCTTTCGTTTCACCAGTGAGAAATCTGTGTCCCACAGAGGGAAAGGGACCCGCTCAAGGTCGGGGACTGGGAGCCAGACTTCCCAGCTCCCCATCCCATCCTTTCATTAGAAACCTTTGTGTTTTGAACTTCACAGAGAGCAGACATTGGCTGGAGGCAGAAGACAATGTGCCCCGTTTCCCAGAGTTCACGCTAAAGAGCAGTACAGATAGGGAGACACCTGTGGTTCTCCCTGTAGCACTGTGACCTTCCGGGGAGGGGGGGAGGGGAATAGGTCACCAGCATTTATTAAGCACTTACTGTATGCAAGGCACGGTGCCCATGGCTTCACACACATCAACTTTTCTCTTGGTAACTAGCTCACAGAAGAAGTCCCATTTCACAGATCAAGAAACTGAGGCTTGGCGAGGTGCAGGGACCTGTCCAGGACCACACAGCCAGAAAGCCCGCGAGCCTGGATTCGCATCCGCCGTCTGACTTCGGACGCTGTCTCAGCCTTCAAGGTGCACCGCCTCCGCAGACCAGCTGCCTCCCACCGGCCCCCACCGGAGCCTTCCTGCCTCCTCTAAGGTCAAGAGCTTTACAAATTCCCCTTAGTAAACTCCCTCAGGGTCTGCTAAGGAGCAGAAACTCGGGGAAGCTGCACGTCCTTTATTTCACGTCCTTTGATGTGTTCCAGACGAGGGGGTGGGCAGGGTGCAGGGACAAGTCAGGTGGCCTGGGCAGGAGTCCGGGCTCTTCTGGAGAGCTCCTCCGCTCACTCGTGGCCCGTGTGGCTGTTCATGCTGGAAGGTATAGGAGGCTGGGGGGGGGGGGGGGGGTAGGGGGGATGGAGGCGGGGGGACAACAGCGTTCTCTGGCCTCCACATCTGCAAGTGCCTGTTTCCCTGTTTGTTTGCTGTCTCCCGGTAAAAATGAGCTTCTCTGACAACCTCCTGGCAGGGACCCCGTGGAACGGAGACCGGCAGAAAGATTGATCCCCCATAAATCAGTACAGTTCAGTCTAACAAGCAATTATGTGATGGCAATAAGCGCTGTCAGCGGGGGCAGACCGCGGCCCGAGAGGCCGCCGCGGCATCACGTGACCTGTCGTTGGGGCGCTGGATCTTTTTCAAACAAAAATAAATTCTCAAAATTCATGAGCGCCCCACCTGGAAGTAACAGACAGACAAGAAGGCGCAGCGGCAATACTGCTGACTCCAGAGGAAATGGGGGGAGGGGGGGGAGGGCTGGCCTCGTCGGCCCCCACCCCACAGCCTCTCCCCTGCACCGTCCCCGCCCCTGCCCACGGCCGGCTCACCTCCCTCCCCAACCCCTGCTCTGTCGCGTGCTGTTCTAAACTCTGCTATGTTGTTCGTCATGGATTTTTTTTTTTTTTTTTTTTTTTTGGCATTGGTTTTGATTTGTTGTTAACATTGCATTCATGGGGCACCCGGGGGGTTCCGTCGGTGAAGAGCCCAGCTCTTGGTTTCGACTCAGGTCACGATCTCAGTTTGTGAATTCGAGACCGCACAGGGGTCCGCGCTGACAGCGCGGAGCCTGCTTGAGATTTCTCTCTTCCTCTCTCTCTTCTCCTCCCTGGCTTGCTCTCTCCCTCTAAAAGAAGAAACATTAAAAAAAATTTTTTTTAATATTGCATTAAAATATTATTTATCTTGGGGCGCCTGGGTGGCTCAGTCCGTTGAGCATCCAACTCTTGGCTTCAGCTTAGGTCATGACCTCACGGTCTGTGAGTTTGAGCCCCACATGGGGCTCTGCGCTGATGGCTTGGAACCTGCCTGAGATTCTCTCTCTCCCTTTCTCTCTGCCCCTCGTCCGCTCTCCCTGATTCTCAAAATAAGTAAACTTAAAAAAAAATTTTTTTGACAACAAAATAAAATATCGTTTATCTCGATCCCTGGGTTTTCCGGTCCCCACGTAAATTTTGCCTCACCTACCTCACCCTTGACTCAGCCCTGGCCAAATGAATTCATTCTTCATGAGATGATCCGTGCAGGGCTGCTGGGCTCAGTGCTCTGAGCGGGATAGGAGGGGACAGGAGGAGAGGCGGATCTGGGTCATCTGAATCTTCTCTCCTCCCCGAATCCCATGAGTTTAGACGATCCCCAGGAAAATGAGCCCCTCCGAGGACTAATCCTCCCTTGGGCAGGAGAGTGACAGGTCGGAGTAAACACCAGAATAACTAACACTTACTAGGCTCTTACCATGTGCTTTGCACATTTCTAGGTGCTATGCATGTTCCTGTTCATTAATTTCACCATGACTTGTGGGTGGGTACCCTGAGCACGAGCCATATGCAATTGCCACGAAATGACTGTTTCTGACCCACTCTGATGGCAATTTCGTGTGGTGTGGCCTCGTAGCATTATCCCCATGTCACTGACAAGCAAACTGAGGTGAGATTCTAACCTGGGCAGTCGGGTAAGAGGCCCTGCTCTGAATCACTCTCCTCTCCTGCTGCCCCTGCAGACCTTCTCACCCTCATAGTAGTCCTGTCCCTGATCGGGGTTGGTGGCTTTATTTTCAGGTACCTGCCCCGATGGATCCAAGCAGAGCTGCCCAGGAGCCCGAAGTAACGTAGGGCCGGCAGCCCAAGAATGAGGTGCCCCGATGTCTCCTCCAGGCAGCCCAAAGGATTTGTAGCCTCAGCTGGCTTCTGGGCTGCAGGAATGTGTCTGGTGAAGCTTTGGGCCCCCCGAGCCGGGAGGTGTTGGAGAAAGTGGACCCACCTTCGTTTCATTATTTGTGGTGGCTCCCTTGGGGCACAGGGCCCACAGGGAATACACCACATTTGCTCCTGGAGGACAGTGGTCCTCTGCAAATGCAGCCCCGGCATTTTTGGATGAGGTGCACCAAACAACATTCCTAACCTGAAACTCCACCCCCCCCCCAGCCCCAATCCACCAGCGACTGTCCTAACATCCCAGAGGTTTCTCGACGGTGGGTCACTTCAGGCCACCGAGCCAAGGCCGAGCACCCAAACCACAGCCTCGGCGGCCCTGGGGACCCACTGGGCACACACCCAGAGAGGCACTGGGGGCAGCGCTCTGGTCACTTTCAAATGCCAAGCCAGAGTTGAACGGTGAACCCGGAGGGGCACAGGACCAGAGCCCCGGCCGTGGGTGCAAAGGGTTGAGGGTTGGACGCATGTTTTGGTTATTATTCTTTTCAGCTCTGCCAGCCTAGCGGTGACCATCAGCCGTCAATCCCCGACAGGCCAAGCTCAGCCCCCCGAGAGGACGGGAGACCAGAGCCGCTGCCTTCCCATCTGGGTGCAAGCTGGTAAGCACACACGGTTCAAACATTCCTTCCCTCCCCCCCTCTTCCCCCCCAGGGACATCTGGGCCCGAGAACTCTTATCAGACGCATCAGAGCCTCCCATTCCCACTCACCACCATTACCATTTCAGATTTCACAGTTAACACAGGGCCCCAGCACGCAGCCCCGGCGGCAGAGTCGAAGTGAAACAGGACGGCAGGTCTGCAGTTACCCTCTTCTCTCCATTTTCTCCCCAATTTGGGCAGGCGGGTGATAGGAGCAGGACGTAGGGAGTTAATACTTGAAGTTCCTCCCCTGGTAGCACCAGCTCCCCGCGTCTCTGTCTTTTGTGCAAGTTTAATAAAATAAATTTTGAATATCAATAAAGTACGTCCTATTTTTCTTGGCATGTTCCGGCCCCGCTCCATCCTTCTATTGCAGAAGTCATGCTACAGACAGATCACTTTTCCACAGATCATTGATGTGGTGCCACGAGGGCTGCAGATGATTTGCTAAAATGCTCCAAAGGTATTCAAATTTCTTTAAAGAAGAAATTCAATTTATGTGCATTTATATTACAATGTCTGTCAGGAAGAAAGGTTATAATCACCAGCATATTTTAGATTTACATTTTCTTCTGTACATGAGGTAATGGTATTAGAGGGAAACTTTGAAGCTTCGGGTTGAATTGGACGCATGGTCCTATTTTCATTGCTGCTAAAAGCAGGTTTTTGAAGTTCTTGAGGAAAGCATATGTTAGCATATGTTAGGGAAATATCAAGAACAGGAGGCTGGGTGGCTGGGAGTTTAAAACATTTGTCTTTCCTTCTGGCCTCTCCATGTGGGGCACAGATAGGCTATCCCTCTACGCCTTGACCCTTCCAGAAGCCATTTGGGGTTTCAGCACCTGACACAGAGTCTAGGCTGAATGAGTTCGTTCTAAGGGCGCCGGGTCTTTGTCAGCCTGGGAATGCCCAGGCAGCCCACTGGAGGCTCCCGTGAGGGTAGGAAAGGGTGAACCACTGACTCACCCAGGAAGAGTCTTCCTTGGTCCTGGGTGTTTTTAAATTACTTCCAGTGCTTTCTTCTGGGAAAACACATCAATCATAGGTGCCCAGAAAACGTCTGTCTTCAATTCTCTCACTGACTGATGGACCACTACATACAAGATGGTGACTGAGCCTACTTCATGTAAACAAAAGTCTGGAGTCCGTCTTGTCTAAGACCCAAAGCTGGTAACAGGCAAAACCAGGATTCCAATCCGGGAACTTGGCTCCATGGGCCGCTGTATTCATCCAGTTGCCCGGGGCCATCCAGATGGAGACCACATTGAGATTCCTTGAGCTGTGCTCCCTAAACAAGGATCTGTGGGAAGCTGCGTGGACAGATGTCCCTTACTGATCCCACCGCGTCCTCAACGTCTCTCTCCTTTGCTCCATAGCAGAGTCTCGGCCGCCTGGCTTTACTGCTTCCAAATCGCACATTAAAAAAAAAAAAAAAATTGGGCCAGGGAAGAAGGACAACGTTTTCCCAGCTTCTCGTCCATGATTAAAACTACATATTTTGTTTGAAGGGTATTTCCAGCTGCATGTCACTGTCTCTTTTATTGGGTTTCCTCCTAATGCAAAAGTAATAACCACGGAGTGTAGAATGTTTAATTTTACGCTCAGTTATGGAATTATCGGCGGGGGGGGGAGGAAATTAAAATCAACCTTAATTCTGTTTCCCAGAGGCAACCATTGTTAACATTTTGGTATATATCTTTCTGTACTTTATACATACATATGTATGTATATATGCACATATATGTATATATACGTGTATGTATACATACGTATGTGACATATTAATGAAAAATTGGAATAACCTATATGTCCAGCAAAAAGGGATTGTTTAAAGACTTTAAGCTACAACCATAGTGGGGAAAGCTATGCAGCTATTAAAGGTCTGTTATAGAAAACTACCCAGTGTTATAAAAAGATGCTCATAATCTGTTGTGAACTAATATCTCAATAAAACAACTTAGTATGATCTCACTTAAACACATTTTTTCATAAAAGTGAGTTATAACACTGGGTAGTCTTCTATAACAGAATTGTAACAGCTGCATAGCATTCCCCACTATGGTTGTAGCTTAAAATACTTAACCAATCCCTTTTTGCTGGACATACAGGTTATTCCAAGTTTTCATTAATATAATCGATACCGTGATGGACTTTGGTGCAGCTAAATCTTAGCTTATATCCACAATTATTTACTTAGGACAAATCCATAACAGCGAAATGTGGGGGGACCTGGGATATGTATTTTTTTGTTGTTCTTTTGGTCAAGATTGCCACACTGTCCCCGGAAAGGTCGTCCCACGTACTTTCTCCTTCAGCAGTGTGTGAGGCTCCATGTTTCATTGACCTAAACTCTAACTTAATCGGTTAAGAAAGCCTCTGTTAAGTTATTGTTCAACCTGGAGAAGTGTAATCAATGGATTTCCTAGGAGCTTGGCCTCCTCTGGGGCAATGGGAAAACGATTACCTTTAGTTAATGAAGGATTTGGGGGGGGGTGGTTCCTAGGGGAGAGAGCCCTCAGCTTGGAGACAGGTGTTCAGGTGACACCCATGAGCCTTTAGGGTGGTATGAAACTCAAGGTTCATATTTTATTTTCTGGCCCTCCAAGCAATCGCTAAATTTGGTAGGATGGAAATTCCTGGCTACAGTGTGACAATGAAATGGATGGTCTTGTTTTGTGTTTTAAAAGGAAAACATATAATCCCCAACAGGAGCTGGAGGGAGTAGCACCATATGTGTCCTCCCCAAAACCACGGACACAGGAGTGGAGAACGATGTTTAGTAGCTAAAAGGAAAGACACGCGGATCGGCTTAAAGGAACAATATTCTTCTTTCTCCTGGTCCCGTGGGT
Source organism: Neofelis nebulosa (assembly GCF_028018385.1). Classification (NCBI taxonomy): domain Eukaryota; kingdom Metazoa; phylum Chordata; class Mammalia; order Carnivora; family Felidae; genus Neofelis; species Neofelis nebulosa. Next base: position 32,106,482 of record NC_080798.1, on the reverse strand, counting down.
CGGCCGAGCATTTCTTCCTCGGGTTCTGCCGGGACTCAGTCATGCTGACACCAATCAGCGGGAGGTCCTGCCGGGCTGAAAAGTCCCCGCTGACCTCGCTCACCCTGGGTGTCCGGTAGGTGCCTCAGGGCCTCTCCGAGTGGCTCCTGACCCTCTGGAAGGTTGGACCGGCTTCCTTGCGTGGCAGTCTTGGGGCCAAGAGAACCAAGGCAGAAACTGCAAGCCCCTTCAGGCCCAGGCTCCACTCCCCCGGCCTCAAGTTTTTCAAAAATTTATTTTTATTGCTTTTTTAAAAAAAACATTTTCTTTTTCTAAAGTTTATTTACCTATTTCTTTATTTTGAGAAAGAGAGAGAGAGAGAGAGCCCAAGCAGGCTCTGAGCTGTCAGCCTGACATGGGCCTCGAACCCATGAACCATGAGATCATAACCTGAGCCAAAATCGAGAGCTGGACGCTTAACCAACTGAGCCCCCCAGGAGTCCCCCCCAATTTATTTTTATTGTGATGAAATTTATAAGCATGGAAGTTACCACTTGAATTATTTTTAAGGGTAGAGTTCGGTGACCAGTAAGTACATTCAAGTGGCCCTATCGCCATCACCACCATCCATCTCCAGAACTTTCCCACCTTCCCCAAAGGAAACTGTACCCATAAAACACTACCCACCCCCCCTTTTTCCTTCCCCCCTAGTTCCTGGCAGCTGCTATTCCACGTCCGCCTCCGGGAATTTGACTACTCTGGTATCCCATAGAAGGGGAAACGTTTGCCCGTTTGTGACTGACTTATTTCATTTAGTATAAGGCCTTTAAGGTTCATCCCTTTTGTAGCAGGTGTGAGAATGTCCCTCCCTTTGATTAAGGCTGAATAATATTCCATTGAATGATCAGACCACACTTCGCTCATCCATTCAGCTGTCCGAGGACACTTGGGCCGTTTCCACCTCTGGGCTGTTGTGAATAATTCAGCCTCTCTTCGGCCACGTCGTGTAGGTTTAAGCGAGCCCGAGACCAGCCCAGAAACAAACCCTACAGGAAAGGGAGGAGAGGACCTGAGTCCTAAGCCTCCCTGACCCCGAAAGAAGGAGCAGCCATATCACCCACTGGAGGTTAATTCCATACCCTCCCTGTGCTTACATGTTTAATAGTAAAATAAAAATCACCATCTCTATCTTGCCGTGAATAGATGAACTCATGTTTGTGAAAGTCATTAAAAGAAAAAAAAAAAACAGAAAGAAAAAGAAAAATACGATTATGTATTGCTCCTTCCTCCTTCCCCGGGTGATGTCTTTCAAGTAGCCACATGCTCCCTTCTGGTGTCCAATTCTTCGTTCCTTCCCATCTGTGCTCACTGACAATGGGCTTGTCTTTGCTTCGTCCGATTTCTGTCTGAAGTACAGCCAGGTGCCCCCAAAAGATGAAAGAGCTAAGTTGACCAGGAGGCTTCCTGGTACATTTCGATTTCAAAGTAGGCTGCGAGTTCTTGATGCATGTTAAGTGGTGACGCTGTCTGCAGCCCAGCGGCCCAGCTGCCCCTGCTTCCTTGCAAGTTACCGTCTCTTTTCCTGATCCCCTGTGAAGAGTGAGTGAACGGAGGCCCACAGAGGGCTGTTCGGAGCAGACTGAAGGCCATTGCCTTGTCACGGCTCCTCAATTATAAAGCAGGAGGAGACGTCGTCCCCCAAAGCCTCAGTTTCTTCATCCGTAAATGGATGGGGTGACGCAGAGCCAGGATCCGGGTGAGGCTGAATCACAGCAGGGCCGTCTGCACATATCGACAGTTTGTTCGCCACGGATTTCTTTTTGCCTTTGCTGTTTATTTATTTATTTATTTATTTAATTTTTTATTTATTGCGTTTGCTGTTTAAAAACTGCGCGAAAATATTCTTTTTCTTGGGGCAGCCGGGTGGCTCAGTCGGTGAGGCCTCCAGCTCTTGGCATCAGCTCCGGTCGTGATCTCGCGGTTCCTGAGATCGAGCCCCGCCTCGGGCTCTGCGCTCACAGCGTGGAGCCTGCTTGGGATCCTCTCTCCCTCTCTCTCTCTGCCCCTCCCCCGCTTCAAAATAAATAGATAAATAAACATCAAAAAATATTTTCTTGATTATTGAGTGCTTTGGCACCTCCTTCAATCTCATATCTGCAGCGAGGGTCTCACTGGCTTCAGTCTGGTCCCAAGGGTGCCCCGCAGGGGTTAAATGAGGTGACGCACAGGATCGCCAGCCCCTGACGCTGTGAGCTGTGGTTATAGTCACCGTGTTAACCTTGTCTGTTTTGCCGCCCGGACAAGGAAACTATGGCGGAGAGAGGTCAGACCACCTGCCCAGGGCTACCCGGCGGTTCAACACAGGTCTGTGTGACTGCAGAGCAACCCTTCTCATCCACCCTCCTCCATGCAGACGGAGTCATGGTGGCGGGGGATGCGCATTGGGAGGGCAGGAAAGAGTGTTTTTTTCTCAGCCTAGACAGTGTTTTTCATTTCATGTTGCTGTCCCCGGAAACGGATTGTGTCCAGAAATGAGCTGGGGTGTCCCTCCCTAGGACCCCTCCCTCCCAAACTCGGGGCAGGCGGGACGGTCCACGGTTCCCTTTCACAGGGTCAGATCACGGCAGTTGTCACCCTCTGTCTCCCACACCAGGCCGGGATGGGGACCCCTCCCTCGCCGGCACCCGACCCATCTTGCTCATGCTCTGTCCCTGTGGCTCAAGGCAGAGCCCGGCACAAAGCAGGCAGCCCAGGCATGCTGGCAGAACGGAAACACACGGGCACAGGGACGGGAGAAGGAAGAGGGCGTACATTCAAGCCCAGCGGTCCATCCTGAGTACAGGTTTCTCCTCTGCAGACCAGGGTCGGTCACAACACCCACATCACAGTCTCTGTACAGATTAAACAAGTAGAACACCAAACCCAATGTCTGGCACATAGAAAAAGCTCAATACGTAATAGCTTGGGTTTTTTTTTTCTTTCTTTCTTTTACATCCTAGAACCACAAAGATACAGCCAAGGGCTTCTCAAAAGTAGCACTCTTGGGGCGCCCGGGGGGGCTCAGTGGGTGAAGCGTCTGACTCTTGGTTTGGGGCTCAGGTCGCGATCTCACGGTTTGTGAGTTCGAGCCCTATGTCGGGCTCTGCACGGACAGTGTGGAGCCTGCTGGATTCTCTCTGTCCCTCCCTCTCTCTCTCTGCCCCTCTCCCACTCGCTGTCTGTCTGTCTAAAAATAAATCAATAAACTTAAAAAATTAAAAAAAAAAAAAGCAGCACTCTTGACATTTTGGGCTGGATGGTCCCTTGTCCTGGGGGCTGCCCAGGACACTGCAGGGTGTTTAGCAGGATCCTTGGCCTCCACCTTCTAGATAACAATAGCAAGTCCTCAGGTATGACAAACAAACAAACAAACATCTCCAGACCTTATCAAATGCCCCTCCTCCAAGGGATAGAATTATCCCAGGTTGAGATTACTCATGTGGCCTCTTGACACAGATTATTTTAAATTTTTTTCATGTTTCTTTATTTTTTTTTTTTAATTTTTTTTTCAACGTTTTTTATTTATTTTTGGGACAGAGAGAGACAGAGCATAAACGGGGGAGGGGCAGAGAGAGAGGGAGACACATAATCGGAAACAGGCTCCAGGCTCCGAGCCATCAGCCCAGAGCCTGACGCGGGGCTCGAACCCACGGACCGCGAGATCGTGACCTGGCTGAAGTCGGACGCTTAACCGACTGCGCCACCCAGGCGCCCCAGATGTTTCTTTATTTTTGAGAGAGAGAGAGAGACATAATGTGAGTGGGGGAGGGAGACAGAGAGAGGGATTGAGAGAGACACAGAATCCAAAGCAGGCTCCAGGCTCTGAGCTGTCAGCACAGAGCCCGACACGGGGCTCGAACTCATGAACCGTGAGATCATGACCTGAGCTGAAGCTGGACGCTTAACCGACTGAGCCACCCAGGGGCCCCTTGACACAATTATCTTAAAGAGAAAAATGGATGAGTCTTAAGATGTTCTTATTCTCTCAGTACTCTGCTACATAAATGAATTCACATTGGGTGGGCAAATGTTAAAATGATAAGAAAAATAGTAAGGACAACATTCTGATGGCAGATGACAGTCACTGAGGGCTCCCTGGGGTTCCAGCGTGTGCTTTCAGCTGTCCGTGCATCACCTCTCACCCTGACGGCGGCCCTGCGGGGTAGCTGTTGATTACACATTCCAGATGGGGAAACTGAGCCTCCGAGAGCATCAGATGACTGGCCCAGCACCACACACCCGTGAGCGGCAGGTCTGGAAATGCCAGGGAGGTGGGCGTGGCTCCCAAATGCGTGTCTTTCCACAACTCCGTTTCTGTGTCTTTCCAGAATCTTTCTAACTACTAGCTGGGAATTCCAGTTTCTAGTTGAATAATGTCCGTCTGAATGTATATGTCTCTACCTCTCAGCCGCCCTCCCCCAACCAAATGTTGAAGGGTGAAACTATCCGAGAAAATGAGCAGAATTTCTAAAAACTAACATCCAAATGTCTGGAAGGCTCTTGCATGGGTGATCAAATTAAGAGAAAGTATGCTTAAACAGAAAGTACCCCTGCCAAATTGAATTCTTGTTCGTCGTGTTGTTTTTGGACGGTGAACGGGACCCTCCGTGTATGGTTAGAGCCGAGATGATTCTACCCCCAGCAGCCCAAGAGCAGCACACAGGCTCTCCGGGGGCCACAGGACCCTTCCTCCGCCTTTAATTTCCAAAGCTCCCTTAGGAAAATATCTCCACTGGTGCCATCCGGCCTCTCCACGTTCCAGAACCTACCAGTCAAGATGAAGAGGGCCTGAAGACACCAAGAGTCTTATCACTGCTCCTTATACGGTCCCCAGAACACCGGCAACACCTGGAAGCTTGTTAGAAGTGCAGATTCGCAGGCCCAACCCCAGGCCCGCTGAACCAGAACCTCTGCAGGTAGGGCCCAGAAAACTGTGTTTTCACAAGTCCTCCAGGAGATTCTGATGCTGCTGGTCTCGTCCCACAAGGCCTTCCGCCCTTTCGTCGGACGGGCTTCACTTGAAGGAAAGAGCTCTCCAGATTTTGGCCCAGATAAGGAACGTGGGATCTGAGAAGGGGGGAAGGAGTCATCTGAATCTTGGATGCAGACGCATTTAGAAAGAAAAGGATGGAACAGAAAGCACGAGGAGCAGAAGGGGAGGCCCGCGTCGGGACGCGATGCCTCAGCAGTGCCACCGTCCAGGAAGCCGCGCAACGGACAGAGCGTCAGAACTGAAAGGGGCCAACATCTCCTCTGCCTCCAGTCCCGCCCACAGAGCTGTCAAAGAGCCCTAGCACACAGAAAATACTTGGCGTGGTGTGGGACACTCAGCTGGCAATGAGCGAAGTTTGGGGATCTGATGTCTGGCACTGGAAGAGAAATTATTACCTTGCCTCCCACCATTTCGAACCCTTCTGACCATCGCTAGGGCATGCCTCTTTTTACATTCCAGACTCCTTCGTTATTTGCAGGCTGACCCCCCCCCCCCCCCCGCCCCGATCGCCACCTCTGTTGAGCCTCAGAGCAGCATTCGCCTAGACGTTAAGAAGCCACAACCCATTTTCTAGAAGAAAAACTCAGGGCTTTTACTCGAGCCCTTACGGGCAAAGATATTTGGTAATCATCACCCAACTTGCCTTAAGATTTGGCCAGCATCTTGGTCAGGGAGCGCTCCTTTGTCACGGACCGTTTATCACAGTGGTTCTCTACAATCGAACCTGACTTTGAGATATCTTTTTCCACCTTTCCTCAATATGGTGGGCGTGCGGTTTTCAGAGTCTAGTCACTGGAGCCCAGAGCAACAAGCACGGGGATATGGGGAAACACCCAAGGTTAGAAGTGCGTGCAAGCTACAGAGGACGCTTAGTAGTGGGGAAGCCCCTTGAGAAACGCCTTATGGTGAGAGAGAAGAGGGACAGTAACAGGAAGGACGGAATGACGAGAAGGCCAACAACAGAGCCAAAACAGTTGAGTGGCAAGAAGGAGGCTGGGTCCCAGGGCCAACTTACGGAGAAGTGACACATGTTTCTGCTTTGAGTGATCGGTTTTTACTTTTAACATTGAAGATTAAAATTAAGTGCATTACCATAGATCGCTTTACAGGGATTTGGTACATCTGTTTTGGAAATGTAAAACAAAACTGAGTAGCATCATTATGTGCATTACCAGAATTGGAGAAAGGTATCGGTAACAACAGCCCAGCCCGCCTCTGCCCTGGCTCCACATTTCAGCATTTCTCACACTTGGTGGGGAAGACGTTGGGGCCAGGGGTGGAAGAAGAGACCGAGCTCCAAAACCACAATGAGGCTCTGAGACACGATCCCCATCCCCTGGTGGCCAGGTAGCAAAAGCCAGCCCCCTCCCGGGAAGAGCCCCACCCCGCGCCCCGCCCGACCCCCTTGGACAACGTCCTCGCCCCGAATTTCACACTGACCCCCCTGATCCAGCCTGAAGGAAGGAGACTGGCCAGCTCGATTATTGCTTCAATAACGAGCGAATGATTTCTGCTTTGCTATTTACACTGCTCTCTGGGAGAGAAAACAAGCCTTCCAACTGAAGTACTCCAATTTCTACTATTTATCCAAGATTACACATATAATCCCATAATAAAACACCGTTCCTGCCCAGAAAGCAGCGTGATTGCCTACAGATGTGCCCAAACCAAAACATCTGCACGTCCAAAGCGGCCACCGGCGTGACCCTTTATCTACTCTGGATTGATGACCAAAATGGCTAATTAACTTCTGGAGCTTTCCGGGTGGAAAGTCCATAGAGGGAAGGGAGAAAGGCAGGCCGGGGACATGCATCTGGACGTGCTACCCAAGCTAGAAGTCCGCGCTGTGCGTGATTTCAAGTAACACCTTGTGGGCTGATGAAGTTTGGCCCCAACCGCATGCCGTCACTGACACAGGAAAATAAAATGCTTTCCTAATGGTGCCTGGCACAGCGTCAGGAAAATACCTCATCTGAATTTTTATTCAACTGACAAATGATGTGCGTCCCTGCCTTTATCTGGCTGCTTATATTAAAGATCCGGGTGCAGCAGAGATTTCTTAATTTGCTCGTTTCTCTTGGTACCGTTTGGGGTGAGACTCGGAATGCACGTACATCGCCAGGCGGGAGGGAGGTCTACCTGCTCAAATAGCACCCCCCCCCCCCCGCCTTGGATCATATCACATAATCATCTCGGCTCTACCTTGATTTGTCTCTCAATATACTGTTTAAAAATGTAACCCAATCACCAAGCTCAACAAGCAGTCTGTTTATTATTACTTTTGATAGAAAGGTTCATAACATCCCGTAACGCGCGTGCATTTTTTATTCCGTTTGACTAGTAGACACTAAAACCATTTGGGACATTTATTAAAATGCACTCAGCCGCTCCTTAGGATGAGGTTAATGTGGGATTTATGCCTCTGTGGTGCACGGTGCGCAAAGCAGTAATAATGCTTGTTTAGTACTTGGTTCACGTATAAAATGATCGGCTATAAAAATTGAAGGAATACAAAGGTAGCTAAAAAAAAAGAGCGCAGAACCGGGAGTGATTTTCAGGTTGGGGGCTTAGCTAAGACGTCAGCCAAGGAGGAGAAATTTATTTTAATGGAAAATCTAATTCTCTGGTTGAGTGAAACAGGCTGGGGAGCGGGGGCTCCCAGAATCCTGGTTTGATAGACCCGGGCTGTCACCTGCTAGGGGACTCCGTGCCACCTCGCACAGGCGGGGGACCCTTTCTGCAGAGCCACACTTCCTCTCCCTCTTTCCCTAATTCCTTTTGACCCCTAAGGCCTGCGGCCTTCAGTTCGACCCAGGCCTGTGAGAGGGCCAGTCAGACGTCAGGGCTCGGGCCCCTCTGGGGTCCCAACCAGATGGGCCCGGCAAGAGGGAGGTGCAAATTCCAAGCAACTTCCTAACAGTTGGCCGGGTGTGCAGCCAGCAGGCAGAGAGCGCATGTTTCCGACACATGTTGGTGAGGTACTTGCTTCCAAGAGCAGGAGTGATCCAGAAAACCCCTGGAAACCGCCCAGCACCATCGCCGGGCAAACCTGTCCCTTCAGAGAGCCGCTTCCCGGCCGGCCAGCTGAAGACCAGTGCGCTGCTCCCCTGCAGGAAATGGTGGCGGACGGGGGGAAGCGGGGTGCTTAGGGACCCAGGAACCGGGGGGGGGGCGGGTTTTCTCTCCGCTGCATCTCAGCTCGACTCACTGAAGCAGGGGGAGTCCCAGCGAGGAGGGTCACACCCATGCTCCAGGCATTGCAGCTGGGCTGGGGGGTGGGGGGACAGGGTTCAACTAGAGGCTTTGCCCCCCGCCCCCACTGCCATCCCCAGTGAGGACATGCAGGCTAAAAGCGAAGTCAGCAGGCCAGCTAGGCTGCTAGCACCCACCCTGCAAGATGGCTGGGGCTCCTTCCCTGCTGCTCCCCCTCTTCCGGTCTCACCCCTGCCCCAGATCACTTCCAAAGAGCAATCAGACCAAGTCACTCTGCCACCTGTTCAAGCCCTCCCAGGACTTCCTACCGCACTCAGGAGACCGCCCGAATCCTTCCCAGAGCCCGCGAGGCCCTCCACAATGTGGTTCCTGCCTCTTTGCACCATTTCTCTCCTTGCACCGTCTGCCTAGTCCATTCTGCGGCAGCCACCCCGGCCTCCCTTCTGTGCCTCTCCCTCTCTGCACTCCGGCCGCAGGGCCTTTGCACATGCTGGTCCCCCTGCCCAGAATGCTGTTGCTCCAGATATTTGCATGGCCACCTCTTCATCATACAGATGTGCACGTAAACGTCCCCCTCTCATAGAGACCTTGTCTTGCCCCCCCCCAGTGGAAAAGAGACCCCTATTTTAGTAGCAACAAGAGGCACCTTATTTTAATTTTCAGCAAAGCATTTAGTGCTGCTTCTCCCACTACCCTTGTTTATTCAGCCTGTCTGTAATAGGATATACGTTTTTTGAGAGCAAGGGCATTGCCTGCCTTATTCACGCCTGTGTACCTGCTCCTTCAGTGGGGCCAGGCACAAAGTCAGGCTTACTAAATAAACAGTTGTTGGATGGATGGAAAGCAGAGGGTACCATGCCCAAGGCAGCCTAAATACTTCACAGACCTGATCTCATGTTCAATCCTTGTGACACCCCTGTGCTCTGGCCACCAGACTATATTTACACCCATTTTACAGATGAAAAATCAAAATCAACTAGGTGAAGCACTTATCCAAGGTCACACAACCTGGCAAGAGTTGGCGGTGAGGACTGGCACCCCCGGGCTTGTTTCTGATCCCGGAGCTGGCATTCTCGACCAGCCAGCTACCCAGTCTCCATCTGTGGATGACCCACAAGGAGGAGGCCACGTCTCCCCAGATAACCTGAGTTGTAAAAGGCAAGTCGGGCTGTTTTCTGAGCGCTTCTGGGCAACTGACCCTGTAACCACTTTCCTGCTTTTCCCTACCCCGAAACGATTCCAGATTCCTGGCCTCGGCATCTCAAACCTTTCCAGACGTGCCCAGGACCCTCTCTCTGTGCCTTTCGCCCTCGTGCACACACCCCTAGTCTCTCGCCCCAACTTCTTGTTTTGGCCCCTCCATCTTCTCCCCACCCCCCCCCCCCCGAAGTGAATGACTCTTTAAGAAAAAAAATAAAAAATTCGCATAGCACAAATCACGGGAGGTCATGAGAAAGCAATAGAAAGAGGGACAAACTTGACCGTCAATCAACAATTTTTTTAATGGGTCCTCTGGCTTCCGACAGCTTTCACTACGTGCCTGGGGCTCATTTGAGGAATTATTCTCGGGTACCATTTGCTTTCCTGGCACCGCATCTCCAGCACGTGTATTAGACACGTCCCAGGGCGGGGTGTTCTGCTTAGTTACCCTGGATGTGGAATGTTTCCACAGCTGCAAACAAGACCCTTTCGCTAAGAAGTTGGGGCTGCTGGAGAAGCATGAGGACCTTATTATTGGTGTTTGAACGAACAAGGAAGACGGCAGGGATTCCTCTGGAAGGCACCAGGGCAAATGGCAAATCGGAGGGAGGCAGACAGGGTGAGCCTCTGTGGTGTCTTAACAGGCAAGGTGTTTAACTGGAAACGTAGTCCGTAATTAAGTGAAAATTGGCAGAGACCCACTGAGTGCCCCAGTTAAAAGCAAGGCAAAGGACCGGCACGTACCGAGGGCTTGCTACACGCCAGGCATCGCTGTTACTTCCCTTGCTCCTCGTGACAATGCACGTCACAGATGAGGACACTGAGGGCAGGAAGACGGAGCCATGTGCCGGGGCTAGGGCTGGAGCCGAGGGCCCGAGGAGATCCATCAGACTCTTAGCCTCTACTCTTCACATTCACATTAAGCAAAGTGGTTTCCAACTCAACCGCGCCCAGTCACCTGGGGCGCTCTTTGCAGAAAGCAAAGACCCCAGCTCGGACCAGTTAAATCAGAATCGCTGGCAGTGGGCACCTCCCCCCCCCCCCCCCCCCGCCTCCCCCAACCCCCCACCCCCTCCCCGGGCCCCCGGGCACTGGGATATTTGAAAAGCTTCCAAAAGGTGGCTTTTACAGGGCGACCAGACTTGACCCCCACTGCTCTCAACGGGTGCAAGGTGGTTCTCAAAGTGGGGTTCCCCGGACCCGTAGCAGCAGTCCCTGGGCACCGGTGAGGAATGCCAGCTCCGGAGCCCGACCCTAGACCTGTTGCATCAGAAGCTCTGGAGGGGGCCAGAGCCTGGCAACTGACGTTTTCACGACCCCCTCCAGGTAAATCGGACGTGCGTTTTAAAGCTCCGACACGTCGAGCGCGCGCACGGGCTAACGTCTCTCGGAGATTCTGGTTTCAACGTTTTTCTGGATCTGTTCCCAGAAGAGGGATTGCTGGATCCCACGGGAGTTCTACCTTGGGGGGAGGGGGGGACTGCTGTAGTGTTTTCCGCAGTGGCTGCACTCTGTTGCATTCACACCAACAGGGCTCACAGGTCCTGCTTTCTCTACATCCTCGCCAGCACTTGTCTCTTGGGATTGTTCGGTTTAGTTTTTCTTGGCAAAGCCATCCTGACACGGGGGAGGTAACATCGCATCCTGGTTTTTGCTTGCATTTCCCTGATAATTGGTGACAACCCTGTTCTCATATACCTGTTGACCGTTCGTATACTCCCGTATGCCCACTACAGCACTGTTCACAGCAGCTAAGATGTAGAAACAACGTAAATGTCCGGAGACAGACGAAGGGATAAAGAAAACGTGGTGTATGCACACAGTGGGATACCACGCAGCCTTAGGAAAGAAGGAAGTCCCGCCATGTGCAACAA